>NC_089839.1:17281161-17639911 GCF_035609145.1 Eleutherodactylus coqui | reverse complement strand
GGAGTTGTGCAAATATCGTAGTTCACTGTTTGTACGCCTCACATTGACTTCTATGGGACTTATGGAAACAGTGTAGCCCGGCTGCTTCCATCCTACTGGCCTCCTCATACAGAGCTTGACCAAGATAGAAACATCCATTTAAAGGGGTTGTTCCACAAGTGACTTCTATCACCTATTTACAGGATAGCTGATACAAGTCTTAATAGTGGGGGGCCTCAGCAGTGAGACCCCCACTGATCTTGAGAATGGGGGTTCTGTGTCCCCCTCACCGTGGGCTCACTGCATTCCCGGCAGGGAGGAGATTGAAGCAGCACTGCGCATGCGCAACAGTCGTTCCATTCAGTCATCTTCAATGGGACTGCCGGGGACAGCCATGAACTTGTAATCCGGTATTTCTGTCAGCCCCACTGAGATCAATGGAGCTGCACCGTGCATGTGCGACTACAGCTTCATTCACTCTCCATGTGACACTGGGTGGCTGCAGTGAGCCTGAAGTGATGAGAAAAGGGGAACAAGGGACCCTCATTCTTGGGATCAGTGGGGGGTGTCAGAGGTGACAACCCCGGTGATAAAAGTAGTTCTTGGTAAAGAGCCCTTTAAAAGGTTCCAATTTTCATTACATGACTGCTTACATCTGCCCCTGTTCAGATAATGACACCCCCCTATGTTATGCAGTCCTTACTTAAAGGGGGTCTTCCCTTTAAATTTCTTCCCCATCGAGAGGATTGGGAAGAAATGTCTTATGGACGGAGGTCTGACTGCTGGGATTCCTAGTGATCCTGAAGAATTCTCGAGATCACTAGGGATCGCAGCGCTCGGACCCCAGCAATCAGATATTCATCCTCCGTCGTGGATAGGGAATAAATGTCTGCACTGGAAGAACCCCTTTAAGTGGACAGGTCACTAAAGTCGGTTCGTGACGCCCCACAGTTCATCTACAAGTCAGCGACTCCTCTTGACATCTGCGTCCTGTGAACTTCATAACTGAGATCTCAGTGGAGAATAGGAAGGGGATCAACCGAGGAAAAGGAGAAGTGAATCACAAGAGCAATCATAATAAACAGACAAGATGATGAGATTCACAGCAGACGCCCAGACGTGAGAGCGCGACCTCTGTGTACAGTGCGAGAGGAGGGCGGCGTCCGAAAAATACCAGGAAGCCGCGCTGGAAACAATCGTTGAGATTGAACATCCCTAAACATTCCGTTTGTGAATGGGAAACGGTTCTCAGAAGCCATCAAAACTAATTAAAAAACAAATTAAAATAAATTAAAATCAGATTTGCATTAGATTCGGCCCCAAATGCTATGAATCTGTCAAGTAGGCGGTGCCTACTGCTCTCAATGCAGGACGTAAGATTTGATTGACAGTGAGCCAGTGGTGTGCTGCTAATAGAGACAGACTGTACAAGCGCTACGGGGCCCACAGGGCTGAATAGCACATACTAACACTTCTGAGCCCGGCACCGTCCGCTCGCTCTGAGCATCATCTGACTCCTCCCCCTCCTGCTCTCAGAGTAGTGTGCAGGAGAAGGAGGGAGGAGTCAGATGATGCTCAGAGCAAGCGGCCGGCCTCAGCTTCAGAAGTGTTAGTATGAAGGACATTATTGTACTGATGGCTGTAAATTTGGTGGTAGGGGCTAGTAGTTCATTGGGCAGGATGGGGGCACTATTAGTAAGTGGAAAAACAGAGAGGGGGGACACTATTACTAAGTAGGGTCATAGAGGGGGACATTATGACTATATGGGGCAACAGACTTGGTACGGTTACTAAACGGGACACGGAGGAGGCAGTATTACTACGTGCAGCAACAGATGTAAGACTTTTACTAAGTAGGGCCACAGAACAGAACTATCACTATGGGGGCACTGAGGAGGGCATTGTAATAGGGCCACCGCAGGGGCACTGGGGAGGGCATTGTAATAGGGCCACCGCAGGGGCACTGAGGAGGGCATTGTAATAGGGCCACCGCAGGGGCACTGGGGAGGGCATTGTAATAGGGCCACCGCAGGGGCACTGGGGAGGGCATTGTAATAGGGCCACAGAGAGGGCATTGTAATAGGGGCACTGGGGAGGGCATTGTAATAGGGGCACTGGGGAGGGAATTGTAATAGGGGCACTGGGGAGGGAATTGTAATAGGGGCACTGAGAGGGCATTGTAATAGGGGCACTGAGAGGGCATTGTAATAGGGGCACTGAGAGGGCATTGTAATAGGGGCACAGCAGGGGCACTGGGAGGGCATAGTAATAGGGCCACAGCAGGGGCACTGGGAGGGTATTGTAGTAGGGCCACAGCAGGGGCACTGGGAGGGTATTGTAATAGAGGCACAGGGAGGGCATTGTAACAGGGCCACCGCAGGGGCACTGGGAGGGCATTGTAACAGGGCCACCGCAGGGGCACTGGGAGGGCATTGTAACAGGGCCACCGCAGAGGCACTGGGAGGGCATTTTAACAGGGCCACCGCAGGGGCACTGGGAGGGCATTTTAACAGGGCCACAGCAGGGGCACTGAGAGGGCATTGTAACAGGGCCACAGCAGGGGCACTGAGGAGGGCATTGTAACAGGGCCACAGCAGGGGCACTGAGGAGCGCATTGTAATAGGGCCACAGCAGGGGCACTGAGGAGGGCATTGTAATAGGGCCACAGCAGGGGCACTGAGGAGGGCATTGTAATAGGGCCACAGCAGGGGCACTGGGAGGAGTATTGTAGGAAGAGTTTATAGAGAGGAGTCATGGCTGGAAGAAATGTTCATGATGGTCTTCCCCTTGGATAGAGAAGAAAAAGGAAAAAGCAGTCATCACCAAAGCTGTGCGTGGGGGCGGCGAGCAGTCAACTAATTATATAGATGGATGAAGATTGGTAATACAATCACCAGATGGCAAATTATCCATTTGCAACTTCTTGGCTTTTTTTGCACCTGCTCAGCACTTTTCTAACAGTGGGTGGGGCTTAGACAAAACAAGGCGTGGCCTCACAGACCTGTCAGATATAAAAAAAAATATATATATATTTACATTTGGATAATTCAGACCCTGTGTGAATGAGCCCTTAAGAGTGCGGTGCTCACATCGCAACCATGTTTGCTCCTTTAAGAAACACGCGCTCAGTTTGGGGCAATCTTTATTTAGACGGGCATATAAAATGCCAATCTACGGAAATTTTCCCCAATGGTGCATCAAATCGCCCATCGTATTCTACATCCAGGTGTAGCAGAGCCGAGTAGGTCTCTAAATCCCTGCGGCAGCATAATTTGTGAAGCTGATCCCACCACGACTTCCACCTAATGACAAACTCCGCTCTGCTACATCTTTTTTTTTTTTTTAACTATTCGTAAACAAAGTTTATTTCCCTACCCTATAACACCGCCCTGCGTCCGCGCGCCATTCTCGCTGATTTATGAGCCGGTCGGCCTTCGTATTGTGCGTCGTCTTCATAATGACATCATTGTGAGGATCCCCACCTGCCCGGCCTCTATGGCAACAATACGAGACACAATGACATCAGTCCTCGGAGGGCAGACAATACAGAACAGCGGCTCTGTGTAATGCTCGGCCTGCAGCTCGCTTCCCGGGAGCGGATGATGTAATGGCAACAGGTGCCGGGGGTTTATTTGCCCGAGTGAGGAAAAAAAAAAGGGAACTTTGAGACTGATAGCGCGCCTGTCCGATACTCAACTGTATGGTTTTATGGCAGCAGATGGAGCGAGGCTGCGGGGCCCGGCCGGACTGACATCACTACAGTAATTAGCGTGATCTGCCCGGTAACTGCGCCCATAGAGTAACGTGCAGTGAACGGACACTTTATTAGAGACCCCCAACTACTAGCACATTGGCCTTCCAGCTACAGGTAGCGGAGGACCCAGAGTGCACCAGAGAACCTTCACTATACCATTACTCCACCGCCACCAGCCTGCCAAAGCGGCCAGCGATTCATGCACCTTGCGCCAAATTCAGACCCTCCCAATTAAAAAAAAAAAAAAAGTTTTTTTTTTTTTTTACATTTTCTGACTTTTTAAATTCTACTATTAGTACTTGACTAGGGGGGGGGGGGGGGGGGGGCGCTATCTTTACCGAGCTACAATTAACAGCATTTAGAGATTTGCTTTACAGCAGCCTCATGGGCCACAAATTCAGTGGAGATCCATTCACTTCTATGAGAAAGTTGTGGGCATGCTCTGTGCAGGGAAGGGGAAGAGGTGAGCTGTGACCATCACCTATTGTGAAACATGGGTGTTATCTATACACTGAAGTGCAAAGGTCGTGGGATAGAAACTAATATCATGTAGGACCCCCCCACCCCCACCCCCATCCCATCCGGCAAAGTGCAGCAACTCAATGTGGCATCGATTCCACAAGTGGATGGAAGATGTCTGGAGGGTGGTAAGCCATCTATATGGCCTCCACAGCTCCGGGGTATTTGTAGGTGCAGTATTTTGGGTGTGAATGGAGCTCTTCACCACATCTCATAAATGGTTGACTGAGGTCATATTAGGTGAACGTGCAAGTTGGTCCCGATGGCACGGAGCATTATCCTGCTGGAATATGCCATCATTGTGGGGTGGTGGTGGTGAAGTCCATGTAGGGCTGCAAATTGTCACCAAGTAGTGAAACCAGCCACTGACGTGATTAGGTAGGCTGGTGGACGCAACCCGTGCCAACACACCGCACACCAGTATGGAGCCACAACCAGGTTGCGGACCATGGCTTCATGGGGATCTGTGCCAGATATAAACCCAACCATCAGCCTGAAACAATTGGTACCGTGACACATGCTGCCAGTCCTCAGGGGTCCACTTAGCAACCTCACAAGGTGAGGTGCTCTGGAGGGTCTTCTGATCCCATATAAGGAAAAGAACGCCGGACTGACCTGCAGGATATACGTGTGGGGTCTCCTGCACTGAATGTGATTTAGAATGAAGTCACTTGTCTATTCGCATGGACATCTCTAGCCAGACACTGCTGGTCATGATCATTAAAGACCTGTGGACGGCCACCCATCTGTGACGTAGTCCTGGTATATACGTGACACCGTGGATCGAGGTACAACAGGGTACTAGAGCCTCCATGCCTGCCTGAATCACATCTTGTATCCAAGCTAGAAGGGGTGCAATAGGGTACTAGAGCCTCCATGCCCGCCATATCACATTTTGTATCTAAGCTAGAGAAGGTACAATAGGGTACTAGAGCCTCCATGCCCACCCGTATCGCATCTTGTATCCAAGCTAGAGGCGGCCCAACAGGGTACTAGAGCCTCCATGCCCACCCGTATCGCATCTTGTATCCAAGCTAGAGGCGGTACAACAGGGTACTAGAGCCTCCATGCCCACCGGTATCATATCTTATATCCAAGCTAGAGGCGGTACAACAGGGTACTAGAGCCTCCATGCCTGCCTGCATCACATCTTGTATCCAAGCTAGAGGCAGTACAACAGGGTACTAGAGCCTCCATGCCTGCCTGTATCACATCTTGTATCCAAGCTAGAGGCGGTACAACAGGGTACTAGAGCCTCCATGCCCTCCGTATCACATCTTGTATCCAAGCTAGAGGCGATACAACAGGGTACTAGAGCCTCCATGTCAGCCGTATCACATCTTGTATCCAAGCTAGAGGCGATACAACAGGGTACTAGAGCCTCCATGCCTGCCTGTATCACATCTTGTATCCAAGCTAGAGGCGATACAACAGGGTACTAGAGCCTCCATGCCAGCCGTATCACATCTTGTATCCAAGCTAGAGGCGATACAACAGGGTACTAGAGCCTCCATGCCAGCCGTATCACATCTTGTATCGAAGCTAGAGGTGGTACAGCAGGGTACTAGAGCCTCCATGCCCCCCATATCACATCTTGTATCCAAGCTAGAGGTGGTACAACAGGGTACTAGAGCCTCCCTACAAGGGGTCGGTTCTCCACAATAAATGATCCTTTTGCTCTGATATTGGATTTCCTTCTATCAGCGTTACAATCACAGAGAAAGTTTCATCCGTCCGACAACTTCTAGGCGAGGGAAGTCACTGACAACAAGTGTGTATATATGTATACTCTCCTTCTAGGGGAGGGAAGTTACTGACAGTGAGTGTGACAGGTCAAGAAATCATGTAAAGCGCCCCCTACTTGTTAAACCTCCGACACTTGCCGTGTGTCCAAGTTGCACCCAGAGTTTCTCGGTGCCGCTATCCGGCTGGCCGGCCCACAGACAGCATTTTAAAGCCCATAGGCTATAATAGATCCGTGTGCTGGCCAGCGCTCAGACCAGATCCGCTGGCGGGCACCAGCTCTAAGGGCTGACCTGCTGGACGCAAACACCCGACAAGCTCCTCCCAGCGCTTTTAAACAGGAGCGATCATAGCTCAGTTGATGGAGGCGGATCCTTTTGGCTCACTCGCCGCCATTCACGGATGAATAACTGTTTGCACAGGCCGATCATCATTCATTCAGTTTTATTCATGCATAAACTGAATGATGAACGATAGGGCCTCCTGCACACCGGCGGATTTGCATTAGGAAATCCGGAGCGCGATTCCGCCTCCGGATTCTGCAGAAAATCCAGCCCATAGCATACTATGAAAATATGCAATTTCCTGCCCACAAGCCCTTAAGGGGTTGAGAAACTCTTTAGGGTGGGATGTGGGAACTTTTGCATTGTGCTTTGAGCAAATCGGATCCTGCACCTCCTCCTCCCCTCCCACAGACTAACAGCACAACTGCAGCTGCATCTCCCTCCTACCCCCTCCTCGCTGTCCACTATCATTTTCTAAGGAGGTTTCTGAACAAGGACAGCCACCGGCTGCTGGAACACCAAGGCGACGTCACTTTATTAATACCGGTATATAGTACAAAGTTTTATATAGTCAGAGTAAGTTATGCTAACCCCCCCCCCCCCATAAAACTATAGGTGCAAATGGAGCCATGTCCTGGGCGATAAAAGCCACCGCCATCCGTCCAGCAGACCCTTCTACAGCTCCAGAGCCTCGGACCTAGAACGGACCAAGCTGTGCCCTGACATGGGAGGAGAACAAAGTCTCCTCAGTCGTTCTGTGTACACAGCATTAGTGCCTTCTGATACGGTGAGATCATTTATTTATATAGAAACAGAACACCCTGGATAGAAGAATAAGCGCTACTATGTTACACCGCGCTCCTGGCAGATGGCGGATTACCGTCACGTGGAAGGAAACGCTGCGATTGGAAAGATGATGCTTATCTGAAATCCAACAAGTTTCTCATAGTCAGAGAAGTTGTTAAAAAAAGTCTATTTTAGCAACTTCCTACAAGTGGCAGCCATTACTGCTCCGATAGAAGTTGCTGCGCCTACATTGGATCCATCGCCGGGCACACCCTGAAAAAAAAAATGCAGCATGCTCCATTTTTTCTATTATCAGGCAAGCGCTAAAATGGGTTGTCCAGGGTTAGAAAAACATGGTTGCTTTCTTCCACAGACAGCGCCCCTCTTATTCGTTAGGTTGTGTGTGGTATTGCAGCTTCACTCCATTGAAGTGAGAGAGCTGAGCTGCAATACCAGACACAACCCACAGACAAGGGTGGTGCTGTGCTTGGAGGAAAGCAGCCATGTTTATCTAAAGCTGGACAACCCTTTTAATATATTAAATACAATAATGTCAAATGCGGGGGGGGGGGGGGGGGGGGGGACCAGTCGGACAAAGCCAATCCAAAGAATCATGAATATGCCTTTAAAAAAAAGTCTGAGGACGCAACAGAAGGCAAGAACTCCTGAAGAGACACTATCCATATGATCATCGGGCCTGAATGGAATTCTTAAAGGGATTGTAAAAAAAAAAAATTTGTAAAACCTTGCTTCTTTCTTCTAGAAACAGCGCCACTTCTACCTATGGGCTGTGTGCGGTATTGCAGCTCAGCTCATATACCTTAATGACCACAATCAGCCTATGGACAGGAGAAGTCTGCTTATTACCATCAGAGGCAGGATTACAATGGAATAAAACACCCTATATAGATATCACAGGATAGGTGATAGTGACAGCTCACCTCCTCCCCCTTCGTGCACAGGTCACAGAGCATGCCCACAACACAATGGTCACAACTCCCCTCCTCCCCCTCCCTGCACAGAGCGTGCCCCCAGCACTCTCCCATAGAAGCCAGGGTGCCCCCTCCTGCCCAATGTGTGAGGCCCACGAGTAAAGCCGTTATGTAAGATAATGCAATTAAAAAGGAAAAAAAAAAAAAAAAAAAAAACACCTGCAACTAAATTAGAAGAATGGAGTCCGTTTCATTATTTGGTTTAAAATCCTAAAACTACAGCTGACTGTACGTTCCCCATGAGACGCGGGTGCTGCAGGGCACTGCTGCCGGGCGCCGGGCACACAATGTCCCGCAGCTCCAGGACGCTCCGATATCAGAGAGCAAACAATACAAAGTAAACACAGACACAAAAGACACGAAGCAGCGAGCCGATGACATCACCGCGGGCCAATCACACCACGAGCGCGACATCATCCTCCACTCCTTATAGTCAAAGCTTACACGGTGGTCATGTGACCGCGCCAAACACAATCCTGCATTAGTTATTATACTTCGTGACCTAAAAATCAAGACTACTCTGGCCAAAACATAACTGAAATCTTATAAGTAGAGGTTGGGGCGGTCTTACTGCCCCCTATAGGATATATAGTGGGAATGGCGGGTCAATGAACAAACATGGAAGACTGCGGGATAGTTATGTACCAAGAGGTCCAAAGGGATGAAGAAATGGCGCTCCGCGTTCTGTACGGGATCCCTTCAGCCGGCAGCTTACAGCGGTCCATTGGCTGCTACACTTTATTTCAAGTTGCCGCGCGTATCGGCGCTACACACCGCGCCTTTATCAAGCACCCATGTACCAAGAGACAAACATAACCTGAGGCGCAGATGGCGGGGGTCCCCTGCAGACGACGGGGGTCCCCTGCAGACGCTCCCAGATTGACGGATCACCTTATATACAAAACCTGCCTGTTTGCGTCGCACCCACATCCACAGTTCTGGTGCGACTTGAAATTTTGCAGGAGCGTTCCTCAGCGCCGGGCGACGAATACTGGTGTGACAAAAAAGAAAACTCACCGACTTGCCCTGTAATTTTAGTTGCCAATAGCAACCAATCACAGCTCAGCTTTCATTTCTTATACTGCTGAGGGAAAATGAAAGCTGCGCTGTGATTGGTTGCCAGGGGCAACACGGATTTTCTTTTGGACAGCTTTCATGTGTGTGTGGTGCTGGGCTCATTTTTGTGGCGCACTCTGTATATTCCAGGGCCGCTATTAATAAAACCACCGCCCAGGTATATCACATAGTGTATGGTAGATAAGTCCAGATGATTCTTAGGTCATGGATCCTACTGGAGGGGCACGGATCAGGCCTCCACCTCCCCTGCTTTCAGTGTTGCCCACCTCCAGTCCTTGGTGCCCCAACAGGTGGGGTTTCCGCAGTATTGCTCTGCTGATGTAATTATGGTCGGCGCCTCGGGTGGTCTTACTATGGCTTCCTGCAGAGGCCGGGTCGGATCCCGCTGGGAGAATCCTTTCAGTAGGATGCACGCCGTGCCCTTGCAGTGACCACTACGGCTCACCTGCTCCTGGCGTCTCCTCTCTCTGCTATGTGCCGGCTGTCGCACAGCCGCATTTGCGCAGACCAGAGCGGCGGGCACGGGCGGAAATTCTGCGGGAAATCCCGCCTGTGTGCGGGAGGCCTATAGGATATCCTGCAGGGGTCCCAGGGAACCGGAGTTGGGAAACACTGCTTTCAACTTCATGAAGTCCTTTAAAAGAACCTTCCCAATATCGAATCTGGAGGGCAGACCTCCCCCTGAGCCCGTATACCGGATCCCACGGCGCTCCTGCTCTGCGGCGGCGGATTAGCGGATCCTGTAACATTGGAACACAACCTCCTGAACTGCAGCGATCAGCAGAAATACGTGCGTGTAACCGCGGCTCTCCAGCAGGATCACTGACTGCCGATGGTTCTGCCGCTGCACCCCTGAGAGTCGTCTCTACTGCCCACCATGTATAGTTAACCCTTGACTGTTCGGGTTCTCCTGCTCACATTCACTTCTACAGAGTTTTCCAGTTAACCCTTTATTTGATGAGACTTTCCTCCACAGTATTCTGAGCATCTGATACTTCACACATGGTGATTCTGAATGCTGCGACCCCCCCGCAGGCTCAGCACCCTTGTTTCTCCGTGGGGTTCCTTGCTCCACCAAACTATAGACAACACCATAAACAAAGTCACCGATTACCAATACTTTCTTTATTCTTCACATTTTGGGCTCCGACTTCCTTCCTTTTCTCCTTTTTCCAATCTTTCCTTTAATACGGCAAGTTCACATCAGCCATCATCCACACACTCGCACTTCGCCAGCTTTATCTTCAGATCAATCTCCTTCTTAATCTCATCCCTTAACTTGCAAATTTGTCTTTCCCATTTAAATAAACTTTTCTTTGTCACTTTTGCACTTATGCATTAAGTGTTACACGATTCAGTTGACTCACCAGCCACCATTTCCGGCTTGCTACTTCCACCATCACCAAGCTGCAGGCCCAACTCCAGGCTCTGAGCTTTTCTTGCATAAACCGCCCAGCTTCCCTCACTTCCACCTGAAGCCATGCCCCCTCCCCAGCAGGAGCTCTCAAGGGCAGGTCTACCCTCTCCTATAGACCAGAAGATAAGGACTATAAGGGTGGCTTCACACTTTCGAGGGAATCGCACGATTTATGTACAAGAATATAACTACTATAATACTGCCCCTATGTACAAGAATATAACTACTATAATACTGCCCTCTATGTACAAGAATATAACTACTATAATACTGCCCCCTATGTACAAGAATATACCTACTATAATACTGCTCCCTATGTACAAGAATATAACTACTATAATACTGCTCCTATGTACAAGAATATAACTACTATAATACTGCCCCCTATGTACAAGAATATAACTACTACAATACTGCCCCCTATGTAAAAGAATATTACTACTATAATACTGCCTCCTATGTACAAGAATATAACTACTATAATACTGCCCCCTATATACAAGAATATAACTACTATAATACTGCCCCCTATGTACAAGAATATAACTACTATAATACTGCTCCTATGTACAAGAATATAACTACTATAATACTGCTCCTATGTACAAGAATATAACTACTATAATACTGCTCCTATGTATAAGAGTATAACTACTATAATACTGCCCCCTATGTACAAGAATATAACTACTATAATACTGCCCCCTATGTACAAGAATATAACTACTATAATACTGCCTCCTATGTACAAGAATATAACTACTATAATACTGCCTCCCATGTACAAGAATATAACTACTGTAATACTGCTCCTATGTTCAAGAATATAACTACTATAATACTGCTCCCTATGTACAAGAATATAACTACTATAATACTGCTCCTATGTACAAGAATATAACTACCATAATACTGCTCCTATGTACAAGAATATAACTACTATAATACTGCCCCCTATGTACAAGAATATAACTACTATAATACTGCCTCCTATGTACAAGAATATAACTACTATACTCCTGCCCCCTATGTACAAGAATATATCTACTATAATACTGCCTCCTATGTAGAAGAATATAACTGCTATAATACTGCTCCTATGTACAAGAATATAACTACTATAATATTGCCTTCTATGTACAAGAATATAACTACTATAATACTGCTCCCTATGTACAAGAATATAACTACTATAATACTGCCCTCTATGTACAAGAATATAACTACTATAATACTGCTCCTATGTACAAGAATATAACTACTATAATACTGCCCCCATGTACAAGAATATAACTACTATAATACTGCCTCCTATGTACAAGAATATAACTACTATAATACTGCCCCCAATGTACAAGAATATAACTACTATAATACTGCCCCCTATGTACAAGAATATAACTACTATAATACTGTCCCCAATGTACAAGAATATAACTACTATAATACTGCCCCCTATGTACAAGAATATAACTACTATAATACTGACCCCTATGTACAAGAATATAACTACTATAATACTGACCCCTATGTACAAGAATATAACTACTATAATACTGCCTCCTATGTAGAAGAATATAACTGCTATAATACTGCTCCTATGTACAAGAATATAACTACTATAATATTGCCTTCTATGTACAAGAATATAACTACTATAATACTGCTCCCTATGTACAAGAATATAACTATTATAATACTGCCCTCTATGTACAAGAATATAACTACTATAATACTGCTCCTATGTACAAGAATATAACTACTATAATACTGCCCCCATGTACAAGAATATAACTACTATAATACTGCCTCCTATGTACAAGAATATAACTACTATAATACTGCCCCCAATGTACAAGAATATAACTACTATAATACTGCCCCCTATGTACAAGAATATAACTACTATAATACTGTCCCCAATGTACAAGAATATAACTACTATAATACTGCCCCCTATGTACAAGAATATAACTACTATAATACTGACCCCTATGTACAAGAATATAACTACTATAATACTGACCCCTATGTACAAGAATATAACTACTATAATACTGCCCCCTATGTACAAGAATATAACTACTATAATACTGCCCCCTATGTACAAGAATATAACTACTATAATACTGCCCCCTATGTACAAGAATATAATTACTATAATACTGCCCCCTATGTACAAGAATATAACTAGTATAATACTGCCCCCTATGTACAAGAATACAACTACTATAATACCGCCTCCTATGTACAAGAATATAACTATTATAATACTGCCTCCTATGTACAAGAATATAACTACTATAATACTGCTCCTATGTACAAGAATATAACTACTTTAATACTGCTCCCTATGTACAAGAATATAACTACTATAATACTGCTCCTATGTACAAGAATATAACTATTATAATACTGCCCCTATGTACAAGAATATAACTACTATAATACTGCCTCCTATGTACAAGAATATAACTACTATAATACTGCTCTTATGTACAACAATATAACTACTATAATACTGCCCTCTATGTACAAGAATATAACTACTATAATACTGCCCTCTATGTACAAGAATATAACTACTATAATACTGCCGCCTATGTACAAGAATATAACTACTATAATACTGCCCCCTATGTACAAGAATATAACTACTATAATACTGCCCACTATATACAAGAATATAACTACTATAATACTGCCCCCTATGTACAAGAATATAACTACTATAATACTGCCCCCATGTACAAGAATATAACTACTATAATACTGCTCCTATGTACAACAATATAACTACTATAATACTGCCCTCTATGTACAACAATATAACTACTATAATACTGCCCTCTATGTACAAGAATATAACTACTATAATACTGCCGCCTATGTACAAGAATATAACTACTATAATACTGCCCCCTATGTACAAGAATATAACTACTATAATACTGCCCACTATATACAAGAATATAACTACTATAATACTACCCCCTATGTACAAGAATATAACTACTATAATACTGCCCCCTATGTGCAAGAATATAACTACTATAATACTACCCCCTATATACAAGAATATAACTACTATAATACTGCCCCCTATGTGCAAGAATATAACTACTATAATACTACCCCCTATATACAAGAATATAACTACTATAATACTGCTCCCTATGTACAAGAATATAACTACTATAATACTGCCCGCTATGTACAAGAATATAACTACTATAATACTGCCCCCTGTGTACAAGAATATAACTACTATAATACTGCCCGCTATGTACAAGAATATAACTACTATAATACTGCCCCTATGTACAAGAATATAACTACTATAATACTACCTCCTATGTACAAGAATATAACTACTATAATACTACCTCCTATGTACAAGAATATAACTACTATAATACTGTCCCCAATGTACAAGAATATAACTACTATAATACTGCCCCCTATGTACAAGAATATAACTACTATAATACTGCCTCCTATGTACAAGAATATAACTACTATAATACTGCCCCCAATGTACAAGAATATAACTACTATAATACTGCCCCCTATGTACAAGAATATAACTACTATAATACTGTCCCCAATGTACAAGAATATAACTACTATAATACTGCCCCCTATGTACAAGAATATAACTACTATAATACTGACCCCTATGTACAAGAATATAACTACTATAATACTGACCCCTATGTACAAGAATATAACTACTATAATACTGCCCCCTATGTACAAGAATATAACTACTATAATACTGCCCCCTATGTACAAGAATATAACTACTATAATACTGCCCCCTATGTACAAGAATATAATTACTATAATACTGCCCCCTATGTACAAGAATATAACTACTATAATACTGCTCCTATGTACAAGAATATAACTATTATAATACTGCCCCCTATGTACAAGAATATAACCACTATAATACTGCTCCTATGTACAAGAATATAACTACTATAATACTGCCCCCTATGTACAAGAATATAACTACTATAATACTGCCCCCTATGTACAAGAATATAACTACTATAATACTGCCCCCTATGTACAAGAATATAATTACTATAATACTGCCCCCTATGTACAAGAATATAACTACTATAATACTGCTCCTATGTACAAGAATATAACTATTATAATACTGCCCCCTATGTACAAGAATATAACTACTATAATACTGCTCCTATGTACAAGAATATAACTACTATAATACTGCCCCCTATGTACAAGAATATAATTACTATAATACTGCCCCCTATGTACAAGAATATAACTACTATAATACTGCCTCCTATGTACTAGAATATAACTACTATAATACTGCCCCCTATGTACAAGAATATAACTACTATAATACTGCCCCCTATGTACAAGAATATAACTACTATAATACTGCTCCTATGTACAAGAATATAACTACTATAATACTGCCTCCTATGTACAAGAATATAACTACTATAATACTGCCCCCAATGTACAAGAATATAACTACTATAATACTGTCCCCAATGTACAAGAATATAACTACTATAATACTGCCCCCTATGTACAAGAATATAACTACTATAATACTGCCCCCTATGTACAAGAATATAACTACTATAATACTGCCCCCTATGTACAAGAATATAACTACTATAATACTGCTCCTATGTACAAGAATATAACTACTATAATACTGCCCCCTATGTACAAGAATATAACTACTATAATACTGCCCCCTATGTACAAGAATATAACTACTATAATACTGCCCCCTATGTACAAGAATATAACTACTATAATACTGTCCCCTATGTACAAGAATATAACTACTATAATACTGTCCCCTATGTACAAGAATATAACTACTATAATACTGCCCCTATGTACAGGAATATAACTACTATAATACTGCTCCTATGTACGAGAATATAACTACTATAATACTGCCCCCTATGTACGAGAATATAACTACTATAATACTGCCCCCTATGTACAAGAATATAATTACTATAATACTGCCCCTATGTACAAGAATATAACTACTATAATACTGCTCCTATGTACGAGAATATAACTACTATAATACTGCCCCCTATGTACGAGAATATAACTACTATAATACTGCTCCTATGTACGAGAATATAACTACTATAATACTGCCCCCTATGTACAAGAATATAACTGCTATAATACTGCCCCCTATGTACAAGAATATAACTACTATAATACTGCCCCCTATGTACAAGAATATAACTACTATAATACTGCTCCTATGTACGAGAATATAACTACTATAATACTGCCCCCTATGTACGAGAATGTAACTACTATAATACTGCCCCCTATGTACAAGAATATAACTACTATAATACTGCTCCTATGTACAAGAATATACCTACTATAATACTGCCCCTATGTACAAGAATATAACTACTATAATGCTGCCCCCTATGTACAAGAATATAACTACTATAATACTGGCCCTATGTACAAGAATATAACTACTATGATACTGCCCCTATGTACAAGAATATAACTACTATAATACTGCCCCCTATGTACAAGAATATAACTACTATAATACTGCCCCCTATGTACAAGAATATAACTACTATAATACTGCCACCTATGTACAAGAATATAACTACTATAATACTACCCCTATGTACAAGATTATAACTACTATAATACTGCCCTCTATGTACAAGAATATAACTACTATAATACTGCCCCCTATGTACAAGAATATAACTACTATAATACTGCTCCTATGTACAAGAATATTACTACTATAATACTGCCCCCTATGTACAAGAATATAACTACTATAATACTGCCCCCTATGTACAAGAATATAACTACTATAATACTGCCCCCTATGTACAAGAATATAACTACTATAATACTGCCCCCTATGTACAAGAATATAACTACTATAATACTGCCCCCTACGTACAAGAATATAACTACTATAATACTGCCCCCTGTGTACAAGAATATAACTACTATAATACTGCCCCTATGTACAAGAATATAACTACTATAATACTGCCCCCTGTGTACAAGAATATAACTACTATAATACTGCTCCTATGTACAAGAATATACCTACTATAATACTGCCCCTATGTACAAGAATATAACTACTATAATGCTGCCCCCTATGTACAAGAATATAACTACTATAATACTGCCCCCTGTGTACAAGAATATAACTACTATAATACTGCCCCCTATGTACAAGAATATAACTACTATAATACTGCCCCCTATGTACAAGAATATAACTACTATAATACTGCTATATACAGGATTACGGATATTACCAGGTAGGACAATTCTTATATCAGACTGGCACTGATCATTAATAGGTCAAAACCGTAAATTCAGAAAGAAGAAATAAAAGTAACAAGTCCTAAATCTGCAGCCTGATATAAACTCTGAGACTAAATTGAAAACCCTCCTAACAAGACGATAGACGGAGCTCATTATAAGTAGAGACACTCATCTAATTATCAGCCATGCTTATGAATAAGCTGAGGGTATCCAGAGAACGCTGACTGATAACCTCACCACATTATTCACAGCAGTTAATTTCTGCCTGCGATGCCCATAATTATGTCCTTGCCATAGGAGTCGATGCGCCTATTCGCTGCCGCATCCGGATAATTCCAAGGTCATGAGTAGTCCACTCTGATAGGCCTGGAGCAACTGGCTCTGCAGTGGAAGTATTTTTTACTTTCTTCCAACATTAATAACACAAAAGGAAGTCATTTCAAACCACGTAAAACCGCCACACAGTGCCAAGAGAATACTGGCAAGTACAGCCCAAAAACTACCGCCATACGGTGCTATAATAAGAAGCAGTAACCAAATGTTCACACAAAGTGGAAATGCTACAGATTTTCCGCAGTAGCCATTTCCGCAGCGAAATCCGCAGCATTTACGCTTTCCGCGAAAATCCATACCAATGCGGTGGATTTTGCATCAAAATCAGCTGCAGATCCGCAGCCGATTTCAGCGTGTGTTGTGCTCCTCTCAATGGTGGAGAGCGCGGTATGGGGCTGTGACTAACGGCCCTATATCGCGCTTGCCAGTGCGAGGTTAGCGTAAGAAAACATTCGTCCATAATGCCAAGAGTTCAGGAACGTGGCGCTGCAGTCTCTCATTTGATGCAGCGCCCTCTTCCATTACAAACTGCCGGAGGGGAGGAGAGAGGAGATGAGAAAACCTATGCTTTGGATAGGTCATCCATATCAGATTGGTGGGGGTCCACTACTCAGGACGCTCACGATTAACTGACAAGAGCGACAGTCCATAGCAGGCACAGCTCCGTACATTGTATAGTGGCTGTGTCTGGTATTACAGCTCAGTCCCATTTACCAGAATGGGATGGACTGAGCGGCTCTCAGGCCATGTGACTGATAAATGTGATGTCACAGGCCTGTGAAGACGTTGCGGCGCTCACCCAAGTGTAAGTGATCTGTGGAATCCCGATCCCAGGATCAGATATTGATGTCCTGAGAATAGGCCATCAATAGTTTAGTCCCAGAAAAGTCCTTTTAGGGTAATATAGAATACAACATCAAAGTCCTAGAAAACCCCTTTAAGAAATTTACCGGAGTTTCCCCTTTAAGTAAAAGAAGTGAATGACATTACATCATGTGAAGCGTTTTCATTCACGCTTATCCTGGCGGTTGGTTTAGCGCCCGTGTCCTTGCCGGGGAGAACCAGAAATTCTGGTCTTACAGTACATAAGGTAAACAGCGCACAAAACCAAAGCCAATGTGTGCTGAGTACACATCCTGATTCCTTCACACGTTGGCATGGGTTCAGCCACAGGCGAGTGTACCCAGGCAGCGAGCGGCAGCAGCGTCCCGGGCAGCGCCAAGTGCATCCAGTCCGCGGACTTGTATTATAATGCGGAATGCCAAAGAGCTCCGAGCAGCAAACTGACTGCACAACAGTCATCGCCCCACCTGAAGCCCGCTGGACTCTGTGACCCTCCCATCCGGGCGGGGGTTACGTTCACCTGTTTTAGTTTGCGGGTTATGGGGAACTCATCAGCCCTCATGTTATCCAAACTGCCTAAAGCCGCTCAAATTCCTGCACGCTACCACGATTTCGAGCTGCGTTTTAGAAGACATTGTACGGAGTTGTGACAGTGCTTTGTAACGCAACCCATCATTGTGATGGGGTGTGTTAAAAATTGTAAAAAAGAGGCAGCGCTCAAATTGCGGTGTTACAAGAGCCAAACTTGAGTGCGGGTCTGAGAAAGCACCATTAAAATCAATGGGAGCATTGTATGGGGGCTAGTGTTGTGTTCGGGACGCTGCGCTTATTGCGGTAAAAAGTGGTGTGCATGAGAGTGGATAAAGAGTAGAAGTCACAATGTCCATGATAAACATAGCAACCAAGTACAGTGCAGTTATCAATCCAGTATTATCCAGAGCTGCACTCACTATTCTGCTGGTGGAGTCACTGTGTACATACATTACTTATCCTGTACTGATCCTGAGTTACATCCTGTATTATACTCCAGAGCTGCACTCACTATTCTGCTGGTGGAGTCACTGTGTACATACATTACTTATCCTGCACTGATCCTGTATTATATTATACTCCAGAGCTGCACTCACTATTCTGCTGGTGGAGTTATTGTGTACATACATTACTTATCCTGTACTGACTCTGAGTTACATCTTGTATTATACTCCAGAGCTGCACTCACTATTCTGCTGGTGGAGTCACTGTGTACATACATTACTTATCCTGCACTGATCCTGTATTATATTATACTCCAGAGCTGCACTCACTATTCTGCTGGTGGAGTTATTGTGTACATACATTACTTATCCTGTACTGATCCTGAGTTCCATCCTGTATTATACTCCAGAGCTGCACTCACTATTCTGCTGGTGGAGTAACTGTGTACCTACATTACTTATCCTGTGCTGATCCTGAGTTACATCCTGTATTATACTCCAGAGCTGCACTCACTATTCTGCTGCTGGAGTCACTGTGTACATACATTACTTCTCCTGTACTGATCCGGAGTTACATCCTGTATTATACTCCAGAGCTGCACTCACTATTCTGCTGCTGGAGTCACTGTGTACATACATTACTTATCCTGTACTGATCCTGAGTTACATCCTGTATTATACTCCAGAGCTGCACTCACTATTCTTCTGGTGGAGTCACTGTGCACATACATTACTTATCCTGTACTGATCCTGAGTTACATCCATTATTATTCTCCAGAGCTGCACTCACTATTCTGCTGGTGGAGTCACTGTGTACATACATTACTTATCCTGCACTGATCCTGAGTTACATCCTGTATTATACTCCAGAGCTGCACTCACTATTCTGCTGGTTGAGTCACTGTGTACATACATTACTTATCCTGCACTGATCCTGTATTATGTTATACTCCAGAGCTGCACTCAATATTCTGCTGCTAGAGTCACTGTGTACATACATTACGTATCCTGTACTGATCATGAGTTACATCCTGTATTATACTCCAGAGTTGAACTCACTATTCTGCTGGTGGAGTCACTGTGTACATACATTACTTATCCTGTACTGCTCCTGAGTTACATCCTCTATTATACTCCAGAGCTGTACTCACTATTCTGCTGGTGCAATCACTATGTACATACATTACTTATCCTGTACTGATCCTGAGTTACATCCTGTATTATACTCCAGAGCTGCACTCACTATTCTGCTGGTGGAGTCACTGTGTGCATACGTTACTTATCCTGTACTGCTCCTGAGTTCCATCCTGTATTATACCCCAGAGCTGTACTCACTATTCTGCTGCTGGAGTCACTGTGCACATACATTACTTATCCTGTACTGATCCTGAGTTACATCCTGTATTATACCCCAGAGCTGCACTCACTATTCTGCTGGTTGAGTCACTGTGTACATACATTACTTATCCTGCACTTATCCTGTATTATATTATACTCCAGAGCTGCACTCACTATTCTGCTGCTAGAGTCACTGTGTACATACATTACTTATCCTGTACTGATCCTGAGTTACATCCTGTATTATACTCCAGAGCTGCACTCACTATTCTGCTAGTAGTCACTGTGTACATACATTACTTATCCTGTACTGATCCTGAGTTACATCCTCTATTATGCTCCAGAGCTGCTCTCACTATTCTGCTGGTGCAATCACTATGTACATACATTACTTATCCTGTACTGACCCTGTATTATACTCCAGAGCTGCACTCACTATTCTGCTGGTGGAGTCACTGTGTACATACATTACTTATCCTGTACTGACCCTGAGTTACATCCTGTATTATACTCCAGAGCTGCACTCACTATTCTGCTGATGGAGTCACTGTGTACATCCATTACTTATCCTGTATTATACTCCAGAGCTGAATTCATTATTTCCTAATATATTCTATTAAGTGGCTCCTACCCATAAAGAAGCTCCTTAGCATTTAGTCACCCGGTACAATATGGGAATCTTCCTTCTTCGCCACGAGCGCGTCTTCTGGAAGTTTCCACACATCTCCCATGCACCCGATGTATATATAATATATAACCTTGATGCTGCGGTGCCCAACTGTGCCGAAGTAATGTTAAATAGAGCAGGTAATAGATGTGCCCGGGCTCTTTATATTAACCTGGCTCGGCGGTCTGACAAATAACATGTGACAGGTGGCAGCGGCGATAGTTGTGTGCCGCAGAGCATTTACGTCCAATTTTCATGCACTGCTAGCAAGTTTGCCCCCAGGTTATCGGTGCCCTGGAAGCCTCTGAACATAAGAGTCACCCGGAAACATCACAGAGAAAACTAACAGACCGGGGGCGCCGGGCCAGAACCGCAGATACCCCCCAACACTAGAACAACGGCATGCAAATAGGGAATGGGCCATTTTTTAGCAGCAGTAGTTTGTAGGAACCTGACCCAGAAATGTCACACGTGTGTAAGCAATAAGTTCACGCGTGTTTAACCATAGAAGCTGCTGACAATCACTACTGGATACACTGTGATTATATAAGCATGCTGCTCAGCGATGTGTAGTGCAGAGCGCCCATGGGGGGTGCCACACGTGCCGTCGCTCTGGACCATCAGCCATCACTGCTGAAGGGGGCAAAGATAGTCTGGAACGTAACGTGTTACCGGCGTAATAATAAGGGTATAGCGATACTATTTAGACTTTATGTTAGTAGTATGCATGGGAATACTCACTGCGGCATTATGGGATACTGCTGTCTAGGCATTGTGGATGTCATATAATAAAACGCTGGAAAACCACGAAAATCCAGAAACGCTACAGAAGTACTAGGCCTGAGGCCATCTAATAGGAATACAGATGGATGGATGGATAGATAGATAGATAGATAGATAGATAGATAGATAGATAGATTTATAGATAGATAAATATTAGATAGATAGATATGAGATAGATAGATAGATAAATATTAGATAGATAGAAGATGGAAAGATAGAAGATAGATGGATAGATACATATGAGATAGATAGATATGAGATGGAAGGATAGATAGAAGATAGATAGATAGATAGATAGATAGATATGAGATAGATAGATAGGAGATAGATAGAAGATGGAAAGATAGATAGATATGAGATAGATAGATATGAGATGGAAGGATTGATAGATAGATAGATATGAGATGGAAGGATTGATAGATAGAAGATGGAAAGATAGATAGAAGATAGATAGATAGATATGAGAGAGAGAGAGAGAGAGAGAGAGAGAGAGAGATAGATAAATATTAGATAGATAGAAGATGGAAAGATAGAAGATAGATGGATAGATACATATGAGATAGATAGATATGAGATGGAAGGATAAATAGATAAAAGATGGAGAGATAGATAGATAGATTGATAGATATTAGATAGATAGATAGGAGACAGATAAAAGATGGAAAGGTAGATATGAGAGAGAAAGATAGATAGATAGATAAATATTAGATAGATAGAAGATGGAAATATAGAAGCTAGCTAGATAGATAGATATGAGATACATAAAGAGATGGAAGGATAGATAAATATAAGGATAAACGTGGAAAGGAGTTTAATAAAAACATTTAAGTATATAACCCGGTCTCCACACGGACAGCATACGGCCCGATATTACACCATGTGGCCGGACACACCACAGACTGTGAAAATAACCTCATGGCTCGCAGTATTCTGATCCATTTTACAGATGAGACTGCCCATTTGAGTCAATAGGGTTGCAAAAAAAAAACCCATCCGTGTGTTGTCCGTTTTTTTAAGAGATGCCGAAAAAAAAAACAGATGGAAGGATAGATATAATTTGGTAAAATTGAGTGTTTTTTTGTTTTTCCCTAATATATTTTTTAAACTTTTCTTTTTCTTAATTTTCCAACTCAGAACCTATAAAACTAAAACTTGGACTGAGCCCTTACAATAAGCTAATACCACAGTTTTCAGCTTCTGCTGCGTACACTGGGGGCGGGGTCATTTCCTTATTACTAGGGGGTGGACTTCGATGAGAGGGCACACCTCTGTCATATAGCTGGAGGCACAGCTCAGCTCCTCCTCCCCTCCCTCCATGCCCACTATATTGTCCCTTTGATGCCAATGTATAGTTTTCGAGCATGCTGTAAAGCAAACTGTTATTAGATAAGGAGGCTGTCGACATCATAAGATAATAGAAGAAATAGAAGAAAAAAAAAGACAAGACTACATTGTATGTTTCCCTTTAAGTATCTCCCCAGTGGGAGAATCCCGCATCCAGCAACCCAAATCTCAGCTTCCCGTAGTCTGCTGAGCGCACCCTGGGAGGAGGAGGGGAGTCTTCTGCCTTCTTTCCTGCTTCTCCAGATTTATTAGCCTCTTCCATAATTTCACAGCATCTTGAGCGCCATTCCAGTCCCCACAAGACAATCAGTTCATCACCCGCGTGCCGCGGAGCCATCGATTTGACTTGACACCGAACCGGCTTCTAATTCCATCCCAAAATGAGTTTATTTTTAAATAGATGATTAAAGGCAATCTCCGGCGGCCGCCACCGCTGCGGGTTCTGGATCAGAGCACTGACTCATCAGTCCTAAAGTCTAGCATCCAATACCTGGCCGGGGCTGAGTGCACCGTACACGAGGAACTGTAACATCTCACATATGGTAAGTTGTTAAAGGGGCAGCACTCATGAGCTAAAGGGGATGTGTCATCGGGCATTACTTCTTGTAGAAATCAAATCTGAAAGTTAAACAACTTTTTAAATCATTTTTGCAATTTTTTTTAAATTTTTGACATAATCTATATTTAAAAAAAACAAAACACTAAGCCTAATACTAATCTGCCACTTCCTGTTCTCAGCAGTCATTCCACTATCATCACAGGCAGGATTACAGTGAGAGGTAACACTTGTATATATAGAAAACACAGGATACACCATTCAGGATAGGTGATGTCACAGCTCACCTCCTCCCTGCGCAGGTCACAGAGCATGCCCATAACATTTTCCTATAAATGTAGGTGATGTTCAATGCTCAGCTCAGGTCATGGAGCATACCAAGACTCTTTCATAGGTGATGGTCACAGGTCACCTCCTCCCATTCCCTGCACAGGCCACAAAGAATACCTACAACAATCACCAAAAGGAGTCACAGTTAACCTCCTCCCTTACCTGCACAGCTCACAGCGCATGCCCACAACACGTCCATAGAAGTCAATAGGTGATATCACAGCTCACCTACTTCCTTCTCCCTACACAGAGCATGTACACAATAGTACCGCAGAAGTCACTAAGTGATGATTGATGGTTACAGCTCACCTCCTCCTCTGCATAAGTCACAGAGCATATCCACAACACTCTACCATAGAAGTATTTAGATGATGATGGTCACAGCCCACCTCCTCCCCCTCCCTGTACAATGACTTCTGTACAGGTCGCACAGCATGCCCACAACACCCTCCCACACAAATACATGCTGCATATAAAATTAAGACAAAAGCCCACAGAGCCTCAGTGGTTAGCAATGGGGTCTGAAATCCCCCCAAGGACAATATCTTCATGGGGGTTGTATGCTCTCTCCTTATTCTTGCAGGTTTCCTCCAGGTTCTCCGGTACACTGTTGGCCGTTGCACTTGTTACCCTGCTAGGCCTACCCCAAAGTTTGGCGCCCCCCCATGGAGCCCTGTGGGCTTCCTCTATGGCTGCCAAACACCTTTCCTTGAGTTGAAAGTTGGCCCAACGTCACAAGAAGGGAAGTGAAGGGTTACACGAAGACAGAACACATCAATATCCATTAAGGTGAATGGGAATTAATCAGCAGCTAATTGAGGGTTATCCCGCTCCGCTCGGAAACGTTCGGCAATGATTAAACCGTATTTAGGCTTTTGATAAATGCAGCTAATAGCGCTAATGTTGAATACACATCTGCTGATAACTCAGCCAGGTATCCTTGCATTCCGGTGCTTCCCTCAGGGGCTCGCCTGCCACGAGGCGGAGGTCTGCAGGACCTCACGGGGCGGCGCTAGAGTTGCCACCCAACTGGTGATTATTCTTTACCGACTATATTAATGGCCGTGGGCAGCGACCCCACAGGGATTGTAGTCACTCTGGACCGCAACCGACCGCCGCTGCTGTAATCAGTGTGGCCCCTGACCTCTCCCCCCAGCGTCTGCATTCCTGCGTGGGAAAATCTTACTACTGGGGCCACTATGAGGTCACTATTACTACTGCTGCCAGCATGGGGGCACAATTATAACTGGGGCCACTATGGAGGACACTGTTACTAATGGGGCTACTATGGGGGCCACTTACTACCACGGCCACTGTAGGGGTCACTATTACTACTGGGGCCACTAATAGGGGTGTTTTTTCTACCGGGACCACTAACAGGAGCGCTATCAGTACTATCCTCCTTCCTGCTGGGTCCACTTCAAAAACGGCTTTTAATAGCCACAGTACACCTCTGTCTTCGTTACTCACACACTCTAGTGCCGGCCACTGACAGCGCTCCACTCTGTACGTAGTCTGACTCCTCCCCCCAGCTCCTGCTTTAAAAGTACAGCGGGTCCAGAGCGGGGGAGGAGTCAAGATGTGTATAGAGCGCTTTGCCGATGTCTGGCACCAGAGTGCGTGAGTAATGAAGATGAAGGCAGCAGTAATAAGTGAGGCCACGGGGGGTGGGGGGGACACACTAAAACTAAGTTGGATCACAAAAGGGGCAGTAAGACCATGTAGAGCCACAGAATGGCCACTAAATCAATGTGGGGACATAGAGGGGGCACTAAAACTAAGTGAAGCCACAGTGGAGGCACTATATCTATGTGGAGCCACGAGGGGAGCATTAAAACTAAGTAGGGGCCAAAGAAGGGGCATTATAACTAAGCGAGGCCACATAGGGGGGCATAAAAGATCCTTTAAGATTCACCGAATTCCCAGTCCAATCTAACAAGTGTCGATCGACACACATGCCGATTAGCGCTCATTTAATTCTTTCTTACATGGGTCCCCATATACTGGCTGTGCTTCCCGCTGTTCACATGGAGTGATGTACAGCCAATCAGCGAGCATGTGCTGAATCTGAATGATCAGTCGATGAATGAGATGATTGTTGGTCCTTTTACCCGGCCCGATTGTCAGGTGAACAAATATTTGGAGGAACCATACATGCTGGTGGGCCGTATAATAGAGTCCTAAAGCTAAGCAGGGCCTCAGAGGAGGCATTAAAACTAAACAGAACCACAGAGGGTGCATTATTAGTAAACTGAGCCACAAAGGGGGAATCATTATTTTGCCGGGCCGCAGTGGGGGCACCAAGTTCTATGGTGGGATTTAGAGAGGTACAATGGGGGTAGTGGCCAGATGCAGAGGGTGTGCTGAGAAAAGCCATGGCTGAGAGGTGTTCACGGCCCAGAAAAAGAAAAAAAACAGACCCGCCAATCAGAGAAGACGCCACCTGTGATCAGAGGAGGTAACTGCACTGTAAACACTATCACTGTAAGTAACTGCAGTATAATCACTAATGGAGCTGTTTGAAGAGTCCTTCTGCTGGTTTTCTATGGAGTGTATCTAAGGTCTGCACCTACTGTATGTAAAAAGGTAAAGTAAGGAGATAAAATGTAAAGTAAGCAGATTTTCTGTTGTGAGTTTGGTTGTAAGACCCCCTGGGGTGCAGGGACGTGATGCGGCGGCGGTGCTTACGCTGGATATGGGCCGCTCCTGTGATGCATTGTGTATTTATTAGCGGCTAGACATCCTGTATATGCTGTTCCTTATGATCTTACTGCCAGGGAGTAATCAATAATTCATTCACACTTTCAACAAAGCAAAATAATTCCACCGCCTCTCTGCGTCTCATCACTGTCACCGTGCCGCCTGAGAGTGCACAATGGAAAGCACTGTATACAAGGTACTGTATGGAGGTCTCTGTATATACCAGTGACATGCCACCATGCGGAAAACCATCACGACATTACAGAACAGGTCAGAACTCCGAAAATATAAAATACTGCAAGGAATTCTGGGATATTCTCTCAAGAACTGCCTTATTGTCTCAGAAATTTGCATATTTTAATTCAGCTGCGGACGCCCATGATTCTCTATGGACGGCTTGAACTGTGGATTGTCCACATGGGTGCCCTGCGCGGATTCTGCAATTGAAGTCCGCCTGTAGACATTGGGCCTTATTATTCCAGGCGCTGGCTTATTATCTCAAAGGCCTGAGCTGCTAGCTCAAAGGACCAATTGAAGGCCCTTTTATACAGGACGACCGGCGCTCTTGTACTTTCCTTGAATGGACGAGGAGCTCTCCTTTGTGAAAGTACAAGAGCGCCTAAAGTTTCCATTAACACTTTATGCAAACGATCGCTAAAACTCTTTAAAAAGTGTTTGAAAGATTGTCTTTGCGTGTAAATGGGCCTTTATTATCACATAGGTGCGGCATATAATCTCAGAGAAGTCTCGCCTGTCAGACGCCTGGTTCAGTCCTCTTTCATGCAAATCAAAGAGAAGGAAGTGGCAGCATCCGTTGAGGGTTTTAAGTTAAAATATTGACATTTTATTGCTCCATATCTAACAAACAAGTACAGACAACGTTTCGACTAAAGGTAGTCTTCATCAAGCTGGAATGTTTTCACAAAGGTCCAAAATATCATGTATTTCATCCCGTCGGAGATCTATCTTATTATTTACAGAGATCTGATTTACATCCGGGCCGGTGTTAGAGGTCTGTTACCTCAAAGCTCTGGAATATTATCCCAGATTACCAGAATATATCTGACCCATATGCTTTAATATTTCAGAGCTCTGACTTACTATGTTAGTGGTCTGAATTATCATCTCAGAGGGGTGGAATATTATCACAAGGATCTGGCATATTATATCACATGTGCTTTAGACAGTCAGACGTCTCACTATGTTAGAGATCGGCTAAGTTATCCCAGTGCTCTGATTTATTATATCAGATGGTATATCATTATAAAGGTCTGGTATATAGTATCTCACACATGCTTTATTATGTCGGAGGTCTTACTGCGTTAGAGATCTGATTGATTGTCTCGGTGGGCTGAGTTATTATCCTGCTGCTCTGACTTATTATCTCAGATGGAATATTATCAGAAGGACCCGGCCTATTCCCTTAGCTTTACTGATATAAACTATTTACTATTTTAGAGATTTGACTTATTATCCCTGAGGTCTGCAATATTATGTCAGAGACATGTTTTATATTACTATTCTAGAGGTCTTAGACCCCATTTACACTGAAAGATGATCGCTCAAAAATCCGCTAGTTATCTACTAAAGAGATATGCAGGCGGAGCCGGACACCGCCTGCATAAGCAAACAGCTGCATTGTTCTGCGCACTTACAGCTTGCGTCCCGCTGTGAACTACCAGCAGGACATGAGCTAAAAGAATCTTATTAGCGCAGCCAACTGTGATAACAGCCTGCATCACTGATAAGAGTTCATCTCTAGAAAACTAAAATTGGGCGAGGAACTAATCGCGCACGAAAATTGCACGATGTCCGTGCATTTAGACGCAACGGTTATCACTCAAAAGACGGCTTTGAGCGAATTTTGAGCGAGGATCGTTCTGTCTAAATGGGCCTTAAATGTGTTGAATATATTTAATTGTCTCTGAAGGTTGAGTTCTTATCTTAAAGTGCTGATTTATTACCAATGACAGGTCTTGTATCTGGAGAGAAGTAAAGCAGCCCCTATAGATATAGGCCACCTGCACACAAGCGGAAATTCCGCAGCGGGATTTCCCGCGGAATTTCCGCCGCTGGAAGCCTGCATAGGATTGCGTTAACAAACACAATCCTATGCAGACGGCCGCGATTTGGCCGCGCGAAATATCGCGCAGCAAACAAGTCGCGGCATGCTCTATTTCTGTGCGGGGCTCGCAGAAAATTCTCGCCGCAGGACCCGACCCGAGCGCCTGCAGGGACCAGCGCGTACTCACCCACCGCCTGCTCCGGTAAGCCGGCACATCAAACAGCCAGAGCCGGCGGGCATGGGTGAGTATGCGCTGGTCCCTGCAGGCGCTCAGGTCGGGTCCCACGGCGAGAATTCTCGCCGCCGGATCCGACCCACCCGTCTGCAGGCGGCCATATTGGTATATTCACACCGCATATCCAGCGGTGATGTCAACTGTGACTCAATGGAAAATAGTTCCAGAACGAAAGGTGGAAGTGTCATTGAAGATAAAAGATCTGGATACGAGGAGCTCTTTATACTAACTTCTTGCGCTGCTCCAAGTTCACTCTTAGGTAACAGGAAAGAATAACACACTGCAATACTATAATATAATGCAGGACGCCATGAAAATCCAGAAACGGGAGAGAAGCACCTGGCCTGAGGCCCTCTAATAGGAAAGCCGATGGATTGATTAGAAGTAACACATAGATAGAAGGATTGGATTGATCGCTCAGTAGATAAGATCCGACCGGTAGAGTTATTATAATGCACAGACAGATCGATGGGTGGAATGATTAGAATGGAACAACTAGAATGAATAGAGCATGCTGCGATTGTTTTATCCGCTCGCAGGATAAACGATTTGTATCCGTGAGTACGAGCGAAAAAGCAAAACTACCTGCCTTCGGAGGGTTACGTTTTGCTGCTGAACCTCCACGCAGACGCTGTTTGTGGATTGCGCAATTGGAATCCGCCCGTGTGAATCCGGCCTAAGGCTACATTCACACAGACTCCGCTCAATATCGCGCTTGTCAGCATGCATTTTACCCGCGGAGGCGAGGCGGTTTCCATGCAAAAACGCCTCACATGACTTCTGTAAAACATTGTGATCCTCCTGCGCTTGTTTCACCTGCGTCAGAGACTTGGGAAGTGTTGTTTTCAATTGTTTTCAATCAGAAACATCACCCGGCACGGAGCGCGGTGCGTTTGAAAACAATTGGGTGAAGGATACAAAAAATATAGGGCATGCGGTGATTCTTTAACCCATCAGCATCACTGTGAGGGGAAAAAAAATGCCCGTGTGTAGGACTCCATTCAAGAGAATGGAGTTCATATTCACACAAGTTTTGTGCGACTTGCAACCAGCGAGGTTCGCGCTCAGGTAACGGAAAATAATAAAATACTGCAGGACCATAATATAATACAGGGAACCATGAAAATCCAGAAAAGGCACAGAAGTACTTGGCCTGAGGCCATCTAATAGGAAAACCGATGGCTGGATGGACAGATATGAGATAGATAGATAGATAGATAGATAGATAGATAGATAGATAGATAGATAGATAGATAGATAGATAGATAGATTAGATAGATAGATAGATATGAGAAAGATAGATAGATAGATAGATAGATAGATAGATAGATAGATAGATAGGAGATGGATAGATAGATAGATAGATATGAGATAGATCAATAGATGATAGATATGAGAGAGATGTATAGATAGATAGATATTAGATAGATGATATATAGATATGAGATGGATGTATAGATAGATAGATATGAGATAGATCGATAGGTGATACATAGATATGAGATAGATCGATAGATGATTGATAGATAGATAGATGATAGATAGATAGATAGATAGATAGATAGATAGATAGATCAATAGATGATAGATATGAGATAGATGTATAGATAGATAGATATTAGATAGATGATATATAGATATGAGATGGATGTATAGATAGATAGATATGAGATAGATATGAGATAGATCGATAGGTGATACATAGATATGAGATAGATCAATAGATGATTGATAGATAGATAGATAGATGATAGATATGAGATAGATGTATAGATAGATAGATATGAGACAGATAGATATGAGATAGATCGTGAGATAGATATGAGACAGATAGATAGATATGAGAGAGATATGAGATAGATTGATAGATAGACGATAGATAGATAGATAGATAGATAGATAGATAGATAGATAGATAGATAGATAGATAGATATGAGAAAGATAGATATGAGATAGATAGATAGATAGATAGATATGAGGTAAATAGATATGAGATAGATAGATATGAGATAGATAGATAGATAGATAGGAGATAGATAGATAGATAGATCAATAGATGATAGATAGATGATAGATATGAGATAGATGTATAGATAGATAGATATTAGATAGATGATATATAGATATGAGATGGATGTATAGATAGATAGATATGAGATAGATAGATATGAGATAGATAGATATGAGATAGATCGATAGATAGATAGGAGATAGATAGATAGATAGATAGATCAATAGATGATAGATAGATGATAGATATGAGATAGATGTATAGATAGATAGATATTAGATAGATGATATATAGATATGAGATGGATGTATAGATAGATAGATATGAGATAGATAGATATGAGATAGATCGATAGATGATACATAGATATGAGCTAGATCGATAGATGATACATAGATATGAGCTAGATCGATAGATGATTGATACATAGATAGATAGATGATAGATATGAGATAGATGTATAGATAGATAGATATGAGATAGATCGTGAGATAGATATGAGACAGATAGATAGATATGAGAGAGATATGAGATAGATTGATAGATAGACGATAGATAGATAGATAGATAGATAGATAGATAGATAGATAGATAGATAGATAGATAGATAGATAGATAGATAGATAGATAGATAGATATGAGATAGATAGATATTAGATAGATAACAGATAGATAGATAGATAGAAAGATAGATATGAGATAGATAGATAGATAGATAGATATGAGATAGATAGATATTAGATAGATAACAGATAGATAGATAGATGATAGATAGATATGAGAGAGAGAGAGAGATAGAAAGATATGAGATAGATATATAGAGAGATATGAGAGAGAGATATGAGATATATAGATAGATATTAGATAGATGATAGATAGATATGAGATAGATAGATAGGAGAGAGAGATATGAGATATATAGATAGATATATAGATAGATATAACAGTCTTTAGATCATGAGTTTGGGATTATTAGCATGTGGTATATTACACAGGGAGCCCCCCTTCCTCTGTCTGTAATCCTTCCCCCCCAACATTATTCCTTATACAGTGATAAATGTCCGGGCCGCTAATAATCACTAATGATGTCACAACTGTGCTATTACAGCTGATGACATCACTGCCCTCCTGTAGCAGCCAGGAAGCAGTGTACATCTTCGGATAACTTCTGTATCACACAGCCTTAGAGCTGACCCTCATGTATACCCCTAGAAATGCCCCCCATAACGATGCGGTCTCAGTAATTATATCCCGGCGGCTTAGGGAGTCTCTGATCAGTTTCTATCCTATGTGATGTTGTAGTACTGAACCGCAGCCAGACCGCCTGCCTGAGATGTAGGACCAAACATGGCTTGTGTGGAAGCAGGTGGGGGAGGGGGGGGTTAAACTTGGACTGACGGGATAGCAACCAGTGTTTATAAACACAAAAACACGGGGATCAGTTGTCCCGGCGATAAATTAGAACTGAATTGCAGAGTGCAAAAATACATCGCCCAAAAATACAGCAGGCAGCCGCACAGCGACGGCTCAGGAACACGCCGGCCGCACTTTGTTCTAGAAACTTCCACATAGGTTGTGTTGGGCTTCAATGTACAGCTGCGGGTCAAGATTAGGACAGGATGGGAGCGCCGTGCTTCCAGGGAGAGGAGCGCTTCAGATTTATATGGCTGCCAAAGTACAGATGTAGCAGAGCCGAGTTTGTCATTAAAAGTGACCCTGTGGTCCTGGGACTAAACTGGGGGCGGGTGTGTGCGCGTTATATAGTGTGGGCCACAGAAAAGAAGACCGACGCCACAGGAGAGCGGTCTAAAAGAAAATCCGTCCTTGTTGCCCACAGCAGCCAATCACGGCGCGGCTTTCATTTCTTAAACTGCTGAGGTAAAATAAAAGCAGCGCTGTGATTGGTTGCTAGGGGCAACAGTTTTTTTTCTTTAAGAATGCACAGGTGTACTGGTAACCTGTCTATGTTGCCCATAGCAACCAATCACAGCGCAGCTTTAGTTTCTTATAATGCTGAGGTAACGTGAAAGCTGCAGTGTGATTGGTTGCTATCGGCAATAGGTTTTTTCTTTAAGCATGCACTGGTCTATTGCTAACCTGTCTGTGTTGGCCACAGCAACCAATCACAGTGTAGCTTTCATGTCACCTCAGCATTATAAGAAATGAAAGCTGCGCTGTGATTGGCTGTTATGGGCAACGGCTTTCATTTCTTATACTGCTGAGGTAAAGCGAAAGCAGCGCTGCTTTCATTTTAACTCAGCAGTATAATATATAACAACCAATCACAGTGCTGCTTTCATTTTACCTCAGCAGTATCATAGCAACCAATCACAGCACTGCTTTCACTTTACCTCTGCTGTATAAGAAATGAAAGCTGCGCTGTGATTGGTTGCTAGGGGCAACAGTCCTCTTCTTTAGGCATGCACGGGTCTATTGCCAACCTGTCTGTGTTGGCCACAGCAACCAATCACAGCACAGCTTTCACGTTACCTCAGCACTATAAGAAATGAAAGCTGCGCTGTTATTGGTTGCTCTGGGCAACGTAGATTTTTTTTACGTTACGTTTACATGTAGCAGAAATGCAGAAATGCTGCGAAATTTTAGCATTTTCACATCAAAAACAGTCAAAATCCACAACTTTGCTGCAGATTTTAATTGGAAATTGGTGCGTATCCACGGCTGCTTTCAGAAGATACTGCGCTCTCCTTCATACTTCCAAGATGGCCGCACTGATTCTTAGACAAACTGATGCACCCAGCGCATCAGTAGTACAAGACATTACAAGCTGCTCTGATTGGCCAATCTGGAAGCAGTCTGTGGCGTGGCTACGCTATTTGCCAGCACGGCCGCCATTCATACTGACCGGCTAGTGCTGCGCTACGCAAATATCATAGCAGATCTGGGCTGTCTAAACAGGGAAGGTAGCGCCCTATTTGTAACTCGTGCCATTCCTGCCCGCAGATAAACATCGTCTCTGGCCGGAGGGTCGCTTTTAAGGACTTATTCAGATGGGCGCAATTCTCGTCCGCATGACGGTACAGGGACTCATTAATCGCCGCATGTCCCGTTCAAGCCCGATTCCTCAGATGCCGCTCGCCCATTCACGTCCATTTTTCATACATCGTTGCTAGGTGACGCTAGAAGCAAAAACTTGTCCCGCCTTCCTTTTTTTTTTGCGCAAAAGCATAATGGACGACGCAAGAAAGTACAAAAAATAAAAAAGTGGACACACGCAGCCCACACGGATGACACACGGATGACACACGGACGTACACCTGGAGTACAACCAACATGTTTTGGCAGACTGAAATCGCACACATGCTCGTCCGAAGATTGCCAAAGGCGATATTCACACAGCCATGTCTGCGTTACAGCCGGGAGAAACAGGCGCAAAATACATCGGAAACACACAGACACTCGACCGTCCGATGTTCATGTGTGCTGTTGTTGTCAGCTGCGAATTGGACATGCACCATTTTTTTTACACAGGTCCTCATGGCTATGATGGTGCTGCATGCCGTCCAGAGAGCACATGGCCTGAAAATACCGCCGCTTCACGGTACATGCAACATAGGGCTACTTCACCGGAGCGCATTTGACACAACTACTGGCAAATAACTCTGAAGGATCCAGTGCAAAGAAGGGAATCATTCCGAAGATGGTATACAGACTCCAAGGACACAGATATATATGGATTTCCAATTTCAAAATGGCCGACAATATAACACTGAAGATACCTCCTTAAATATCTGACCGTTGAGCCTTATAAAGCTGCTTGAAAATACATAACCATCTGAGCAGCGCTCCCGTATCTGGGAGGGCAGCTATAGCCGGTCTACAATACAGATCTCTTGTATCCGTATATAATATAGGACCCTAAGACCAGTATACAGTACAAAACACCACGACCCGTAGAACCCGTTAACCAGTATATACACAGCCTGAGCTCAACAGACAGTATATAGCTCAGATCTTCACAGCCTAATGACCTGTATACAGTCCAGAACCTCATGCCCCGTATATAGTATAGAACCCCATGATCTAGAAACAGGATAAAGACACATGACCTATATACACTACAGAACTGGTCTGTATACAGTTCAGACCCCAATAACCGGTATAGAGTATAAAACCCATGATGTTTACAGTGGAGAACCCATAACCTGGATACAAAACAAAATCTAAGGACCCAATGACTTGTGTACCGTATAGAACCCAAGTACCCATAAAGCCCTGAACATTAGTATCAGGAGCCTCCATTGCAGATTTTGTCATACTTGATGGTTGTAATGATGTTGGTGGCACTTGACGCTTAGATTTGATTTCACCTATAGTAGTCGTCTTTCCTGGGTACTATTGGTGTCTCCCAGTACTCAGATACCGCCAGGACTTACACCAGAGCCAAGTTTTATAACAATATGACAGTTGAAAGAACAACATTTATGAAACATATCAAAATAAATAGGAAATACAAATACAAAACAAGGGACTCACCAACAGGAAACAAAGCTAGACTAGGAACAAGATGCTAGAAGCAAACAAGGACTACTGGATTTAAATTCACATACCTTACACTATAACCAGCACCACACTGCAGAAGCCAGGAATATATAAAGAGAAGCTAACCAAGCTAGAAAACGGGAATTTCTATTAAAAAAATATAATGCAGTATACAGCACTTGTACTTTAACATCTGTGTACTGTACATAACCCCATGACCCTTGTATACAGTATACAGCCCAATTTACTACATGCACTACAGAACCCCATAACCTGCATATAGAACAGAATCCATATTATATAATACCGAGCCTAAGAGTAAATACAAATTCCCATTAATCAGCATTACATATTGGTCCGTGACAGTCCTATATATAAGGACCCTACACAAGACGAGAGGCTTTATGGTACAATATGGTACTTTATGATAAATGTATGTGAACCCATAGAACAGATCAGTAAATGGAAGCAACGATACTATACAACCAATAGCACCACCTCAACATCTATCAGCAAGATCTCTGCTTGCTGTCATTTATTGTTTACTATACTTCCATTCGATAAGCGATGGAGGTTCTTACTGAATGGCAGCAAGCAGAGATATTAAAAACAGTGATGAATTGATACAAGGAATATATTGGAGAATTAGATAACCTTTTATTATACAAAGAGTCGGAATACCCCTTTCCCATAGAGATCAAAGACGTAGATGCAGGCGCTCCGCACATTCTGATGTAGGAGGCAGCTTCAGACAACACATAACGCTGATCCAGATGGCCATCCTTAACAGAAGATTAAATACCTAATTAACTGACTAAATGTTTCATTCCATCTCCACAGTGTCTCCAATCCACAGTGGCAGCAGCCATGTTGTAGGATGACCCAATATCAAAGTAAGCAATCTTATGGGAACTTGTTCCTTTAGAAATCAACTCCCTGGTGGTCCAGTGGTATAGTGTCCACATTACAGTCACCAAGTGGACAATGATCAACTCTCTGGTGAACCATAAGAGCCAACTCTATAGTAACTCAGTAGATAAGCACCCACAAGCATCTAGTCCTTGGTGGCACCGTGCTCCTGGTGTCCGAGAGGTTAATCCTATATTACATGCTGATTTATTTGATTATGAACAGTCTTTGGTTTCCATCCACAATACAAAATAAACCAGCAGAATGAAGTAAGAACAATCTTCAACTTAGTGGTATAGTCTACTACTTGGTGGCACAGTGACCCTGGTGTCCTAATAACTTAGGGTCCTTTTACACAGGCCAATAAATCTGAACAATTATCATTCAGTGTAAATGCATGCCTTGACTGAAGTCGAACAAAATTTGTTTGCTACTCGTGTATAAACAGTCTAACTTTGGCTTGAAGGAATGCTGCCTTCCAATAGGTGGCACTGTGGCGGTATTATTCAATTTCCCTTATTTGCATATTACCCAGAGGAGCATGAATGGCATTTTGAGTCTTCTCACTCATGGTCTAGGTGCTCTCCCTAAGGAGAAAAGAGAGCGTTTCTGACCCCCTTTTAGAGACACTCACATGCTCCCTAGGTCCATAAAGATTATGACTCTTGGACTAGTAAACCAAGAAGCAACCTGTTACGTCCGCGGAACACCAGGGCACCAAGCCTCAGGACGGAATCAAGAGGCATTCACACAAACACCATAATCACACTCAAAATGCATACTGAACACCCAGGTAGGACTGCGAACTGGTCTCACAGGCAGACATAACATATACCTACTCTAACAGGACAACCACCACATGAAAACCTGCCTGCAAGCAGGGCGATCGTCCCGATAAGGACGACCCTGCGCTGGAACCTACCTATCCCTGGATGCCCAACGATCCACAGCAGGACAGGATGCAGGTCTTCACAGAACAGGACTGTTCATACCTGGCGTCTGGAAACCTACACACAGACACTGAACTTGTTGCTGTTCACAACAACACCCCAGGGACTTGCACGCAAGATAGAACAGGACTGTTCACACCTTGTCTGGCACCTGCACAGACCCAACGAACACAACACTGTTCATACACATGACTGGCCACCTGCACAGACACGCACCACACATCATGCATAAATGCAAAACCCTAGGGTGACAGAGAAACCCAACACAGAAACCCCGCTCAGAGCTTACATTCATAAAGATAAACCATTGCTAGTGCAAGTATCCTCACACTATGGGGAAAGAGTCAGACACCGTACTGACATATAGGGAACAGTGTCAGGCATTACCCATCTGACATACACATAAGACATCCGACGTCCGGAGGCCGCACCTGTAAAAGGGAAGGGGAGAGGGGGGTCTGCATATGATGTAGACAAGGACTTCTGTTAGTCGCTGCCCACTGTGCAAGATTTTCTAGATTTTTTTGAATTCTCTCTCTGCTTACACATGGCCTGTATTCTTTTATTCATTCAATAGCACATTGAAGATCAGTTGATGTTACATCTACTCTCTGAGAGCATACAGATACAAAACAGGAATTTAAATTTAATAAACATTTATTTTTTCCTTTTTAGCATGTGTGTAAGTTCTGCGTTCATCCATCCCGGTCTCTTTAAATGGTTCCCATTCTTTCTTCTCTTAGGGATTGTTAGAGATTGTGTCTAATTTCACAAAATTTCCCATCCTTCTTGGACATTTCTGTCCTTAAGAACATCCTCCAGACAGAAAAATAAAACTGTTATGACTTTTGGAACTTAAAGGCCGCCTGCAGACGAGCGGGTCGGATCCGGCAGTGAGAAATCTCGCCGCGCGATCCGACCCCAGAGCCTGCAGTCGTCCGCGCGTACTTACCCGCGCCTGGCGGCCCCGGCTCTTTGATGTGCCGGCTGCCGCGCAGCCGGCGCATGCGCAGACCGGAGCCGGCGGCCAGGTGAGTGTGTGCCCCGCAGAAAATTAGAACATGCCGCGGTTTGTTTGCCGCGCGAGATTTCGCGCGGCCAAACCGCGGCCGTTTGCATAGGAGTGCATATTGTAATGCACTCCTATGCAGACTTTCAGCGGCGGAAATCCCGCGGGAAATCCCGCGGCGGGATTTCCGCTCGTCTGCAGGCGGCCAAAGGGTATTCCCATCTGAAGAATCAATGGCACTTTCTAAGGGAGGACATGCTGCTGCACAATCTAAGAAGGGCCTGAACCTGCTACTTATGGGAAGCATGTGTCTGGCAATCATGTGTGTTCATCCAATCCCATTGAGGAAACTGACCAACAGAAACAGAGGACAAGGACAGGCTAAATGATGTGTAAAACACAGGAGGGTTCTGGGCTGCTAGACATGTGAAACAATATAACTAATGCTGGTAGAAACGGAGGTAAAGCTTCATATCTTAACCTAGATCAGCCCTGATTGAACCTGCCAATAAATCAGAGCACCCGCCCTAAAAAGGACGACCCCACGGCTGTAACCTAAATGAATTCCCTAAACAACCCTTGATGTTATATCGAGGAAAAGGAATAAATGAGGACAAGGCAAGACAGAAAAAAACCCACAAAGTCAGCACACCTAACGACTGAGCAGGGACCAATATACAAATATATTACTGGCATCCTCTGCACAGAAGAGTCAGAATAAATACCCCAAACTGGCCACTGATTGGTTGGCTAAGAGGACTGACAGCTCAGCCAGCTTCTCAGCACTACAACAGAAGAGAGATGTTTCTACCTCGGTGTTCAGCGCCAAACTCCACTGCTCATGTTCTGGCAAGTCCATCACGTCATCCTGGTGCTGACGCTGTGATGTCACACCGGACTCATACATGCACCTGATCCCCATCAGTGCTGTGACAATGAGGCATGAAAGTGGAGCATTTTATGGGATGGCATAGGGCCGGTGCTTTGTTTGGTGGGGCATGTGGCTAGCAATGTATATGGGCCCTTTTACAATTATCGTTCATATTCTGGCTGAATCTGATAAACTCCTGCACAATCTGAACAATGAACGGTATGGTGTCATAGTGGCTTAGTTACTAGTTTTCAGTACCGGCTGGTCTAGCGGATAACAACTGGTTTGGTGCTACTACCCTGTTTCCCTGAAAATAAGACATACCCAGAAAATAAGACATAGCATGATTTTCCAGAATTTTTGAGGATGCAAAATGATTTTTCAGGCTTTTTGAGGATGCTTCAAATATAAGCCCTACTCCAAAATTAAGCCCTGCTAACAGTTATTTTAAAAAGTCAATTTAAATAGTGTCTAGGCAGCTATACATGTAAAAAAGTTAAACCTTTTTGAACAAAAATTAATATAAGACACTGTCTTATTTTCAGGGAAACACGGTATCAAATACATTCTAAATCTGTAGAAGGAAGTAAGAGTTCCATTTTGGGTTGGACCTTCTGAGCAGAGCGATCTTCAAATCACAAGGTTTTGATTTCTACTAGAACTTTCTGGAACCTACAGGCCTTCAAATGAATCATAGGCCCCATCTTTTTGGAGATATGTACATGCCTTCTCATTCCATAAAATTATGTGCTTGCTCTTGGGCTTGAAACCCACTACATAACAATGTACTGGGTTTCAAGCCCAAGTACATTGTACAATTGGATCGAGGTGAATATTCTCTGGTGGCACATTGATCCTGGTGTCCTAGTGGGTTAATGGATGAAATACAGTTTGGTGTCTACCATCAAATACTTTCTAAAACTGTAGAATGAAATTATGGTTTGGACTTTATGACCATAACTATTTACAAATCACATGGTTCTGATTTCTACTGGGACTTTCTGAAACCAACAGGCCTTAAGTACAAGTACTAGACCCTAACTTTTTGAAGACATGCACGTGCCTTCTCATTCCATAAAACTATACCGGCTCTTGGGCTGGAAGACAAGTACATAGCCATCTACAACTGATAAAACGATCTACTTCTTGGTGGCACCTTAATCCTGGTGTCCTAGTGGCTTAGTCCTCAGTACCTGCTACACATTCTAAAACTGTAGACTGAAATAATAGTTGTATTATTGTTTGGACTTTATGACCAGAACGACTTCTATCTCACATAGATTTGATTTCTACCGAAACTTTCAGTAACCAGAAGGCCTTCAAAAATGACTTCTAGACTCTAACATTTTGTAGACCTATACAGATTATATTGGCCCTTACGCTAGTAAGCCCAGTGCATAACCATCTACAACGTGATGGAAGTCTCTATTACCATGTTTCCCTTAAAATAAAACACTGTCTTATATTAATTTTTGCCCCAAAAGAGGCACTGTGTCTTATTTTTGGGGGAAGGGGGAGGGGGTAATGGGGCCTTATACTCTCCTGGTCCACGGCAGCGACTCGGCAGTCTGCAGTGTCCTCCGCGCTGAAATATCCTTTTCTTTCTGGTGACGGGGCTTTAAATACCCTGCCTCCAGCAAAGTGAGCGCTGTAATTGGGTCGAGCACCGGCACTGAATGGCTGACACTCGACCCAATTACAGCCATACAGTGATGTCATTCACTGAACGGCTGTGAATGATCGAAGGCCAGCTCTGATTGCCTGGCACTCGATCCAATCACAGCACTCGTTTTGCTGGAGGCGGGGTATTCAAAGAGGATATCTCAGCGCAGAGGACACGGCAGCTTGCCACAGTGCCAGGGACCATCGCATAGGTGAGTACTGATGTTTTTCTTTTTTGTCATGTACTGTAGCTAGGGCTTATTTTCAGGCAGGGCTTTTATTTCAAGCCTCCCCCGAAGACCACGGTAGGGCTTACTTTTGGGGAAGGTCTTACTTTTGGGGAAATGGTATCTGGTGGCACAATGACCCTGGTGTCCTAGTGGCTTAATCCTCAGCACCTGCTGGTCTAGTGGATAATAACCAGCCTGGTGTCTACCATCAAACACATTCTAAATGTATAGAAATAAGAGTTGGATTGTTGTTTCACCGTGCTCATTAACTCTGCCGTTGCACCGCCTGGCAACGCAACAATTCGCCATGGACTGTCTCTTTAGGTTTGAAGATCTGATTGCAACTTGTGGTTCTCCGACCGGTTTGAAGAGGAGGTGTAGCATTGTGGTAGATGGAGGGCCAGTCGGGCATAAAGTCCCAAATAATGTTCAGAACTAACACCGACTGCTGTTGTTTTCCCCCCCGTTGCCGGTTTTAGTGCCATGACAGGGTGCAGTCGGAAGCTTGCCCAAGTATCGCTAAACGTAGTTGACTTGGTAGCTGAAACTGAAGCAGGCTCGGTTATATTTAGCTGAGCGGCCGGAGTCTCAAGTGAAGTTCATAACCCCTAAAAAGTAACATCCATGTTTACAGTGCGGCTAGGAAAAGTCTTTGTTTTTTGCCATTCAAATGACTTATGAGATGAAAGAATGGATAAACCGACAGAAACTCATCACCGCCCGATCCCCCGACCAAATCTTCTATTTATGGCCGCGTAATGGCACTTAGAATTGTTTAGGTCCTTTAAACAATCGCACGCCATGACCTTTGGCTCCTGCCTTCAATATCTCCAGCCTCATCCAAACTTGCAGCTGTGATACTGTGCAGAAGGACAGTTTGATTGCCGGGGACGGCTTAAGTGGCATTTGCTTGAAAAGTCTTCATCATGCCAGCGTTCAGGGAGGAGCAAAATCCCAAGCAGAGCATAAAGGACAGTCAGCAGGGTATATTCAGCCCAAGTCCTGCGTCAGTCAAGAAGAACTTTTGGTTCACACTTTCTTAATGTGTTTAAATAAACCGAATACTCTTCTGAGATCTGTCCATCTGTCTGTCCAACTATCTGTCCATCTGTCTGTCCAACCAATTTACAGACAATCATTAGAAATAAATAAATATTAGCATAGCCGAAGCAAGGGGTACATAAGGACCGAGGGACAGGGGTGAGGATAAGAGAGATAGTATCCATAGAAGTCTGTGGCATATTATACTCCTCTCAGTCTGTCTGTCTGTCTATCAACACTCCCCTAGAAGTTGTCGGAATGAACTGAAACTTTCTCTGTGTGATTGTAACATTGATAAAAGTAAGAGATTACAAGATCAGAGCAAAAGGAGACTTAATTGCGGAAAACCAACTCCTTGAAGGTTCTAGGACCCTGTTATACCGCCTCTCGCCTGGATACAAGATGTGATACGGGACATATTTGTTGTAACTGAGCCACTAGATCATGCAAACTCGCAGGCTGTTGCCAGATGGTTCTATATATGTTCTATTGGTGATGAATCTGGTGACCGGGCAGCCACGGAAGTGTGACAATGTTGTGGGGGCTTCCTGTGACCCCCTTGTGTGCGGCCGAACATTATCCTGCTGGAAGCCGCCATGAGAGGAACACATGTGGCTGCAGGATGTCCTGAACATATCGCTGAGCTGTCATTGTCCCTCGTACCACTACTGGGGGTGACCGACTGTTGTATGCGATGACACCCCAGACCATCATATCAGCAGGGGGCAGTGTGCTGGTCCACAACAAAGGCAGGATTGACGTGCTCACCCCGAGGTCTCCAGACACAAACACGTCCGTCACCAGCGCCCAAACTAAACCTGAGTTCGTCACTGAAGACAACCCAGCTCCCCTCCGTAGCGTCCAGTTTAATCGTTCACAGCACTAGGTGGGTGTCAAAGGCAGTACACATAATGGGGGCCGGGAGACCAAATGTCCTTCAGCCAAGTGACTGGAAACGGTTCAGACAGACGCAAGGGTGTAACTATGGCGGACAACAAAACAGTGGGGCTACTGGTGCTTGTTGGATGATCAGACGCTCCTCTATACTGGTGGTCTGCTGGGGGGTCCTGAGCCCGGCCACCTTGTGTGCCCTCACACATCCACTAGACCCAACACCTTCTAACAGTCTGGTCAGACACTCCTCTCTACTGGTGGTCTGTAGGGAGCGTCCTGAGCCCGATGACATTGTGTGCCCTCATCCACTGGTCCCAACACCTCCTAACAGTCTGGGCAGACGCTCCTCTCTACTGGTGGTCTGTCGAGGGCGTCCTGAGCCCAGTCACCTTGTGTGCCACCATTCACTGGTCACAACACCTCCTAACAGTCTGTTCAGATGCTCCTCTCTACTTGTGGTCTGAGCCCGGTCACCTTGTGTGCCCTCACACATCCACTGGTCCCAACACATCCTAACAGTCTGGTCAGACACTCCTCTCTACTGGTGGTCTGTTGGGGGGTCTTGAGCCCGGTCACCTTGTGTGCCCCCATCCACTGGTCCCAACACCCCCTAACAGTCTGGTCAGACGCTCCTCCCTACTGGTGATCTGTAGGGGGCGTCCTGAGCCCGGCCACCTTGTGTTCCCCCACACATCCACTGGACCCAACACCTCCTAACAGTCTGGTCAGACACTCCACTCTACTGGTGGTCTGTAGGGAGCGTCCTGAGCCCGGTCACATTGTGTGCCCTCATCCACTGGTCCCAACACCTCCTAACAGTCTGGGCAGACGCTCCTCTCTACTGGTGGTCTGTCGGGGGCGTCCTGAGCCCGGTCACCTTATGTGCCACCATTCACTGGTCACAACACCTCCTAACAGTCTGTTCAGATGCTCCTCTCTACTTGTGGTCTGAGCCCGGTCACCTTGTGTGCCCTCACACATCCACTGGTCCCAACACATCCTAACAGTCTGATCAGAACGGCCAGGTGGGGAACAATTCATGGATATGACCATCCAGCTTCTCACATCCCAATAATGCGCCCCCTTCTGGTAACGGGTTGAAATCTCTTCTCTGCGTCATAGGGGCATCTAGTGGTCAACAAGCTCTACAAGAAGAAGAAGAGGTCACTCTACACAAGGAGTCTCTGAGAGCCTCTTATAGGCCAAGGGGGGAAGCACTTTTAGGGTCTCAGGTGACAAGACCGTCCATCTAATCACCACAACTCATCATTTACAGATCTGCCTGGAATGGAACTGCAGGATGAGGTTTGCAGCAAAACGACAACTTCTTCTAGGTACTTGATTTTTTTTATTACAATGAGTGTATCTATAGCAAAACCTTACATGGGCCCCCCATGATTGTGTAGCCCTAGGTTAGATGGCACTGTGTGTATGTATATATATATATATATATATATATATATATATATATATATATATAATATATATTGCACTAATAGGCAGCCTCCCTCTATTCTGCTTGTACAGAAAGCAGCAAGATAACAGCATACCCACACCAGAACAGCTCAGTGAATAAGTACTAGCAGAACTAGGACCATAAGAAACATACAGCATCAGAATCCAGATCAACACATGTATACAGCACCAGAAACAAGCTCCGTACATAAATACGGTACCAGAAACAAGCTCATAACATACATATAGCATGAACTAAGCTCAGTAAATAAATACAGCACCAGAACAAAAACACAATAGACAGATTCAATACCAAAACCAGGGTTATAACATAAATATAGCCCCAGAATCAAGTTCATAACATACATACAGTAGCAAAATAATAATAATAATCTTTATTTGTATAGCGCCAACTTATTCCGCAGCAAAACTGTTGTAGGGGTGCTGATGGGGTGAATGTTGCATGTCACAACATCAGAAGGGAATGGCTAAGTCAATAAATACTGTACTGAATCACACTCATAGCATAGGTAAGGTAAAGTCCCCTGGTGCCAGCAGCGAATTACTGACTCCTAGGGTGACGTCACATCGTGACATTTTCTTGGCAGGCTGTTTTTGCAGGGTGGTTTGCCATTGTCAACTTTTACCTCCCAGCAAGCTGGGTACTCATTTTACTGACCTTGGAAGGATGGAAGGCTGAGTCAACCTTGAGCCAGCTACCTGAACCATGCGGGGATTGAGCTAGAACTTAGGACTGCATTTCTCACTTAACACTCTGCGCCACATGGGGCAGAGATAGCATAGCTACAGCACCAAATATAACCTCATAGCATGAATACAGAAGCAGAGCCAAGCTCATAACATAAATACAGCACCAGAACCAAGCTCACTACATAAATTCAATTCCAGGACCAATCACAGTATAAAGATATAATACCAGAACCAAGCTTATAGCATAAATACAACCTGAAGACCTAAATACAGCACCATAACCAAGATCATGACACAAATACAGCCCTAAAACCCAACTCAGTACATAAATGCAGTACCAGAACCAAGCTCATAACATTAATACAGCACAAACCAAGCTTAGCAAATAAAGAAAGCACTAGAACCAAACTCAGTACACAGATACAGTCCCAAAACTCATAACTTAAATACAGTCCCAGAATCAAGTTCAGAACAAAAATACAGTACCAAAATGTAGGCATTGTGTTGCGTGCGGGCGCTGAAGGGCTGACAGTGACATGTTGGTACATCAGAGTAGAGGAGACAGAGCCAGGAGGAGGATGATTCATGCAGTTCCACAAGACACTGGATCTAAGAGGGATAATCGCCCCCCACCTACATCCTGGTGTCCCCCATGAGCTGTTAGTTGGCGCCCAGTGCTATCGCATGGGTCACACGTAGCTAAGGTGGCCATGAATGTTACTACTTCACTAAGCAACCCTGACATACAGGATCTGGTAATGGTGACAGGAGGATGACAGCTATCACTATATACTGAGAAGTGTTAAAGGGGTTGTCCCGCGGCAGCAAGTTGGGGTATACACTTCTGTATGGCCATATTAATGCACTTTGTAATGTACATTGTGCATTAATTATGAGCCATACAGAAGTTATCAGAAGTTTTTCACTTACCTGCTCCGTTGCTAGCGTCCTCGTCTCCATGGTGCCGTCTAATTTTCAGCGTCTAGTCGCCAGATTAGACGCGCTTGCGCAGTCCGGTCGTCTTCTTTTCTGAATGGGGCCGCTCGTGCCGGAGAGCGGCTCCGTGTAGCTCCGCCCCGTCACGTGCCGATTCCAGCCAATCAGGAGGCTGGAATCGGCAATGGACCGCACAGAAGCCCTGCGGTCCACCGAGGGAGAAGATCCCGGCGGCCATCTTCAACCGGTAAGTAAGAAGTCACCGGAGCGCGGGGATGCAGGTAAGCGCTGTGCGGTTTTTTTTTTAAGTCCCTGCATCGGGTTTGTCTCGCGCCGAACAGGGGGGCTGTTGAAAAAAAAAAAAACCCGTTTCGGCGCGGGACAACCCCTTTAACTCCATGAATCCTGGGCAGGAGACTCCTGATGGGCCGTTTCTTGCTGAGAACTAATGTAGATTAGCTGCAGTTCGTTAATCTTGCTCCTCGTGGGAATACGTCACATTGTAAGAAGTCATTCTGTTTTGTTTCTACCTTGCTTTGTGTAATTCCGCTAACGCAGGCTATATGAATGAACACGTATGATTGGATGAAGAATGTGTTGACGGCTCACGCCCTGCTTGTCAAGCGTGGGAATAACAACATGTAATCTTCAATCCACGTTATTATCGCCTTGCAACCTGGACTTTAAGGAAGCTACTAATTATACCGGAGGAAGGGAAGGAATAGCAGAATTCAGTGAAGACCCTGGAGCCCCCAAAGACCGAGGCCACAGTTGTAAAAGTGGTCAACCCAAGATACTGTAGCTCAGGGATATTTGGCCCATAGCCTCTTCCCATATCTCACAACTTCTAAAGAATGAAAGGAGAGACAATCTATGTGACATAAGTAGGGGGCTGGAGGGGAATTTTTTTTTTTACGTTAAGCCACATCTCTGACTTTGCCAAATCCCACCACTAATAGTACCGTCCATTGTGCAACACACAGTACTGGTGTGTCCTTATTGCCCTAAACACTAATGATTCCCTCTTCATGTCCCCTCAGAGTAATAGTGCCTACTCATAGTAATGATGCTCCTCAATTCCCCCAATACAGTAAGGATGCCCCATTAGTGAAACACACAAAGTAAGTAATGCCCCCTTAGTGCTCCCCTCATGGGAGCAATGATCCCATACAGTAAAGATTCCTCCTTAGTGCCCCCAATAATGCTCTACTCAGTAAAGATTCCAGTTCAGTGCACCCACACAGCTTTTAGTAAAGCCTTCTTACTGCCCCACATATATATATATACCTTCTTAGTGTCTGCAGAGATGCCCCCCATTAGTGCCGCTAGTGATGCCCCCTTATTACCCCCACACATAGATGCCTTCTTAGTGCCTCACAAAATAAAGATCCCTCTTAGTGCCTCTAGTGATGCCCTCTTAGTGCCCTCTTAGTGCACCCATTAAAGGGTTTTCCAGGACTAAAGTATTGATGACCTGTCCTCAGAATAGGTCATCAATAGTTGATCGGTGGGGATCTACCACTTAGGATCCTAGCCAATCAGCTGTCTCAAGAGGCTGGGGCAGTTGCATTAGTGCCGCAAACTCTTCCTAGGCATGTGGCATCACATTCATCAGTCACGTGGCTTAAGAGCTGATAAACGAAGCACAACCACTATACAATGAACAGCGCTGTGCCTGGTATGGACTGAAGTTAAAGTGGCGCTCACACAAGCGCCACTGTCATTTCAATCAGCTATTCAGCAGGGACAAGGAACTGATGGCTCCCTGCTTCAACCATAGATCAAGCTATCTGGGTCCTGAGGATGTAGATGCAGTTGAAATCGGGACATTTAGCATGCCTTCCAGCACCCGATCGAGGATGATTGGGTAGCATGCCTCCACCTTTAAGACAACTCCATCACCCGGTCAGCTGGATTTGTGGCTTGTATTCTCTCAAAACACTAAAATGTTCCTTTTCCCCCCGCAGGAATTGCTATCTATGCGTGTCCCTAATGTGATCGGCAAAGTAGATGCCTGGCGGAGCGTCTCTTGAAAAGCTTGATAGAACTACGCTATAGCGCAGTAAATAATGGGTTAAAGCCGGAGCTCATAATTACTTGCTATGCAGCATATTGTAAGCAAAAAATTGGAAGTGCACCCCAAAACGTGAAAATATCAATTGAGCATATTTCTCTGTTTTAGTGGTTCCACCTACAGAAACAACCAGTGAAGTAGCTTCCTGTGGTCAGTGAAGCCTTTGGTTAGATGACACCCTGTGCAGTTTTTTTGGTGCCCCCGGTAGGATAGCAGCGTACCCACACCAGAAGAGCTCTGAATAAATATTGTACCAGAACCAATCTTGGTACATATGTACAAGAACTAAACTTTGTAACATAAATACAGCACCAGAACCAAGCTTAAACCATAAATACAGCCCTGAAACCAAGTTCAGTATATAAATACGGAACCAGAACCAAGCTCATAACGTAAATACACCAGAACCAAGCTCAGTACCTAAATACTGCACAAACCAACCTTAGTAATTAGATAAAATACTAGAACCAAGCTCATAACATACATACAGTAGCAGAATTAAGCGATTATGTTGTGCGGGCACCAATGGGATGATAGTAGCAACTAGAGATCTAGGAGGAGGAGGATTTATGTAGCGCCACAAGACGATGCCGCACAGAGGAAGGAGATGATCTGGCTGAGCGGACCTAAGTGGTGCAATTGCCCCCAGCATACATCTGCCTGGTGCCCCCCGACAAGCTGGCGACCAGCACCCTATGCAGTGGCTCAGGTTGTATGTAGCTAAGGCTGGCCATGCCTATGGTCATGCATAACCAATAGGCCCGATCCAGAGACCCGGAGGCCTTTAGTTCCGCTCTATCCCAGGCAGCCACTTCTCAGCTCCAGGGAAGTCCCCTTTAAGCTAGCATTACATAGCTGCCCATTGAAAGCTAATACCTATGAGTTACCCCCATTAAAAATACGCCAAGGAGGTAGGAGGAACAAGCAGCTACCCAACACCTCCGGCACCGCACATCTCCGGGGAGGCCATTAGATCAGTTGAGCAAGTCCAACAGAGCTGCCCCTCTACTGTGATGCCCACTGGGGTCTGTCAGCGCCTATAGATTCTTCGCAGGTCTCTCCATATTTATCTATATAATCTAAACGTAGCAGCATTGAGGAGTGACAATGGCATCCTTCTTGCGGCGGACGGCCTTGTCGCTTCCCGTACCGCGTCGGTTTATTTTCTGTAAACACGGAGATGAACGCTGGGACAGCAGCCGCTCTGTTCACAGAATAACATTTATCTTCGTGGCTCCACATAGTGATGACAAGGCGACATCCAACATTAACCGCAGAGATCACCATCTACAGGCTGCGCCGGCGACTGACTGTCCCGTGACGCCGTGCGCAGGCGTAGCCCCATCACATCTACAGATGGCCACATACCGCCCAACTGTTGAACATTGAAAAGAGGGACTGACTGGAGATTTATATGTCAAGCCAACCCTTTTTCAGGTTAGGCCATCCCCCCAGTGTGTCCAGTCATTGTAATAGCGCCCCCACACAGTATTAATAACCCCGCGTGCTCTCGCTTAGTGATAATGCTCTCAGATGTCCCCGCTCAGTATTAGTGCCCCACATTCTCCCCTCGGTAATAATGCCCCCGCTCTGTAATAAGGTAATAGTGTCCCACTCAACAATAATGCCCCCACATTCCTTCCTTGGTAATAATGCCCCTGTATGTACCCACTCAGTAATAATGCCTCTTGTTTGGTAATAATATCCCCCCCCCCCCACATGCCTCCACTTAGTAATAATGCCCCTGCTTAGTTAGAATGTCTCTTGCTCGGTAATAATACCCTCATTGTACCCACACTCAGTTTTAATGTCTCCTGCTTAGTAGTAATGCCCCTGCTCAGTTAAAATGCCTCCCACATGCCTGCATGCCTCTGCTCAGTATTAATGCCCCTCCTTGCCCCCGCTTGGTAATAGTGCCCCCACATACCCCTGCTCAGCTACAATGCCCTTACTTGGTAAAAATGTCCCCGCATGTCTCTGCTTAATAATAATAATGTCCCCACTAAGTTATAATGCCCCCTTATGCCTCTGCCTAGTAATAATGCCCTGGCATGCCCCTGCTCAGTAATAATGCCCTGGCATTAATGCTCCCTATTAGTAAAATGACGAACACCGCCTATATTCACCTCTTTCGTTGCCCCAACGCTCCGGTCCCACGCTTACTTCTCAGTAGCACAATGACGTTATGCGATTGCGTTGGCCCTGGAACAGCTGAGGCCGCTGATTGTTCGTAGTGATCGTTTGCTAGACTCTGATCGCCCAGAAGTGAGTGGAGGACCAGAGAGGCAAGTAGCAGAATGACAGGGGAGCAAAAGGGGCGAGTATAGGCTGTTTTCCATGTCACTCCATTCCCCGCTGCACTGGAGGTAAGTCCACCCCTGTGGGATGTCTGCTGCCGACTGGCACTGCCCTTAAATCCATGATGGTTGGGAGACATGGATCTACAAATCATTCCAAATTAAGAGGAGGATGGTGGCGATGCCTCAAAGGCCCAGGAGAGGCGACAAGCTGTGCCCTGTGCAGCAGCATGCAGCATGCCATAGGCAGTTAGGATTGCCGCACCATCCAGTATGTCACTCACTCTATCTAGCTCCTGTCCAGGCGCCACTGTAGTAAACAGATACTATGACCTCTGACCTCTCCTCCTAGCATCTACGTCCTGTACGGAATGCAGATGCCGGGAGGAGAGGTTACAGGTCACAGCCTTTGATTACAACAGTGACGGCACAATGGGAGACTGAGTGACATACTGCTGGATTACAGCCTGGCCGTTGGTTCAGGGTGGGTAGCACACAGCGAGGGGGCCCTATTACAACTAGGGGCCACTATTACCATTCCGGCCAAAACTAGGGGCTTTTACTACTAGGGACACTGTTACTATTAGAGGCACTTCTAAGGACACGATTACTACTGGGGGCACTGTTGCTATTGGGGACACTGAGGGGGATACCATTAGTATTTGCAGCCACTTAAATAGCGGACTTAAAACCATACATTGTGATAAGCCACGCCCCCAACCACACCCCCTTTTACCTTGGCCAGTTTTTTGGTTTTTTTTGCGATAAAGGCGGCAACCCTACGAGCAAAGTACAAACTCCAGCTCATAGAAGAATCCCGTGGAAGAATCACTGCTGAAGGCCGAGTGCCTGAGTGGTCACATGCACGACGAACCACAAGTGATATCCCAACATTTCTTCCAGCTTTCGTGCAGCGGGCGGGGGGCTGCAGCGTGGGACAGGGAGCCGCCAGGATAGGCAAGTATTCCATTTTTCTTCATTTTAAGCCCTTTTAACATTACTTTCATGTTCTGGAAAATCCCTTTAAAATCCAACAGCCCAATCTTTATCTCCCCCAACATCTGTCAGCAGGAAGAGTCGGGTGGGAAGGTGGCATCCACTGGAAGGTTGGTATATTAGACCCATATACATATCCATCCAAGCCATAGTGCAGGGGAGACAACTGGCTGCACTCCTTGCACTGAGATGACTCCAGTCAACATCAGCTCATTGTGAGAGGTCCTGTACTCTCTCCACTGACAGAAGACACTGGTGCCAGGAGGACACCCGCAAGCATTTACAATCACTATTACCCCCAAATGCTATTAGAGAATTGCCGATAATGTGATTCCCTAATATCAAATTTAATGTGGCGTAGATAGATAGATATGAGATAGATAGATAGATAGATGGATAGATAGATAGATATATTCGAGATAGATAGCTAGATAGATAGATAGATAGATAGATAGATAGATAGATAGATAGATAGATAGATAGATAGGAGACAGATAGATAGATAGATATGAGATAGATAGCTAGATAGATATGAGATATAGTTAATAGATATGAGATAGATAGATAATAGATAGATAGATAGATAGATAGATAGATAGATAGATATTAGATAGATAGATAATAGATATTAGATAGATATGAAATAGAGAGATAGATAGATATTAGATAGATAGATAGATAGATATTAGATAGATAGATAGATAGATAGATATGAGATAGATAGATATTAGATAGATAGATAGATAGATAGATAGATAGATATTGGATAGATAGATAGATAAATAGATGATAGATATTAGATAGATAGATAGATAGATGATATATATTAGATGGATAGAAAGATAGATATGAGATAGATAGATAGATAGATAGATGATAGATAGATGATACTGCCGCCGCAGTATATGAGAGCTACATTTCGACAAGTTGCAGTATAATCTAACCATCTGACCTCCATAAACTCCGAGGCCTATTTTGATATTACCCAACCCCGAAGTATAGAATCCCCTTTACTCTATAAGGGGGTATGACGTGTCCCCCGGGACTACAAGATATGAAGATCACTTTGTCATTAAAACTCTGAACTGCAGAACACGATGACAAACAGGGAATTATCTGCTGATGTAGCAAAACGCCATCTCATCCCTCAGTCCTTATACGATCCTCTGCATCTATTCTATAGTTGTCTGCTTCTGGTAAAGCTGGGTGACAATCAGCGTGGTCTCCATCATACCTCCAGCTGAAGCCGTCCCAAACCTGCTAAATGGCCAGTCTGCCTAGTTATAGGGTGTAGCTAGTAGGGGGCTATCAGGGCATGTGCTTCTGGTGCCAGGAGATGCCAGTCTGCTTGGCGAGGTTATCTAGATACACAGCTGGGGCAGCAAACTAAATCTCTGCCCCGGGTAAGGTAAGCCTATAGTAGCCCCTCCTTGCTTACTGGGCTGATGTACCATGCAGAATTCCCAAGAAGCTGGCACGCAACAATAAATGGCATCCCTGTTGGTTCTCACCCAGCTTTCCCAGTAACAGATAAAATGAATGGATGAATACAATGGGATATGGGATAACTTTCAAGGAACGACTGTTGAGACCCTACTGATGGCAAGAATGGGATTCCTGGCAGGCCCTGCATCAATGGAACGGTGGTCCACAGGCGCACTGCCTCTCCAATCATTTCAATGGGACTGCCAGAAATAGCCAAGTGCTTGAACTCAACTACGGGTAACTGTTGGGTAACCTGCGCATACTGAAGCATCGCGCCATTCATACAGGGACCTTCGGGAACCTTACCCAACAGTTCCCAGTGGTTGGACCCCACTGATCATGAAGTTATTCCCTACCCTGTAGATAGAGGATAACTTTTAATCCCGCCACAAGCCCTTTGATGACTTGGAATAAAGCATGTGTGAACCTACGGTCACAGCGCAGCCGATCCAGCGGTAGAAACAACAGTAGCTCGAATAGAAAGGCATGGATGCCCTACATGATGGTACGGCACACGGACCCCTGGGGGCCCCAGAACATGGATTTTAATTTGGTGTTATGACAGAGAGTAAAACCCCATTTAGACACAATCGCTCAAAATTTGCTCAAAAGACATCTTTTGAGCAATAATCGTTGTGTGCATTTACACGGCAAGATGATCGCTCAAAGTTAGCTCAAGTTTGAGTGACAGTTTTGAGCGTTCACTTTGCACAAGTGTGTAAATGAAGCTTACGCTGTGTGCAGATGACAAGCGGGACCGCTAGCTTCTGCATACAGCTGTTGTCTTCTCGGAGCGCTCAGCTTCTATACAGCTGAGTGCTCCGAGTGAGGTATGCAGAACACAGCTGGAGCGCCGTCTTCTGCATACTCCTGCTGTGTTCATGGAGCGCTCAGCTGAAACAATAGTATCAGCGGCATCCCGCTGAGAACTCAACGCGCGGCACTGATAAGGCTCATCGTTGTCTTTCAGCTTGCTGAAAGACAACGATGAGCAAATCATTAATGAAGTCGGCGCGATGGCCGCGCGTTAGACCCAATGATTCTGGCTCAAAAGAGTGATAATCAGAGTGTCTCAATGGGGCTTAAAACCCAATTGCAAAGTTGAAGAGTAGCATGTGAGAAGCAGAAATCCACTTTCCGTGTCTCTCCAAGACCTGTGGGTCCGCGACTATGACTGAAGTAAGCAAAGAGTACTGGAAGCGGTCTCCTCCTGCTATTATACATGCATGCAGCCGCTTGACAGTGCAGTACAGAGTCGACGCTATCACTGCGGGGCAATGCCGATGTAATGCAAAATAAGAGTACGACCCAATCAGAGGACAATGCAGATTTCAGCATGAACCAGTAGGTTGGAATTTGGCGCGATCGCCTCGTTGGACCTGCGTTCACTCCAGGGACGCCCAACGCGGATCGGTTCCTGAATCTCCTGTAGACAACGTGATGACTTCCTGGATGATCCCTATCATAGCAGAAGGACGACGCTTCCTGTACGCTTTCATCACTTCAGTCATAGCAGCGGTCCCACTGGATGCAGAGCCACAGCACAAAATTTAAATCCATGTTCCGGGGCCCCCGGGGTCCGTGCGTTATACCTTCATGTAGCGCATCCATGCCTTCCTATTCAAGTATGCAGTTGCTATTTCAATACAGAACCCCAGTACTGAGATCTAGCGCTGGATCTGTGTTTTTAACTACTTCTGGTGTATCCACTCAGCAGATATACAATACTCACACCTGCTTATACTACCCTGTTTCCCTGAAAATAAGACATACCCTGAAAATAAGACATAGCACGATTTTCCAGAATTTTTGAGGGTGCAAAATGATTTTTCAGGCTTTTTGAGGATGCTTGAAATATAAGCCCTACTCCAAAATTAAGCCCTGCTAACAGTTAATTTAAAAAAGTCCATTTAAATAGTGTCCAGGCAGCTATACATGTAAAAAAGTGAAACCTTTTTGAACAAAAATTAATATAAGACACTGTCTTATTTTCGGGGGAAACACGGTATATGTTGATCTGCAATTTCTCAAGTTGTGTTGAGACTACAACTCCCAGCATGACCCGACTCTTAAGGTTTACCTTTGAGCACCAGAGGTTCCTTCCCTTCCCGCTTCAGGGACTCCAGAACCGTATGGAGCGGCTGGGACGGTATAACCCGACTTGGCTCATTGGTATTATCATCGTAAACGATGATCTCTTTGGAAAATATCCTCTTGAAGGAGTCTTTGCCTTCCCTGCACGATATTAAATCCAACACCGTTATCTTCCCCTGCTGAAGCCTCCGCCGGCTGATCTTATCAGAGCAATTAATATGAACGGCCCCTTGGATATGGCTTTTGTTATACTCCATGAAGGGTCTGCAGTCAATGATGACAGGCCCTTGGTTGGGGAGGTGGGTCTTGCTGCATTTCGCTATCTTCTTGGCCAAGTCATTGGGATAAATGATTTTGATGTTGGCAAACTGCTTGGTGGCGGTAGTAGTAGACACAGGGCTGCCAACCCCGCCGGATGGACTTAACGCACCGCTGTTCTCATTATTGTTGACCATTGAATTGGGAGGGCAAGGAGAAGAGGTGGAGGGTCCGGCGGCGGCACTGCTGGTGATTGTGGTACTGCTGATCGTCTGGCTCTGAGTGTCTTTTTCGTACGCTGCCACACTGCAACAGCTGGCACTGCTACATCCGCAACCCAAGGAGCGAGCAGAGCCGTTGGAAGAGGGCATATACGTCAGATTAGCAGCGGTGAGGGACGCTACGCTTGTGCTGAGTAAGGATCTACAGCTGCCACTCACGGAGGCGTTGTCACAGTAGGTCGAGTCGAGGCAGAGGTTCAGCTCTTGTGGTCTCACGGGTCTGGATAGTGCCGCAATAACCGTGTCGTCCAGAGGAGATGGAGGCATCAGGAATCTCACAGCACCGACGGTTCAAGTACAACTAATGGGCTACAAAACACAAGAGACAACACATGTCAATGGCTGCAATGCATTCTCACAACGATGTAGCAGAGCTGAGTTGGAAAGATCAGGTTACAACAGCCAGCACATCAATGGTTTCAGTGCATTCTCAGAACGATGTAGCAGAGCTGAGTTGATAATGTACAAACCTAGCGATTGCCAACATGACTGGTACAGCATTTTCCGGGACATGAAGAAAAATTTTTACAGCTGTCTCAAATAACGAAAAAATGAATACTCAACTCTTCTGATGGCCCCTCGTATACCCCAGCTGCCCAAAACCCAGAAGAAGCGGTGGCCGATCATGAGTCGTTCATTATGCATGTGACCGATCAGCCACTTTCAGCGGTGACTCTTGCACGGCTGCTGAAGCCTGTGATTGGCTGAGCGGTCACATGCACAATATATGGCCCGCTGCGGATCCGTGGCTGATTTCTGCCACGTGCTTACAGCTGATTTCATCCTTTCCGCTACCGAATGGACTCTAGAGCGCCACTCACTGCCTGCACCCAAACCGCCGCCACCCCTGCTGGTCAGCAGGGGTAAAACAGCGGCGTTCAGTAGTGGTTCCGTTCCGGGTGCAGGCAGCGAGCAGCGATTTGTTAAGTGTCATTACTTGCTCCTGATAGGTCCTAGCGGATCCATGGCAGAATTCAGCTGTGGATACGTGGCTGTATCTAAGTCGAAATCCGCGCCAATGTTGCTGATTTCACACGGTTTCGGATACACAATCTTGCTGCGGATCTCTCCGCTACGTACGAACGCACCCTTAACTCCATTTCCATTGCAGTACACTGTCGTTAAGTTATCATACCGCGTTAGCGTCAAGTTAACGTTTGCTACATCTGCAGCTTTCCAGCGGGCTACAAGTCAACCTGCTGCATGATCTTACATTGTCCCAAGCCCCGCACACATCCGCGACTCTGCATCTGCTACATCTACACGAATTAACGTCACGTAACGTGAAAAGTTCCCAAGTGAAGTCGCCGTTTACGCACGGTTAGCTGCACTTGAGTCTTTCTGACATCCAGTGTGACTCCGTACAGTAGATAACGAATGACCCGAGGTTTTTTTTTTTATGGTAGCTGCTAAAAATATCGCCTGTGTGGACGTGCTGCCCAACGATGGGAGCCGAAATTAAACAACCCTTTCTGAACTACGTATGTCTGGATTGGATCAGGATTATATATACACACAGTGATCGGCTACAAAGCCAGCAGCAGATGGATCTATGTGTCTGCTACGAGCCGCAGCGATCACCTGCAGCCCCGAATCGCTGAGCGTAATATACGGTATAATGACCTGATCCCCATCTAATATATAATGAATGCAGACAGAGGAGGGGGGCATTTCTATTGTTAAAGTTACGGTTCGCCTTCGCACAGACATCATCCCTCAAGTCGCTGACAGTCCCATCAGACTGCCATACTGTGCACCAGCTATACGTGACCCGGACTATTTCTTAGCATATAGGATCCTGGCAGGACAGCAGTTAAAAAGCATAAAAACATCCGCATCCCTGCAGCAGCTGCGGTCCTGCTGTGCTGATGGGGATAATAATAATGCAGCTGTTATAATAGATCTCCGTATACAGCATGTAGAAGAAATCAGATGTGATGGGAAGACAATGCAGGAAGGTACTTACCTCAGTGGCACTGCAGCAGGATCACAGGGCACAGCAGCAGCATGCTGGATCATGCAGAGTGTAATATTTCATCTAGCAGATGCAGCAGTTTAATAAGAGGCTTGTGCAGCTACTGGAAGGACTTGTCCCTGCAGACACTTCCTGCCCCGGTTCGGCTCCGGTTCGGTTCCTCACTGATCGATCTCTTCTCCTTCCATTGATTGTTACTTTCTTTTCGCACGGAGTAATGAACATTCGAAATGGGCGTGGCCTGAGGTGACTGACACTTCACACAGCGCGGAGGGGGCGTGGCGAGGGACACTCCCACCGCGCCGCAATTGGTTGAGGGTGCGGCTAGGAGGCGGGGTTCATTGGCTCCTGTGTATTGTAGCGGCGCGGCTGATGTCATTGTCAGCCAATGAGAGGCGGCCGTGAGCCGGCGGGAGCAGCGCTGTGTGCGGGTTTACATGCGGGATGTGATGCTTGGCGAGCGGGTGAAGATCGGAGAGAGGTCGGTGGATGTCTGGCGCTGCCCTGGGCACAGTGCATGTGGGCTGAAGAAAGAGTTGGCGCATGCCGGTTGGGATGAGATTTTAGGTGCCCAACCTGCTTATTTCGACCAGATCGGACGATAATCTCCGGGCTTTATGGTCCTTCTATAGGTGCCCCCAGAGGAATATTCACTAGTACGGCAGCCACAACAATAACCGCTTGGTGTGGATTGGCGCAAGATTTAACCCCTTCAGGATCTGCATCAAAATCTATGTCAAAATCTGTAGCACTTGGTGTGGCTTTTAGTGCAGATTTTCTGAGGACCTCCACTATATATCCGCCATGTACGTAGGTGTCTCCCCCAAACACTCTATATATTCTAAAGGAAAGCCCTTATAATGTGGTGGGCTTGGCGGCTCTCACACCTGCGTTAGGGTCAGTTCAGGGATTCTTTTGCTCTTCTCACCTGCGTTAGGGTCAGTTCGGGGTTCTTTCTCTCTTCTCACCTGCGTTAGAGTCAGTTGGGGTTTCTTTCTCTGCTCGCCTGCTTTAGGGTCAGTTGGGGGTTTCTTCCTCTCTGCTCGCCTGTGTTAGGGTCAGTTCAGTTTTTTTTTCTCTCTCTGCTCACCTCCTTTAGGGTCAGTTCAGGGTTTCTTTCTCTTTACTCGCCTGGAAAAAGAGAGAGAGTATTCAAAAAGATCTAGAAGAGCTTGAACAGTGAGCAGCGACTAACAGAATTGTATTTAACAAGGAGAAATGCAAAGTCCTACATCTGGGCAAGAAAAATGAAAAAAGCACATACAGAATGGGAGGAATTGGGCTAAGCAGCACATGTGAAAAAGACTTGGGTGTACTAATAGATCCAGGGGCGTAACGATAGGAGGTGCAGGGGATGCGGTTGCACCCGGGCCCAGGAGCCTTAGGGGGCCCATAAGGCCTCTCTTCTCCATATTGGGAGTCCAGTACTGTGAATAAAGCATTATAATTGGGGGCCCTGGTACAGATTTTGCACCGGGGCCCAGAAGCTTCAAGTTATGTCTCTGAATAGATCATAGACTGAACATGATTCAACAATGTGATGCAGCAGCCAAAAAGGCAAACACAATTCTGGGATGTATTAAGAGAAGCATAGAGTCTAGATCTCGTGAGGTCATTATCACCCTCTACTCTTCCTTAGGCCTCAGTCACACGGGCGCATCGGCACCCTTACACCGGCGCCGATGCGCCCGTGTGACTGACACCAGCAGACGGATGTACCTGCAGACGGCCGTCTCTCTGCAGCGCTGGAGGAAAGAACATGTGACCGGCTTCATTGCCGTTCATGTGTTCTTTCCTCCGGTGCTGCAGAGAGACGGCCGTCTGCAGGTACGTCCGTCTCCTTCCTGCAGTCACACGGGTGCATCGGTGCCGGTGTACGGGTGCCGATGCGCCCGTGTGACTGAGGCCTTAGTCAGACCTCATCTGGAATACTGTGTCCAGTTCTGGGCACCCCACTTTAAAAAAGGCATAGACAAACTGGAGGAAGTTCAGAGAACAGTTACCAAGATGGTGAGCGGTCTGCAGATCATGTCCTATGAGGAACGGTGAAAGGATCTGGGAATGTTTAGCTTGCAAAAAAGAAGGCTGACAGGAGACTTAATAGCTGTCTACAAATATCTGATGGCTGTCACACTGCAGAGGGATCAGCCCTATTCTCATCTGCACAAGGAAAGACTAGAAGCAATGGGATGAAACTGAAAGGGAGGAGACACAGATTAGATATTAATGAGGGGAATCAATGAGTGGAACAGGTTACCACGGGAGGTGGGGAGTTCCCCTTCAATTGAAGTGTTCAAACAGAGGCTGGACAGACATCTGTCTGGGATGATTTAGTGAATCCTGCACTGAGCAGGGGGTCGGACCCGATGACCCTGGAGGTCCCTTCCAACTCTACCATGCTAGGATTCTATGCTCACCTGCTTCAGGGTCAGTTCAGGGTTTCTTTCTCTCTGCTCCATTTTTGCAGGACAGAATATTTGCATATTTGTGCGCGCCTTAGCGCCGCGTTTTTGCGGTACAACATTGCTTATATGCATCAGAGTGTTTACTGTACTTTCTCCGTGCGCGAGGCATCTGTATGCGAGGCTCCCAGAGACTGAAAGGGTTAACTAGTCTAACGTGTTCAAGATGTGATCTTTTTCCAGCAGAATTCCGCAGTGTTTCACGCATTTCCTAGCGTATTGGGTGCGCATTTGCGCGCCACCATTGACTTCTATGTGAATTTTGGTGCGCAAGAAAAATACACTTATGTGAATGAAACCATTGACTTCAATGTGTTCTATTCTCTGCGTATTGCATGTGTAAATACGCGCCTGTGTTAAGCCGGCCTCAGGGTGCTTTTACACGTAATGATGTCGGAGAACCAGGAAGTGTGCGGAAACCATCACGCTTTTTTTTTCTTTTACGTTGTAAAAATCGGATAAAAATTTGCACAGAAAAATAAACAAATCCTGTTCTGAATGAGCCCCGTATAACGCTACAGGCGACTGCGAATACGATCCGTGAAAAATCCGATTTTAGTTTTGTGTGATTTTCATACTATGTAAACTCGCTTTTTCATCCACACTTGCGGAAACGGTTTCCGCAAGCAGAGGGAAGATCCCAGCATGCTCTAGTTTGGCGCGGACGGCTTCCATTGTAGTCAATGATGATGATGCGGGAAAAACAAACATTTTTAAAAACATCTGCACCGCACACGACGGACGGCGCGCTCGCGGTCATCCGCAGTACAGAAAGCAAAGGCACGCAGGGTCACCGGGGACGCGCATGTGGAATCCAGGCCTTCTGTGTGCAGGCGGCCTAATAGTACAATTGACAGGCCACCGCCCTCGCCCCCAGCCCATCCACTTTTGTAAGGGTGGTGTAAAAAGCTGAAAAGTCCCATTTACGGCTTTTCTATGCCAGAAGTCACCTGTTCTGCATTCTTTCATTGTGTCTAATAGAAACAGAAAGGTGAGATTCCAGAGAGTAAAAGAGCGCAAAAACTGTATCACTGAAAAATATCACCCGTCAGGCGAGGGACTTTCCAAATGAAGATGCTGCAGCGCCCCCACTGGGGAAATGAAGCATTGCAAGGTAGCCATTGAAATAAACTGCTGTGTTGGGTCCTCCAGAAAGAGTAACGCTCTTTTTAGCCACTTTCTGCTCCGTTTAAATGATGATGCTTCTAAATTAGGGATCCTCTTCTATATATTTAGACGCCCTAATAGGGTATTTAAAGGGCTTGTCCAACTGAAAACTGTTGATATACTATTGATGACCTATCCTGAGGATAGACTATCAGTGGGTGTCTGCTGCTCAGGACCCCGACTAATTCGCTATTCTCTGGGCTGCTGCATGCGTGCGCTGAGCTAATTTCTGCAGGAAGCAAACAGCTCTATTACCACTACAGTGGCCAGGCTTGGTATTACTAACCAAGTTCCTATTGAAATGAATTGGAAGGTGGCCTGCAATACCACGCCAGAGCACTGCAGTCGGAACAGAGCTGTCTGCTTCTTGCAAAAAGCAGCTCAGTGCACAAGTGCAGCAGCCCAGCAAGCGACTGATTTGCGGTGTTCCTGGCCGACAGAACCCTTCTAATCTACCAATAATGGCCTATCATGAAGACAGACAATCAGTAGTTTTACACTGGGCAATCCCTTTAATAAATGGATGTTCTAAACCTGGTGTTTCCCCGCCAGCAGTATACAAATAGCAGACAGCACAGGAAAAAAAGGGGTGGAGCATGCTAGAAGGGATTTAGTTAGCCAATGTCCAACATGAGAATCGGTACATTAGATCAAGATAGCAAAAAATGGGACTTATATGTTAAATAGGGATTGGGGGCACAAACATTTCTTCATAATAATATTCACTATTACACAGAGTACAGTATCTCTTTAATAATAAAGCATGTTTTCTACTGCCACCTGCTGGTTAGAAGTAGTAAAAATAAGCACTCTAGAAGTGGGCATGAAGCCGCTGTTGATGTCGATATAATTTCGTAATGAAGAGACAAACATCTTATTAATTAAGATAAGAGAAGACTCTCCAGTGACCCCGCTAAATGTCTGAGCGAAAACCAAGTACCTTTATCAAATAATGCTCTGCAGTGAGCGACAGTCAGGTATTGTCTGCTGGACTTCCATCCTCCGCTACATACAGAGAGTTGTTAAATGGCAGAAAATAAAATGTTACTTACGGTAGTTTATTGTCTTGGAGAAATCCTAAAAATGCTCCCTATATACAAGAATATAACTACTATAATACTGCCCTCTATGTACAAGAATATAACTACTATAATACTGCCCCCTATGTACAAAAATATAACTACTATAATACTGCCCCCTATGTACAAGAATATAACTACTATAATACTGCCCCCTATGTACAAGAATATAACTACTATAATACTGCCCCTATGTACAAGAATATAACTACTATAATACTGCTCCTATGTACAAGAATATAACTACTATAATACTGCCCCCTATGTACAAGAATATAACTACTATAATACTGCCCCCTATGTACAAGAATATAACTACTATAATACTGCCTCCTATGTACAAGAATATAACTACTATAATACTGCCTCCTATGTACAAGAATATAACTACTATAATACTGCCCCCTATGTACAAGAATATAACTACTATAATACTGCCTCCTATGTACAAGAATACAACTACTATAATACTGCCCCCTATGTACAAGAATATAACTACTATAATACTGCCCCCTATGTACAAGAATATAACTACCATAATACTGCCCCCTATGTACAAGAATATAACTACTATAATACTGCCTCCTATGTACAAGAATATAACTACTATAATACTGCCCCCTATGTACAAGAATATAACTACTATAATACTGCCTCCTATGTACAAGAATACAACTACTATAATACTGCCCCCTATGTACAAGAATATAACTACTATAATACTGCCCCCTATGTACAAGAATATAACTACTATAATACTGCCCTCTATGTACGAGAATATAACTACTATAATACTGCCCCCTATGTACAAGAATATAACTACTATAATACTGCCTCCTATGTACAAGAATATAACTACTATAATACTGCCCCCTACGTACAAGAATATAACTACTATAATACTGCCCCTATGTACAAGAATATAACTACTATAATACTGCCCTCTATGTACAAGTATATAATTACTATAATACTGCCCCCTATATGCAAGAATATAACTACTATAATACTGCCCCCTATGTACAAGAATATACCTGCTATAATACTGCCCCCTATGTACAAGAATATAACTACTATAATACTGCCTCCTATGTACAAGAATATAACTACTATAATACTGCCCCCTACGTACAAGAATATAACTACTATAACACTGCCCCTATGTACAAGAATATAACTACTATAATACTGCCCTCTATGTACAAGTATATAACTACTATAATACTGCCCCCTATATGCAAGAATATAACTACTATAATACTGCCCCCTATGTACAAGAATATAACTACTATAATACTGCCCCCTATGTACAAGAATATAACTACTATAATACTGCCCCCTATGTACAAGAATATAACTACTATAATACTGCCCCTATGTACAATAATATAACTACTATAATACTGCTCCTATGTACAAGAATATAACTACTATAATACTGCTCCTATGGACAAGAATATAACTACCATAATACTGCCCCCTATGTACAAGAATATAACTACTATAATACTGCCCCCTATATGCCAGAATATAACTACTATAATACTGTCCCCTATGTACAAGAATATAACTACTATAATACTGTCCCCTATGTACAAGAATATAACTGCTATAATACTGCCTCCTATGTACAAGAATATAACTACTATAATACTGCCCCCTATGCACAAGAATATAATTACTATAATACTGCCCCTATGTACAAGAATATAACTACTATAATACTACCCCCTATGTACGAGAATATAACTACTATAATACTACCCCCTATGTACGAGAATATAACTACTATAATACTGCCCCCTATGTACGAGAATATAACTACTATAATACTGCCCCCATGTACAAGAATATAACTACTATAATACTGCCCCCTATGTACAAGAATATAACTACAATAATACTGCTCCCTATGTACAAGAATATAACTACTATAATACTGCCCCTATGTACAAGAATATAACTAGTATAATACTGCCCCCTATATACAAGAATATAACTACTATAATACTGCTCCCTATGTACAAGAATATAACTACTATAATACTGCTCCCTATGTACAAGAATATAACTACTATAATACTACCCCCTATGTACAAGAATATAACTACTATAATACTGCCCCATGTACAAGAATATAACTACTATAATACTGCTCTCTATGTACAAGAATATAACTACTATAATACTGCCTCCTATGTACAAGAATATATCTACTATAATACTGCCTCCTATGTACAAGAATATAACTACTATAATACTGCCTCCTATGTACAAGAATATAACTACTATAATACTGCCTCCTATGTACAAGAATATAACTACTATAATACTGCCCCTATGTACAAGAATATAACTACTATAATACTGCCCCCTATGTACAAGAATATAACTACTATAATACTGCTTCCTATGTACAAGAATATAACTACTATAATACTGCCCCCTATGTACAAGAATATAACTACTATAATACTGCCCTCTATGTACAAGAATATAACTACTATAATACTGCCCCCTATGTACAAGAATATAACTACTATAATACTGCCCCCTATGTACAAGAATATAACTACTATAATACTGCCCTCTATGTACAAGAATATAACTACTATAATACTGCCTTCTATGTACAAGAATATAACTACTATAATACTGCCCCCTATGTACAAGAATATAACTACTATAATACTGCCCTCTATGTACAAGAATATAACTACTATAATACTGCCCTCTATGTACAAGAATATAACTACTATAATACTGCCCCCTATGTACAAGAATATAACTACTATAATACTGCCCTCTATGTACAAGAATATAACTACTATAATACTGCCCTCTATGTACAAGAATATAACTACTATAATACTGCCCTCTATGTACAAGAATATAACTACTATAATACTGCCTCCTATGTACAAGAATATAACTACTATAATACTGCCCCCTATGTACAAGAATATAACTACTATAATACTGCTCCCTATGTACAAGAATATAACTACTATAATACTGCTCCCTATGTACAAGAATATAACTACTATAATACTGCCTCCTATGTACAAGAATATAACTACTATAATACAGCTCTCTATGTACAAGAATATACCTACTATAATACTGCCCCATATGTACAAGAATATAACTACTATAATACTGCCCCCTATGTACAAGAATATAACTACTATAATACTGCCCTCTATGTACAAGAATATAACTACTATAATACTGCCTTCTATGTACAAGAATATAACTACTATAATACTGCCCCCTATGTACAAGAATATAACTACTATAATACTGCCCTCTATGTACAAGAATATAACTACTATAATACTGCCCTCTATGTACAAGAATATAACTACTATAATACTGCCCCCTATGTACAGGAATATAACTACTATAATACTGCCCTCTATGTACAAGAATATAACTACTATAATACTGCCTCCTATGTACAAGAATATAACTACTATAATACTGCCCCCTATGTACAAGAATATAACTACTATAATACTGCTCCCTATGTACAAGAATATAACTACTATAATACTGCTCCCTATGTACAAGAATATAACTACTATAATACTGCCTCCTATGTACAAGAATATAACTACTATAATACAGCTCTCTATGTACAAGAATATAACTACTATAATACTACCCCCTATGTACAAGAATATAACTACTATAATACTGCCCCATGTACAAGAATATAACTACTATAATACTGCTCTCTATGTACAAGAATATAACTACTATAATACTGCCTCCTATGTACAAGAATATATCTACTATAATACTGCCTCCTATGTACAAGAATATAACTACTATAATACTGCCTCCTATGTACAAGAATATAACTACTATAATACTGCCTCCTATGTACAAGAATATAACTACTATAATACTGCCCCTATGTACAAGAATATAACTACTATAATACTGCCCCCTATGTACAAGAATATAACTACTATAATACTGCTTCCTATGTACAAGAATATAACTACTATAATACTGCCCCCTATGTACAAGAATATAACTACTATAATACTGCCCTCTATGTACAAGAATATAACTACTATAATACTGCCCCCTATGTACAAGAATATAACTACTATAATACTGCCCCCTATGTACAAGAATATAACTACTATAATACTGCCCCCTATGTACAAGAATATAACTACTATAATACTGCCCTCTATGTACAAGAATATAACTACTATAATACTGCCCTCTATGTACAAGAATATAACTACTATAATACTGCCTTCTATGTACAAGAATATAACTACTATAATACTGCCCCCTATGTACAAGAATATAACTACTATAATACTGCCCTCTATGTACAAGAATATAACTACTATAATACTGCCCTCTATGTACAAGAATATAACTACTATAATACTGCCCCCTATGTACAAGAATATAACTACTATAATACTGCCTCCTATGTACAAGAATATAACTACTATAATACTGCTCCTATGTACAAGAATATAACTACTATAATACTGCTCCTATGTACAAGGATATAACTACTATAATACTGCTCCTATGTACAAGAATATAACTACTATAATACTGCCTCCTATGTACAAGAATATACCTACTATAATACTGCCCTCTATGTACGAGAATATAACTACTATAATACTGCCCCCTATGTACAAGAATATAACTACTATAATACTGCCTCCTATGTACAAGAATATACCTACTATAATACTGCCTTCTATGTACAAGAATATAACTACTATAATACTGCCCTCTATGTACAAGAATATAACTACTATAATACTGCTCCTATGTACAAGAATATAACTACTATAATACTGCCTCCTATGTACAAGAATATAACTACTATAATACTGCATACAACCTGGCTGTTTGCGGCCGAGCATTATTTTGCTGCCTCTTGGAAGCTGCCATGAGAGGAACACATGTGGCTGCAGGATGTTCTGAACATATCGCTGAGCTGTCATTGTCCCTCGTACCAGTACTAGGGGGGACCGACTGTCATATGCAATGGCCCCTGAGACCATTACACCAGCATGGGGCAGTATGCCCCTTTAAAGCAAAGGCAGGATTGTGGCGCTCACCCCGAGGTCTCCAGACATGAACACGGCCGTCGTCAGCGCCCAAACTAAACCTGGATTGATTGCTGAAGACAACCCGGTTCTAATCTGTAGCGTCCAATCTGTAACGACATCACTGCAAACAGAGGTGACGGTGGGTGTCAGAGGTCGTACATGTTACGGGGGCCATGAGACCAAATGTCCTTCAGCTAAGTGCCTGGATTAGGTTCTGGCAGACACCGAGGCCTGTAACTATGGTGTCACCTGACAACGAAACAGTTGGAGCTGCTTGTCGGATAATCAGACGCTCCTTTTAATTGGTGGTCTGTAGGGGGCGTCCTGAGCCTGGTCACCTTGTGTGCCCCCATCCAGTGGTCCCAACACCTCCTAACAGTCTGGTCAGATGCTCCTCTCTACTGGTGGTCTGTAGGGAGCATCCTGAACCCATTCAACTTGTGTGCCCTCACACATCCAGTGGTCCCAACACCCCCTATCAGTCTGGTCAGATGCTTCTTTCTACTGGTGTCTGTAGGGGGCGTCCTGAGCCCAGTCATCTTGCGTGCTCTCACACATCCACTGGTCCCAACACCCCCTAACAGTCTGGTCACATGCTCCTCTCTACTGGTGGTCTGTAGGGGGGAGTCCTGAACCCAGTCACCTTGTGTGCCCCCATCCACTGGTCCCAACACCTCCTAACAGTCTGGTCCGAACGGCCCGGTGAGGGACAATTCATGGCTACGACCATCCAGCTCCTCACATCCCAATAATGCGCCCCTCTCAGACTCTGGTAACGGGGTGAAATCTCTTCTCTGCGTCGTAGAGACGTCTAGTGGTCAACAAGCTCTACACAAGCGGAAGAAGAGGTCACTACACACAAGGAGCCTCCGAGAGCCTCTTATAGGCCAAGGGGAGAACCAGTTTTAGGACCTCCGGTGACAAGACCGTCCATCTAATCACCACAAATCTCATCATTTACAGATCTGCCTGAGATGAAACCACAGGACGGGTCACAGCAAAATGACAACTGCTTCCGGGGGTGGGATGGTTTTGGTTCTTTTTGTTTACAAAGAGTGTAGAACACAATTTTTAAATGGAGACATGGGTTATTTATTAGGTTTTTTTTGTGCCAAAATGTTGATGGAACTTTTCAAAATGATCGACTCCTTATGTGCTGAGAAGTCTGTTTAGGCCAGGTATTTCTAGAAAAGAGGCCCATGGCTGCCATGCTTTGAGGAATAGTTCCATTTTATCTTCCCTCACAGCCGACAGCTTTTCATACATCATCATTCTTGAGACCCTTGTAATACTCGGATTAAGTATAAGGATGGGTCAAAGCCATCGGGAAGCCATATAGATTCTGGCGGCCATACAGATTTGTGATGAAAGCTTATGCTGCTGATTTTTATAGCCGAGTGGTGTGTCCACCATGAAGCAAATCGATGGGGAACGGGGGAAGGATTTACCCAAGACTTGAGATATCAGATTGGTCACCTGCCTCCAGAGAGACCCTACTACTGAGCACGCCCACCACGTGTGGGATGTATATCCCAAAGGGTTACAACAATTTGGAGGGGTGCTTGGCGAATATTTATGAATTATTGAGGGGACGAGATAGAATTTTAAGCGAAGACTCAGCAAGCGTTACTTGGTGGCTGCCTTATGAGATGAATGTACAACAGTGATGCCATCGGGGTAAGGAGAGCGAGATATCAATATCTGATTCCCATCGTTGCATGAATGGGAGTTGAGCTCCCGGTGGGGTCTGGTTCAAGTTGGCATACAATAGGCAAGATTGAAATCAGTGTTCTCTTTTCCCATGCGAGTTTCATCCATATCGCAATCTGATGGGACTTTCGCGTGAAACGTACCCATGTAAGTGCACCCTCTTTGGACAAAAGTGTGCCCACCAGGCGAGATATGTCTGTGCATAGGGTGAATATGAAACTGGTTACAATGTAGGTCACATGATGCTCTGATACATTGTAGCGGGGAATAAGGTTTGCTGGAGTTCTTGTATGTAAGGAATAAGGAAGGAGACTTGAGACCTATTTCTCGTTTTTTCAGCAGTCAGAGAAGTGCACAGATAAGATCTGTAATTTCATTTTTGGAGGGCTAGGCGGTATATGACGGGACTCCTAAAGATGACTTGTAGACCCTATGCAGAAGTTCATCAAGTTCAGAGTCTCAGATATTTATGGAAACTTATCAGATCACCAAATGGCTAATTATAGACTTAACTTATATTTGTCATAAATGTGAAAGTCACAGATTACGTAGGAATACCTTATCTACACCATTGTAGATACGGAGCTTGGGTGGTGTAGAGATAGCGATCACACCTGCTGCCTGAGGAGCACACCACACAGGAAAGTGGGCAGCCCCTCCACACTACACCGCACTGGGGAGCTCATCTACACTGCAGAGGACAGCTCAACTATACTATACTACACTGCACTGTACAGCCTCTATGCTATACCACACTGTGCAGCTCCTCTATCCTACACCGCACTGTACAGCTCCTCTATCCTACACCACACTGTACAGCTCCTGTATACTACACCGCACTGGACAGCTCCTGTATACTACACCGCACAGGACAGCTCCTGTATACTACACCGCACAGGACAGCTCCTGCATACTACACCGCACAGGACAGCTCCTGCATACTACACCGCACAGGACAGCTCCTGCATACTACACCGCACAGGACAGCTCCTGCATACTACACCGCACAGGACAGCTCCAGTATACTACACCGCACAGGACAGGTTGTCTATACTACACCGCACAGGACAGGTCCTCTATCCTACACCACACAGGACAGGTTGTCTATACTACACCGCACAGGGGACCTTCTCTACACTACACCGCACTGGAGAGCCCCTCTACACTGCACAGGACAGCTCAACTATACTATACTGCACAGGACAGCTCAACTATACTACACTGCACTGTACAGCCTCTCTATGCTATACCACCCTGTACAGCTCCTGTATACTACACCGCACAGGACAGCTTGTCTATACTACACCACACAAAAGAGCTGACAGCTCCTCTATATACTACACAACACAGGACATCTCCTGTATACTTCACCGCGCAGGACAGCTCCTGTATGCTACACTGCACTGTACAGCCTCTCTCTGCTATACCACACTGTACAGCTCCTTTATCCTACACCACACAGGACAGCTTGTCTATACTACACCGCACAGGAGACCTCCTCTATCCTACAGCGCAAAGGACAGCTCCTCTATCGTACGCCGCGCGGGACAGCTCCTCTATCGTACGCCGCGCGGGACAGCTCCTCTATCGTACGCCGCGCGGGACAGCTCCTCTATCGTACGCCGCGCGGGACAGCTCCTCTATCGTACGCCGCGCGGGACAGCTCCTCTATCGTACGCCGCGCGGGACAGCTCCTCTATCGTACGCCGCGCGGGACAGCTCCTCTATCGTACGCCGCGCGGGACAGCTCCTCTATCGTACGCCGCGCGGGACAGCTCCTCTATCGTACGCCGCGCGGGACAGCTCCTCTATCGTACGCCGCGCGGGACAGCTCCTCTATCGTACGCCGCGCGGGACAGCTCCTCTATCGTACGCCGCGCGGGACAGCTCCTCTATCGTACGCCGCGCGGGACAGCTCCTCTATCGTACGCCGCGCGGGACAGCTCCTCTATCGTACGCCGCGCGGGACAGCTCCTCTATCGTACGCCGCGCGGGACAGCTCCTCTATCGTACGCCGCGCGGGACAGCTCCTCTATCGTACGCCGCGCGGGACAGCTCCTCTATCGTACGCCGCGCGGGACAGCTCCTCTATCGTACGCCGCGCGGGACAGCTCCTCTCTCGTACAGGGCAAAGGACAGCTCCTCTCTCGTACAGGGCAAAGGACAGCTCCTCTCTCGTACAGGGCAAAGGACAGCTCCTCTCTCGTACAGGGCAAAGGACAGCTCCTCTCTCGTACAGGGCAAAGGACAGCTCCTCTCTCGTACAGGGCAAAGGACAGCTCCTCTCTCGTACAGGGCAAAGGACAGCTCCTCTCTCGTACAGGGCAAAGGACAGCTCCTCTCTCGTACAGGGCAAAGGACAGCTCCTCTCTCGTACAGGGCAAAGGACAGCTCCTCTCTCGTACAGGGCAAAGGACAGCTCCTCTCTCGTACAGGGCAAAGGACAGCTCCTCTCTCGCACGCCGCGCGGGACAGCTCCTCTCTCGCACGCCGCGCGGGACAGCTCCTCTCTCGCACGCCGCGCGGGACAGCTCCTCTCTCGCACGCCGCGCGGGACAGCTCCTCTCTCGCACGCCGCGCGGGACAGCTCCTCTCTCGCACGCCGCGCGGGACAGCTCCTCTCTCGCACGCCGCGCGGGACAGCTCCTCTCTCGCACGCCGCGCGGGACAGCTCCTCTCTCGCACGCCGCGCGGGACAGCTCCTCTCTCGCACGCCGCGCGGGACAGCTCCTCTCTCGCACGCCGCGCGGGACAGCTCCTCTCTCGCACGCCGCGCGGGACAGCTCCTCTCTCGCACGCCGCGCGGGACAGCTCCTCTCTCGCACGCCGCGCGGGACAGCTCCTCTCTCGCACGCCGCGCGGGACAGCTCCTCTCTCGCACGCCGCGCGGGACAGCTCCTCTCTCGCACGCCGCGCGGGACAGCTCCTCTCTCGCACGCCGCGCGGGACAGCTCCTCTCTCGCACAGGGCAAAGGACAGCTCCTCTCTCGCACGCCGCGCGGGACAGCTCCTCTCTCGCACAGGGCAAAGGACAGCTCCTCTCTCGCACAGGGCAAAGGACAGCTCCTCTCTCGCACAGGGCAAAGGACAGCTCCTCTCTCGCACAGGGCAAAGGACAGCTCCTCTCTCGCACAGGGCAAAGGACAGCTCCTCTCTCGCACAGGGCAAAGGACAGCTCCTCTCTCGCACAGGGCAAAGGACAGCTCCTCTCTCGCACAGGGCAAAGGACAGCTCCTCTCTCGCACAGGGCAAAGGACAGCTCCTCTCTCGCACAGGGCAAAGGACAGCTCCTCTCTCGCACAGGGCAAAGGACAGCTCCTCTCTCGCACAGGGCAAAGGACAGCTCCTCTCTCGCACAGGGCAAAGGACAGCTCCTCTCTCGCACAGGGCAAAGGACAGCTCCTCTCTCGCACAGGGCAAAGGACAGCTCCTCTCTCGCACAGGGCAAAGGACAGCTCCTCTCTCGCACAGGGCAAAGGACAGCTCCTCTCTCGCACAGGGCAAAGGACAGCTCCTCTCTCGCACAGGGCAAAGGACAGCTCCTCTCTCGCACAGGGCAAAGGACAGCTCCTCTCTCGCACAGGGCAAAGGACAGCTCCTCTCTCGCACAGGGCAAAGGACAGCTCCTCTCTCGCACAGGGCAAAGGACAGCTCCTCTATCCCACAGGGCAAAGGACAGCTCCTCTATCCCACAGGGCAAAGGACAGCTCCTCTATCCCACAGGGCAAAGGACAGCTCCTCTATCCCACAGCGCAAAGGACAGCTCCTCTATCCCACAGCGCAAAGGACAGCTCCTCTATCCCACAGCGCAAAGGACAGCTCCTCAATCCCACAGCGCAAAGGACAGCTCCTCTATCCCACAGCGCAAAGGACAGCTCCTCTATCGTACGCAGCGCAGGACAGCTCCTCTATCGTACAGCGCAAAGGACAGCTCCTCTTTCCCACAGCCCAAAGGACAGCTCCTGTACCCTACACCGCACAGGACAGCTCCTGTACCCTACACCGCACAGGACAGCTCCTGTACCCTACACCGCACAGGACAGCTCCTGTACCCTACACCGCACAGGACAGCTCCTCTATCCTACACCGCACAGGACAGCTCCTCTATCCTACACCGCACAAGACAGCTCCTCTATACTACACCGCACAGGACAGCTCCACTATCCTACACCGCACAGGACAGCTCCTCTATCCTGCACCGCACAGGACAGCTCCTCTATCCTGCACCGCACAGGACAGCTCCTCTATCCTGCACCGCACAGGACAGCTCCTGTACACTGCACCGCACAGGACAGCTCCTGTACCCTACACCGCACAGGACAGCTCCTGTACCCTACACCGCACAGGACAGCTCCTGTACCCTACACCGCACAGGACAGCTCCTGTACCCTACACCGCACAGGACAGCTCCTGTACCCTACACCGCACAGAACAGCTCCTCTATCCTACACCGCACAGGACAGCTCCTCTATCCTACACCGCACAGGACAGCTCCTCTATACTGCACCGCACAGGACAGCTCCTGTATACTGCACCGCACAGGACAGCTCCTGTATCCTACACCGCACAGGACAGCTCCTGTATACTACACCGCACAGGACAGCTCCTGTATACTACACCGCACAGGACAGCTCCTGTATACTACACCGCACAGGACAGCTCCTGTATCCTACACCGCACAGGACAGCTCCTGTATCCTACACCGCACAGGACAGCTCCTGTATCCTACACCGCACAGGACAGCTCCTGTATACTGCACCGCACAGGACAGCTCCTGTATACTGCACCGCACAGGACAGCTCCTGTATCCTACACCGCACAGGACAGCTCCTGTATCCTACACCGCACAGGACAGCTCCTGTATCCTACACCGCACAGGACAGCTCCTGTATCCTACACCGCACAGGACAGCTCCTGTATACTACACCGCACAGGACAGCTCCTGTATACTACAGCACAAAGGACAGCTTCTCTATGTATGAGTTCTTGTATGTAAGGAATAAGGAAGGAAACTTGAGACCTATTTCTCGTTTTTTCAGCAGTCAGAGAAGTGCACAGATAAGATCCGTAATTTCATTTTTGGAGGGTTAGGCGGTATATGACGGGACTCCTAAAGATGACTTGTAGACCCTACGCAGAAGTTCATCAAGTTCAGAGTCTCAGATATTTATGGAAACTTATCAGATCACCAAATGGCTAATTATAGACTTAACTTATGTTTGTCATAAATGTGAAAGTCACAGATTACGTAGGAATACCTTATCTACACCATTGTAGATACGGAGCTTCTGTGGGGTAGAGATAGCGATCACACCTGCTGCCTGAGGAGCACACCACACAGGAAAGTGGGCAGCCCCTCTATACTACACCGCACTGGGGAGCTCATCTACACTGCAGAGGACAGCTCAACTATACTACACTGCACTGTACAGCGTCTCTATGCTATACCACACTGTACAGCTCCTCTATCCTACACCGCACTGTACAGCTCCTCTATCCTACACCGCACAGGACAGCTCCTGTATACTACACCACACAGGACAGCTTGCCTATCCTACACCACACAGGACAGCTTGCCTATCCTACACCACACAGGACAGCTTGCCTATCCTACACCACACAGGACAGCTTGTCTATACTACACCACACAGGACAGCTCCTATATACTACACCGCACAGGACAGCTCCTCTATCCTACACCGCACAGGACAGCTCCTGTATACTACACCGCACAGGACAGCTCCTGTATACTACACCGCACAGGACAGCTCCTGTATACTACACCGCACAGGACAGCTCCTGTATACTACACCGCACAGGACAGCTCCTGCATACTACACCGCACAGGACAGCTCCTGTATACTACACCGCACAGGACAGCTCCTGTATACTACACCACACAGGACAGCTCCTGTATACTAGACCGCACAGGACAGCTCCTCTATCCTACACCACACAGGACAGCTTGTCTATACTACACCACACAGGACAGCTCCTGTATACTACACCGCACAGGACAGCTCCTCTATCCTACACCGCACAGGACAGCTCCTGTATACTACACCGCACAGGACAGCTCCTGTATACTACACCGCACAGGACAGCTCCTGTATACTACAGCACAAAGGACAGTTTCTCTATACTACACCGCACAGGACAGCTCCTCTATCCTACACCGCACAGGACAGCTCCTGTATACTACACCACACAGGACAGCTCCTGTATACTAGACCGCACAGGACAGCTCCTCTATCCTACACCACACAGGACAGCTTGTCTATACTACACCACACAGGACAGCTCCTGTATACTACACCGCACAGGACAGCTCCTCTATCCTACACCGCACAGGACAGCTCCTGTATACTACACCGCACAGGACAGCTCCTGTATACTACACCGCACAGGACAGCTCCTGTATACTACAGCACAAAGGACAGTTTCTCTATACTACACCGCACAGGACAGCTCCTCTATCCTACACCACACAGGACAGCTCCTCTATACTACACGGCACAGGACAGCTCCTGTATCCTACACCGCACAGGACAGCTCCTGTATACTACACCGCACAGGACAGCTCCTGTATACTACAGCACAAAGGACAGCTTCTCTATACTACACCGCACAGGACAGCTCCTCTATACTACACGGCACAGGACAGCTTGTCTATACTACACCGCACAGGACAGCTCCTCTATCCTACACCGCACAGGACAGCTCCTGTATCCTACACCGCACAGGACAGCTCCTGTATACTACACCACACAGGACAGCTCCTCTATCCTACACCGCACAGGACAGCTCCTGTATACTACACCGCACAGGACAGCTCCTGTATACTACACCGCACAGGTCAGCTCCTCTATACTACATCACACAGAAGAGCTGACAGCTCCTCTATATACTACACAACACAGGACATCTCCTGTATACTTCACCGCACAAGACAGCTCCTGTATACTACACCGCACAGGACAGCTTCTCTATACCACAGTGCAAAGGACAGCTCCTCAATCCTACACCGCACAGGACAGCTCCTGTATACTACACCGCACAGGACAGCTCCTGTATACTACACCGCACAGGACAGCTCCTGTATACTACACCGCACAGGACAGCTCCTGTATACTACACCGCACAGGACAGCTCCTGTATACTGCACCGCACAGGACAGTTTCTCTATACTACACCACACAGGACAGCTCCTGTATACTACCCTGCACAGGACAGCTCCTGCATACTACACCGCACAGGACAGCTCCTGTATACTACACCGCACAGGATAGCTTCTCTATACTACACTGCACAGGACAGCTCCTCTATACTACACCACACAGGACAGCTCCTCTATACTACACCGCACAGGACAGCTCCTGTATACTGCACCGCACAGGACAGCTCCTGTATACTGCACCGCACAGGACAGCTCCTGTATACTGCACCGCACAGGACAGCTCCTGTATACTGCACCGCACAGGACAGCTCCTGTATACTGCACCGCACAGGACAGCTCCTGTATACTGCACCGCACAGGACAGCTCCTCTATACTACACGGCACAGGACAGCTCCTCTATACTACACGGCACAGGACAGCTCCTGTATACTACACCGCACAGGACAGCTCCTCTATCCTACACCGCACAGGACAGCTCCTCTATCCTACACCACACAGGACAGCTCCTGTATACTACACCACACAGGACAGCTCCTCTATCCTACACGGCACAGGACAGCTCCTCTATCCTACATGGCACAGGACAGCTTCTCTATCCTATACCACACAGGACAGCTCCTGTATACTACACCGCACAGGTCAGCTCCTCTATACTACATCACACAGAAGAGCTGACAGCTCCTCTATATACTACACAACACAGGACATCTCCTGTATACTTCACCGCACAAGACAGCTCCTGTATACTACACCGCACAGGACAGCTTCTCTATACTACACCGCACAGGACAGCTCCTCAATCCTACACCGCACAGGACAGCTCCTGTATACTACACCGCACAGGACAGCTCCTGTATACTACACCGCACAGGACAGCTCCTGTATACTACACCGCACAGGACAGTTTCTCTATACTACACCACACAGGACAGCTTCTGTATACTACCCTGCACAGGACAGCTCCTGCATACTATACCGCACAGGACAGCTCCTGTATACTACACCGCACAGGATAGCTTCTCTATACTACACTGCACAGGACAGCTGCTCTATACTACACCGCACAGGACAGCTCCTCTATACTACACCGCACAGGACAGCTCCTGTATACTGCACCGCACAGGACAGCTCCTGTATACTGCACCGCACAGGACAGCTACTGTATACTGCACCGCACAGGACAGCTCCTGTATACTGCACCGCACAGGACAGCTCCTGTATACTGCACCGCACAGGACAGCTCCTGTATACTGCACCTCACAGGACAGCTCCTGTATACTGCACCGCACAGGACAGCTCCTGTATACTGCACCGCACAGGACAGCTCCTCTATACTACATGGCACAGGACAGCTCCTCTATCCTACACGGCACAGGACAGCTCCTGTATACTGCACCGCACAGGACTGCTCCTGTATACTGCACCGCACAGGACAGCTCCTGTATACTGCACTGCACAGGACAGCTCCTGTATACTGCACCTCACAGGACAGCTCCTGTATACTGCACCGCACAGGACAGCTCCTGTATACTGCACCGCACAGGACAGCTCCTCTATACTACACCGCACAGGACAGCTCCTGCATACTACACCGCACAGGACAGCTCCTGTATACTACACCGCACAGGACAGCTTCTCTATACTACACCGCACAGGACAGCTCCTCTATACTACACGGCACAGGACAGCTCCTCTATACTACACCGCACAGGACAGCTCCTCTATCCTACACGGCACAGGACAGCTCCTCTATACTACACGGCACAGGACAGCCCCTCTATACTACACGGCACAGGACAGCTCCTCTATCCTACACGGCACAGGACAGCTCCTGTATACTGCACCGCACAGGACAGCTCCTGTATACTGCACCGCACAGGACAGCTCCTGTATACTGCACCGCACAGGACAGCTCCTGTATACTGCACTGCACAGGACAGCTCCTGTATACTGCACCTCACAGGACAGCTCCTGTATACTGCACCGCACAGGACAGCTCCTGTATACTGCACCGCACAGGACAGCTCCTCTATACTACACCGCACAGGACAGCTCCTTCATACTACACCGCACAGGACAGCTCCTGTATACTACACCGCACAGGACAGCTTCTCTATACTACACCGCACAGGACAGCTCCTCTATACTACACGGCACAGGACAGCTTCTCTATACTACACGGCACAGGACAGCTCCTCTATCCTACACGGCACAGGACAGCTCCTCTATCCTACACCGCACAGGACAGCTCCTCTATACTACACCGCACAGGACAGCTCCTCTATACTACACCGCATAGGACAGCTCCTCTATACTACACCGCACAGGACAGCATCTCTATACTACACCGCACAGGACAGCTCCTCTATATACTACACAACACAGGACAGCTCCTGTATACTACACCGCATAGGACAGCTCCTCTATACTACACTGCACAGGACAGCTCCTGTATACTACACCGCACAGGACAGCTCCTCTATACTACACCGCTCAGGACAGCTTCTCTATACTACACCGCTCAGGACAGCTTCTCTATACTACACGGCACAGGACAGCTCCTCTATACTACACCGCTCAGGACAGCTTCTCTATACTACACCGCTCAGGACAGCTTCTCTATACTACACCGCACAGGACAGCTCCTCTATACTACACTGCACAGGACAGCTCCTGTATACTACACCGCACAGGACAGCTCCTCTATACTACACCGCTCAGGACAGCCCCTCTATACTAGGATCCCCAACTATAATGCCTCATTTATAATACTGCTCTTGGCATATGTGGAAGAGAGGCCTTCTGGGCCCTCTAACACTCCTGGGCCCCGGTGCTACTGCATCTTCTGCACCTATTATAGTTATAGGGTTACTGAGAGACGTAGGGAGTGCAGGTGTGCTATTACTGTGTGGGGGCAGTAAGGGGCACTATTGCTGTGAGGAGGACACTGAGGGGCACTATTACTGTTAGAGGGGGCATTATTATTGAGGAGGGCACTAAGGGGAACTATTACTTTAAGGGGGTCACTACGGGACACCATTACTGTGAGAGGGACACTAAGCGGCACTATTGTTGTGAGGGCTTCACTAATGGACATTATTACTATAAGAGGGGGGCATGTGGGGGACCAAAGGGAACACTGTTAGGCTGCATGTCCACGGGCGTGATTCTGCTATGGAAAGCACAGCCGCGGCGTCCACAAGCGGAGAATCATAGCGGCATGCTGCAATTTGCCGCGATTTTTCACACTGAGCCTATCAGATAGGCTCAGTGCGGAGAACCGTCAGCTGTCTCCTGCTCCCCGGCGGCGGCTCCCACGGGATATCGCTACACCCGTGGACAGGCAGCCTTACTGTGAAAGGAAAAAGAGGGCATGGCTTAGTGTGAAAGAGGTGTGGCCTAACAGAAAATCACCTTGCCTCATTATGTGCAACTCAATAATTCTCCCCTTTCCTTGTTCAAGAGTTGGGAGGTATGACACAGCCATGTGCATAGACCTTAACCCTTATAAGTCTCTCCCCTAATTCAGGAAGCTGAGATCTGGGTTGCTGTTTGTTAAGATCTTCCTGCCACAGAATCGCTTATGAAGTTCCTGCTATAGTGAAGAGAGTAAAGACGATCCACCTCCATGTGCAGGAATATAACTGACAATCTGCTCGGTTTTTGCCGAGTCACTTCTGCTGTTGCTTGCCGCTATTTATTAAAGTCCCAGTCACGTGGTAATTCCACATGGCATGCAGCTTATTTCCAGCCCAGCGAGCATGCAGAGCGGAGAACAGTCGGCCCAGACACCGGTGTAACCGGAATCAATAGTGCAATTACTGACAGTGAATGCTACATGTGTGCATCTGGTGGGAGGACCTGGTTTAATATAGCGACGACTTCTGCAAGTGGCTACGGCCAAGAGCGTATACTGGTCAACGACCGAAGCTGAAAGCAATTCATCAAGGGTTAGAAAAAAAAAGTCCGCGATTTATTTATTTATTTTTTAAAGAAACAGCGCCACTCTTTCCTATTGGCTGAGTCTGGTATTGCAGCTTAGCCCTATTCTATTAAATAGCACTGAGCTGCAATACCTGAATCGCCCATGGACAGAAGTGGCACTGTTTTGGGGAAAAGGAAGCCAGTTGTTTCTAATCTGTAACAAACATCTATGGATCAGACAACCCGGTCGCACGCAAATAGCGCGATTTTATCGCCAGGGTGAAGGCACCCTAAGTGAGGCGTTTTATGTTTTTTTGATTTTTTGATTTTCTGCCCCACTTTATTCTTGCATTCACCTGGCTGTCCGAGGGCTTGTTCTTCGCAGGGTGACTTGTGTTTTGTAATGCTACTACTTAAAGTACCGTATAATGTGCTGAAAAACGTCTATTGTAGTGAAATAGAAAGAAAAAAAAACGCAATTCTGCCATCTTTGCGCGTGTCTTGTTTTCACAGCGTAGACACTGCAGCTAAATGCCCTAACCTTGTTCTGGGGGTCGGTACGATCACAATGATACCAAATTTATAGCGTTTTTTGTTTGCGGTACTACGTTTAAAAAATAAAGTATCTTTGGGAAAAAATACAATTATTTCCTGCCGCCATCTTCGGACAGACAGAACTTTTTTGTTTTTCCTTCAGAAGGCCCCAGGCTGCCTTGGCAAGCGAACGGCGGCTCACAATCTCATCATGGGGAAGGGTTGGGCTGTTCAGGACATTTAAAGGGTTAACAGATGCTGATCTTGGCTATTGCGGTGAAGGGGTTAAAATGCAAATTTAGCCCAATATCCCAAAGTCACTGTAACAGTTAACGTTATAATATCCCAACCCTGCTGGATTCGGTGGACAGTCCCCAATGTTACAGCTGTCCCAGGAGTCAGAAGGCATTATTACTGAGTGGGTATATGAGGATATCATTAATGATGGGCAGATGTATGGGCATTAATAATGGTGGGGGCATACAGGGATATTATTACTGAGGAGGGCATGCATGGGCATTATTACTGAGGATGGCATGCAGGGGCATTATTACCGAGGGGTCATGCAGAGGCATTATTATTGAGGGGTCATGCTGGGGCATTATAACTGAGGTGTTATGCAGGGGCATTATTACTGAGCAGGGCATGCAGGGGCATTATTACTGAGGGGTCATGCTGGGGCATTATACCTGAGGAGGGCATGTAGGGGTATTATTACTGAGGAGGGCATACAGGGGCATTATTACTGAGGGAGGCATGCAGGGGCATTATTACTGAGGGGGCATGCAGGGGCATTATTACTGAGGAGGGCATGCAGGGGCATTATTACTGAGGATGACATGCAGGGGCATTATTACTGAGGGAGGCATGCAGGGGCACTATTACTGAGGGAGGCATGCAGGGGCATTATTACTGAAGAGGGCATGTAGGGGCATTATTACTGAGGAGGGCATACAGGGGCAATATTACTGAGGAGGGCATGCAGGGGCATTATTACTGAGGGAGGCATGCAGGGGCATTATTACTGAGGATGACATGCAGGGGCATTATTACTGAGGGAGGCATGCAGGGGCACTATTACTGAGGATGACATGCAGGGGCATTATTACTGAGGGAGGTATGCAGGGGCATTATTACTGAGGGAGGCATGCAGGGGCATTATTACTGAAGAGGGCATGTAGGGGCATTATTACTGAGGAGGGCATACAGGAGCATTATTACTGAGGAGGGCATACAGGGGCATTATTACTGAGGATGGCATGCAGCGGCATTATTACTAAGGAGGGAATGCATGGGCATTATTACTGAGGGGGCGTGCATGGGGCATTATTACTAAGGAGGGAATGCATGGGCATTATTACTGAGGGGGCGTGCATGGGGCAATATTAGTAAGTGGCAGCATGTGTGGTAATTATTAGTTGAAGGAGGTGACTAATGGACACTATAAATGTGAAAGGGCACAAAATGCCTGACTTAGCATGAAAAGGACATGACTAATGTGAAACAATTTGCCATGTCGCTCTACACATGTCCCTCTTTTCATTGTTTGAACATTGGTAGGTGTGTTATTAGTACTTGCAGGGTAGTTAGTAGACGCTGACCATACCTGGGGCACAATGAGGCAACAGTGGGTAGGGGGACGTGGTCATTGCTGGAGCCATGAGACCCAACAATCATAGAGCATATACCTCCGGTACTGACTCTAGCCATTGGTTACATCAAAAAGCGACCACAAGGTATTTCCTCCAGGCTGCCCCACTGCTCAGTGCTTAGCAATACTGCTGTACACCAATGAGGCCACGGATTCCTATCTGACCACGGCAACATCTGAAGTGGTCTGCATGTTCTCACGCTTCTATTCCTTCCCTCCAGTTATTAGAGCCCCAAACCATCCAGAATAATCGTCTCCAATGAAAGGCCCTATGGCCGGCCCCTGAGATTCGGGGCCTGTGGGTTCTCAGTACAGCACTACATAGGCGAGAGGGACTGTAATAAGATTTAGGATACAGATGAACTAGATTCGTAAAAACAGATGGCGGAGTCATTTAGGAAAACCATTTAGGGTGGAGTGATATAAGTGTACCAGACAAAGGCAGTCGCTTGAGAAATGTCAATCGCCAACATTAGAGGAACGTGGAAAGAACAAATTTAGATACTGAAAAGAAGAAGTGATTTTGTGCACTGCCTGCGGCCGCGCCGGGGGCGGGATGTGCCGGGAGAAGAGAACTAAACTCCACACGTCGGAGAATTATTTCAAATGGTTCTAACTGGGACACTAAGACGCTCTAGAAGAGATGGCATGTATAAGTACATCTGCAGCGAGAGCAGAATACATTATAAAAGGCGCAATAATTATATCAGAAGGCTCAGGCAGGAAAGTTTTTTTCTCTCTCTTTACAAAACTTTCAACTTTGTCTTTCTTTTATTCCTGAGATTTCTGGTATTTTAATGAGGTTGTGTGAGGATAGAAAAAAAGGGTCTGCCGTTTTGCAGCAGCAGCGCCATTGTGGATTCTGGTATTATAATTTTTGCATATGGCTGAGCTGTAATAGCGGGCACAGCCCACGTATTAGAGTGGCACTGTATCTTTCTTCGAATATAATCATTTTCAAGTGATTCGCAACCTTTTAACATCCTGAAGTTTCATGTCTAACTGTAACGGCGCTAGCTGGGCGCTAAGTGGCTGGACTCGGCTTCATCTTTAGCAATCTCCTTTCATGGGTAGTAACAGTGTCTTCTAGTACTCCGAAACCCCAAGGATTTACAGTAGAGCTGAATGGCGCCATTAGATGACGGGGCAGAAGGCGATGGTAATTGGATGATGGCGACGATGGTGATGATAAATATGATGAAACTGGCAATGGACACTGCAACAGATGGTATGGAATAGAAATAACAACCAGAGAGACTCGATCGCTATGTTAGCTCTCTTTACATCTTCTACCAATCTCTCCTTGATACTGTCCCTCAACACCAGACACCACTGTCCCTAAGCCTTAGTTGTCCTTACTGGTGGCCCTGTCTGAAACACTGCTCCTGAGAACAGGAGAGCACTAGAGCTCTGACAAGAAGCTAACAAGCGATACAGAATATGAGACAAAGCAGACAGAAAAAAAGCAAAACAAAATGACAAACAAAAGGCAGAAACACAGACTGAACTAGAAAACCAAGACACACTGTGTTACGTGTGCTGCTGGGATCTGTAGTTCTAAGCTTCCTAGCAGCACAGACCTCACAGGGTTAATTGATTGAGCTGGCTGGGTGTGGTACTTCCTGCTAGCCAATCTCTTGAGTCTGCGCTCACATATAAACCCAGCTACTGGTCAGTCTTTGTCTGGTGTTCAGGGTGAGCAGTCATGAATCCTTGTCTGTTGAAGCTTGCTGTGTGATCTGTGTCTTGCTGGTTCATGACATGAACAAACGGAAATGAACCAGCAAGACACAGATCACACAGCAAGCTTCAACAGCCAAGGATTCATGACTGCTCACCCTGAACACCAGACAAAGACTGACCAGTAGCTGGGTTTATATGTTATCACAGACCCAGGAGATTGACTAGCAGGAAGTACCACACCCAGCCAGCTCAATCAATTAACCCTGTGAGGTCTGTGCTGCTAGGAAGCTTAGAACCATAGATCCCAGCAGCACACGTAACACACTGACTGGACAGACTAGAAAAGACTGGACTAGAACAAGGAGTACTGGTTGTCACAGCTGTCAACCGCAAGGCACTGCAGAAGCCATGAGTACTTGAAGAGTGACTCAAGGTTTATGCGGGTCCTTGGCAACAGGGTCTCAGTGGGCCTCCTTGCCGTGTGTCACAACACATGTGGCAGTAAATCCACAGCAGAAGATACAATGACCATATAATGATAGATACCAACTTTACGCAGGTGATTTGCAGACCATATAAGTGATTACAATACCGTTATGTCCTGTGATCACAGGCAATGTCCTCTCTGACTGGAGTCATTCGGTTCCCCTTTTCTGCTATATCTGGCCCAGATCGCTATAATTACTTCTCCCAGCCACAACTTATCTCTGTGGAATTTGACACACAGACATCTTTGACTCCTTGTTTTTTCAATGCCCTCCGAATCTTATTTACACTTTTACACAATACCCCTTCCATAGCAATAGTAATAATTCCACATTCAGTACCCAACACAATAGTACTGTCCCAATTGTTGTGCCCCCTGTAGGCCCCACACAGTAAGTGCTGCTTATAGTGACTCTCACACAGCAATATTGTCTTATGTCCCCCACTTAGCATAGAGCCCCCCCTCAGTATTAATATCCTCTTTTGTCTCCCTCAGTAATGCTTTCTGTTTTGCCTCCATTCAGTAATAATGCCCTCTTTTAGAAGTAATGCTCATAATTAGAAATCATGCCCTCTTTCAGAAATAATGTCGCGGTTCACTCCTTTTCAGAAAATATTGGCCCTGTTTGTCGACTTTTAGAAGTAACTCTAATTTCCGCATTGTGCGGCCATGTGACAATCACATGATCACTGCGGGCATTGAGAAACGTTGTCTGCAAAAGAGCTGTATACACTAAACGACAGGAGATTTTTAAACTATTTGTAAAGTTGCTTCTTTTTGTTTTTTTATAGAAGCATGGGGACAATTAAAAATGGTTACGAAGGTAGACCCTGGGCTTTAATGTCCATGAAGGAATGATCTGACTAGCCTATCTGTAACTAAAGTATAACTAACACAACTGACTTGATGATGAGTAATCTCAGGATTTGCTCTGCAGCTTCGGTATTGTGGGTTTGAGTAAAACCAGGGCAATATAGTTAGTCTACATATAGTTTGATCATGAGGTTTCCGTTCACACTCCTAAAAACAAGCTTAAGCTGGGTTCACAGATGTATTTTGGTTCCAGGGGTCCCAGTATGGGTGTGTTGGCCCACAAGGTATAAGAACTTCTAGTTTTAACCACTTTAGGACTGCCTGTAGAGTTTTTAAAACATCCTTGCAGAGAATCACCTTAGAGACCCCCCCCCCCCCCTCCTCCCCACTGTGCTCTGTGAGATTAGTGTCTGATGACAGCTGAGATCACAGCGCATTGCCTGGAGACCAATCTGCATGTTCTCTGGGCAAAAATTAAGTCTGGGACTATTTTTCTAAATTTGAAAAATTGCTACTTTTGTAGAGGCCCAGAGATTGGGGGCCCCTCCAGCACCCCAAAATACATGTTTTATGTTTGTCTTGTGCACTGTCTTGTATGTGGAATGAATCAGATTTATGTTTATTGGATGTCTGCAGGCATGAAAGGGTTAATGTCTGGTGTTGTCTGCAAAATGTATTGTTTTGTCTTATAACAGAGTTGTCACATGTCTATGTCGAGAGAGTGGAGTGTGGATCGAGACAATCAGTTAACTAGCGTTAGAGAGGCATGGAGGAGGCCGAAAGGTGGTCTGCTGTTCCCGCTTGGGCCTATCCTTGCCGAGATACTCCCCATAGTGACTAGCCACCCAGCGTACATGAGCCCGAACCCAGGAAAATCTGCAAGCATCCGGAGAAATAGAGAAACCGCCAGACAGTGAGAAAGCCAGTGAGTGATTGAAAGGAAAGAGAGAAGTACCTGGAGAGTGAGTTCCTGCAGATAACTAGGACTGTGGATGTACAAATACCCCGTGAATCCTCCCTGCTTCACCACTGTAGGAACTGTTTTATTGTTATTTGTTAACATTGTTTAAACAAACGGACAGAACCAAATGCTCCCGTTCTTGTTCAGAAGAAAACACTCTGTGTGCGTGGACTATTTTATTCCATCTGAAAGATTCACACAGAGGATGGAACATTGGCGTCACGAGTTACACAAAGGACTACAGGTAACCACGGTTACTAATTCATGATCTCCCCCTGTCGGTAACTTGGTCGGGTCCCGAGCTACCCTTTGGGAGGAGACTGTAGAGCCCCGTGAGAAGGCATTTCTCTACCCCGCTGTCTTCTCGGCTGAGGGCCTGCTCCTCGGACACTGCGCTTTATCTATAAGCCTTACATAACGTAATTATCATGGCCCATATAATTACCTCTATACTGTCAGAGTACAAAACTGGCTATACCAAGAACAACAGTACCAATAATAACACTATGTTATCAAATTATACCGCCACACCATGATCATATATCACCACTATACAATGAATAATACCAACATACTGTCACTGAATAAAGACGACAACAAAGATCAATACTGCCAATAATAACACTATATGAGGGCCAAATATCACCCCAAGACCCTAACCACATATTACCACCACAGTGCTGCTGAAAAAAACACTACACAAACACCAATATTACCTCCCAACCCACACACACACACTGACCATATACTTGTATATACTAGATCTACACAGGCACTTTGCAGACTGTACAAATGATTACAGTACTGTTATATCCAGTGATCACAGGTGATGTCTCCGCCAACTTGAGTTGTTCACTTTCCCTTTTTATTCCTCTGGCCCGACCGTCATGATCACTTCTCCCAGTCACAACTTGATTCTGCAGAATTAGACATAGACATCTTTGACTCCTCAGTTTTCTAGGGATCTAGCTTTTTTCAAACGTCTATATAATCTCCCTATTCATAATGCATCAGATAGTGTTAATGCCTCATGAGGCGACCCGCATAGTAATAGCATCTCCTTTTTGTGCTCCCTGTAGACACCACACAGTAAGTGCAACCTTTTATGTTCCACACACAGTAAAAGTTCCCCCACTCAATAATAATGCTCCTCTTATGCACCCACTTAGTAATAATGCTCCATATTGGCTACCACTTGCTATAATGCTCCATATAGGTCCCCACCCAGTAATAATGCTCCATTCATGCCCCTACTGAGTAATAATGGCCCATATAGGCCCCACTCAGTAATAATGCCCCTCACAGGCTCCCACCCAATAATAATGCGCAATATAGGTCCCCACTCAGTAATAATGCCCCATATAGAGTCTCATTCAGTAGTAATGTTCCGTATAGGCTCCCACTCAGTAATTATGCCTGATATAGGCCCCCACTCAGTAAAAATGCCCCTCACAGGCGCCCACCAAGTAATTATGGCCCATTAAGGCTCCCACTTAGTAATAATGTCCCATATAGGCCCCCACTCAGTAATAATGTCCCATATAGCCAGGCTCATCTTCCTGTCCAGCCGCTACTTGGACGCCTCTGCCCTGTGCCAGTCACTGCACTGGCTGCCCGTTAAATACAGAATTCATTTTAAACTCACTACCTTCATCCACAAAGCCCTCCACAGCGCAGCGCCGCCATACATTGCCTCCCTCATCTCAATCCACCACCCAGCCCGGGCCCTCCGCTCTGCTAACGAAACCAGACTGAGCGCCCCTTTAATTTGAACTTCTCATTCCCGCCTCCAAGACTTCTCCAGAGCAGCACCTGTCCTCTGGAACGCACTACCAAAGGCTACCCGAGCAATCCAGGACTCGCAGAACTTCAGGCGTGCTCTAAAAACGCACCTCTTCAGGGAGGCATACCGCATTCCCTAAACAAACCCCTCTGTACTCCGCCTGATAACATGCTCCCTGACCTACTGACTGCAATCCCTGCTAGCCACCATAAATCGCTCCTGCAGTCATACTGTTTCTGCCGTCACATGGCTAAATGTCTGACCATTGTCTATGTGTATAGCATCCCTCACTCTCCACCTCGCCATACCGTGCACATCTCCAGCCCTTTACCTTCTGTATCACCCCATTACTTGTAGTATGTAAGCTCGTTGGAGCAGGACCCTCACCCCTATTGTTTCCATCAACTGATTACTATGTACCCACGGTTCTGTAATGTTTGTATTGTCTTTCTGTATCCCCCTGTCTATGTAAGCGCTGCGGAATATGTTGGCGCTATACAAATAAAGTTTATTATTATTATTATATAGGCCTCCACTCAGTAATAACGCCCCTCACGGGCCCCCACTCAGTAATGATCCCCCATGTAGGACCCACCCAATAATAATCTTCCATATAGGCCCCACTCAGTAATAATGCCCCTCATAGGCCCCCTTCCTCAGTAGTGATGCCCCTCATAGGTCCCAGCCTCCCCAATCAGTAGCGCTGCCCTTCATATATAGAAAAAAAAATAGTTATACTCGCCTATGGCGGCATACCGCTCCATCCATTCCCAGACTCTCAAGGGACACAGGACCCCTATTCTGGCAATCTGGCCTTAACATTCGGACCACTGCCAATCAGCTAGTTGTACATTATCCTGCACATATGGGATAGCTTAATGACACCAGAATAACCCTTTAAGCCCATTCCCACTGCAGCTGATTTTGTTTTAGTTTTGTTTTTTTTATTTAAATTTTTTACTCCCCACTTTAAAAAAAATTATTCATAACTTTTTAATTTTTTTGGCAGCATAGCTTTCATGAGGGCCGGCGGCTTTTTTACAGGGCGACTTTTAATTTTAAATGGTTTCATTTAACCTATAATGTAACGGAAAACATTTAAAAATTTCTTAGTGGGCAAAAATGGACAAAAAAGTAATTGCGCCATTTTGTGGGGATTTCATTTTCATGGCATCCACGGTGCAGTAAAACTGATGGTATCGTCATTCTGTGTGTCAGCACAATTACAGCGATACCAAATTTATACGTCTCTTTTAGCGTGATGCTGTATTAAAAAAATACCTTTAAAAAAAATGTCTTTTGACCCCCATAACTTTTTTGTCTTCCCTCTGTGCAGCTGAATGGGCATTTGCTTTTTTGCTGGGTGTCCTACAGTTTTTATTGATACCATTTAAGTGTGGGTACTAGAGATGAGCGAACCTACTCGGCCACGCCCCTTTTCCGCCTGAGCGCCGTGATTTTCGAGTACTTCCGTACTCGGGTGAAAAGATTTGGGGGGGCGCTGTGGGTGAGTGAGGGGTTGCAGCGGGGAGTGGGGGGGGGAGAGGGAGAGAGAGAGAGAGCTCCCCCCTGTTCCCCACTGCTACCCCCCGCTCCGCCACGCCGCCCCCCGGCGCCCCCCGAATCTTTTCACCCGAGTACTGGAGTACTCGAAAATCGTGGTGCTCGATCGAGTAATTACTCGAAACGAGTATATTCGCTCATCTCTAGTGGGTACACACGACTTTTTCATTGCTTAGCCTCGACTCATTTCGAGACATGGTGACCAAAAAAAAGCACAATCCTTACATTGCATATTTTTTTCTGTCGGTGTTCACCATGTGGGATTAATAATGTGATATATTAATAAATTGGACTTTTATGGACGCACTGATGCCAATTTTTAAACTTTTGTTTTTAGCTTTTTCATGAGAACTGGGAAAAGGTTTTTTTTAATTTTTTTTAACTTTTATTAAACTTTCTTCTAATAATTAAAAAAGCTTTATTTTGCTTGTTTTTCATTTCCCTTTAGTCCACACAGGGGACTTGAACTTGTGATTGATTGTTCATACAGTATAATGCAATACTGTAGTATTGCCACAGGCACATCTTAATAGGCGATCAGTCATGGGAGCCCTGGGGGCCTTCCGTTTCTTGGTTCCTGGGGAATCATTATCATTTCTCAGGTATGTATTCCATCTAGATACATTTTCCCCCTATTCACTAAATAAGGAATAAATGAGTGATCAGTGGAGGACCAACCCCTAGGGTGCCAGGGAATTGCTAGAATTGGGGACTCAGGTCCCGCTTTCCCACTCACCGCACATTCGAGGGGGTTTTATGGGGTGGCGCACGCTCTGCTCCTCCATAAAGACTCTACGGTAGTTATGGAAGCTGTTGAGTTCATGTACGGTACGAACCTAAAGCAACTTCCTGGTCTGCTCTGAAGGATACCGACCTAGTAACAAAAATTCAGCTGCTAAACTAGATTACGGATGCTTGAGCTCCTCAACGGCACACTTGGAGCTCAAGCTATAAATGCCAAGGTCCCAGGGCGGCACTTTACCTGCAAACACTAATAAAAAACAGTGACGGTTTTACAACAAGCCATAACGGGGCACCACCGTGTGGACATTCCGAATCTGCTCGCTTCATTTCCATCAGACACAAAGGGAATTGTGGAAAAATAAGAAGTTGAACCAACTGAAGGTATAAAATGATTGAAAGCCTTGTCTTCCATAGCATCTCTCGCTAACCTCATGTGATATATGGTTCTTATAGGAATCGTTCTGTAATATTTTGAGTACATTTCCTATCAGAGAAAGAACACATGGACCGCATTGCCCCACCCACTCAGACTTCAATCAGATAGTAACTAAAAAGAAAAAAAGTTTTAAAAAAATGATAAAAATTGGAAAAACTTCTCTAGAGCTGCCCCTATACTCTGGAGCTCTCTTCCTCGCTCTGTTAGGTGCACTGATGACTGTTTGATAAAATCTGACCCATAGCTTGTTATATGTTTGAAGAGGTTGTCCAGGAAGAGGAAATATCCGATCCAGCAGTGTTGTTTGCTCCACTTTCGCCCCAGTTCTGACACAAGGTCATTTGGTACAGCCCTTCTGTTGCCTGTGACGTCATAGCTCTCTTTGGCTCATTTCAATAACTAAGTCAGCCCCCTTCTCTGTATCGGTATCAGGCTGAAAGTGGAGGGTCCAGAACCCTGGACCATGTATTTCCCTTCTCAGGGATATACCCGCTATTGGATTCCTGGTTCTGCCTGACCATTATTACTGACCACTATTCTGTTTGACTATGCTATGCTACTCAAAGCAACTATGCCTCCAAACCATTCTTGTCCTTTCTGGTTCCACCTCTAGTTGACGCTATACAGGGAATCAAACAATAGACCAGTTTAGGGCAACTAAGTCCTGAAGACAACTGAGTATCTTGACCCTAACCACAGTTATGGCAATGTGGGGTTCCAAAAGATGAATTGTTCCACCTGATTAATTTTTTTCAATCTGGATAGCAAGAAGACATTATTACACTTATGGTAATCTATGCCCGATCCAGAGATTCACCATTGGTAAGAAGATTGGTGGACTTGCGCTCCAATGACAGGGTTTACTCAGGAGGTGGCTCCAGGATAATAATAGGTCTACCCCCTGTACTACCATTATTATCATGGCAGGATCCCATTTGAGCTATCCCCGTAACCTCGGTACAACCAACACCGTCCTAGTTCACCAGTGAAACCCCAAGCCAGATACCAGGGCCATGGTGGATAAAAAGACCATGGTGGATTTTTGGATTAGTGGACCATGGTGGATTTTTGGCACAGATTGGGTAAGTATAACTATTGGCGGTCGAGCTTTTGCTCAGAACCTAAATTTGTGCTCCTCTTTTGACAAAACAAAAAAAAATCTATATTTGCAGTGATCTAGTGATATACCATGTGATCTAGCTGAGTATGTCAGAAATCCCCCTTCTGCCACTTCAGGTTTTTGTCTATTCAGAACGAATGTGAGATTTTAGTTTTTATTTGGGGTTTTCACGAAATGACAAAAAGGTATTTTTGAACGTTGAAAGCCACTTCCTCCATGGAAATGTCACAGGACGTGTGGGGGGAGGGCGCTGATCACTGTTACACTTGAGTTATATCTAAGATTTTATCAGCACCTTCTGGAAATAAAAAAATCTTCCACAACCTCTCTCAGAAAGAACGTACAAGACTCATTCATGTCTGAGAATGTAGCGAGACATCATGTTATCTCTCAACCGCATGTCTGCTCGTTATCTTCAGACATGAAGAAGTACACGGAGCGTTCTTCACCCTCTGTGACTTCTGAACTTTCATGTCTTCCTCTCACTTATTTCTATGTCTAGGCACTTTCATTTCCTCCTAGTCTTCATTTATAGATGCATGTTAAAGGCTGGAATGTCGTACGATCGGTACAGTTGTATCTTCTCTACATCAGAAGAATGGGTGGAGACAAGCTGTACGTCCACAACAAACGCCCACAATTTGATTGGCTGGGGGGGAGAATGGGTCAAGGCTGTCTTCACTGGTACCCTGCCGGAGTCCCATGACAGCTCTGCTGTCATACTTCCCCTGGCGACCTTCTTCCCTTGCAGCTTTGGCGCTGTGAGTTCCCTAACCCCCTCCAGTGCATTCCCCCGCCCGGCAACTCCTGAAGGTGGCACCGCTCTGGCCTCCTAGCTCCGCTCTAATACTTCATCCCCAGTGACCTTCTCCCCTGCCGGCGTCGGCACTCCCTGCCCAGCAACCCCTCAAGCCGGCACTGCTTTGGCCTCCTTGCTCTGCTCTCATACTTCCCCTGGCGATCTTCTTCCCTGCTGGCATTGGCGCTGCCATTACCCCCCACTTCATCCGCTGCATTTCCCCGCTGTCACTGCCCCCAGCACTCTTTCTTCTCCCATCCCTGCTCCGCAGGGAAGGAGACAAAGAACAGCAGGAGAGGGGTGAATGACACTGGAGCTGGGAAGGAGACAAGGGACAGCGGTGGAGGGGTGAGTGACACCAGGCAGGAGGGGAGATAATGGGCATCTGTTCTCTGGCCCAGCCAATCAAATTGTGGGCATTGGTTGTGGGAGTGCAGCTTGTTTCCACCCATTCTTCTGGTGGAGACAAGATACAACAATACTCTATAATCTTGGTCGTAGGTGGCCATACTGGATGAGAGTGGATTTTCAAAACGCACCTGTTGAAACCATAAAATGCCCTCAAATGGTTGACTTAACGGACATCAGGTAAACTTAAGAATAAGCCTATAGGAGTTTATAATGAATAAATGGGCTTCGCAAGGCCCGCAGTAGACCTTAACCACTTCCCAGCTGCGTAACGAAAATATATGCCATGTGGTGTATGGAGAGGGCACAGGAGCCAAGGCCACTCCATATCCAGCATGTATCACCTGTTATCAACAGCTGATAACCACTATCTCTAATAGCGGCTGGCCATTCAACTACTTAGATGCAGCCATCAATGCTGACTGCAGCATTCAAGCAGTTAGCAAGGGCGCCCTCTATCACCCCATTGCCCACCAGTAATGTTATCATGGGGAGTGAAAGGTTTGCCATGGCAGCCAGGGGCCTAGTGAAGGTTCCCAGGTCTGCAATGTATGGTTGACTATTAAGCCATGTATGTGACAAGGCTTAAAGGGGTTGTCTCGCGGCAAACATCAAAATTTTACATTACCCATTCCCCCTGTCACCCCCCTGGCATAAAATAGCAATTTAAAGCAGTTTTTAAGCCGCTTGCTACTCACCGATCTGACAAAATATGGAGTTATAAAAATCTTCTCCCTAAGATGGCCACCGGTCCTTTCCCAGGGATGCACTGCGGTTTTCTCCCATGGTGCACCGCGGGTCTTCTCCCATGGTGCACCATGGGCTCTGTGCGTTCCATTGCCGATTCCAGCCTCCTGATTGGCTGGAATCCGCACACGTGACGGGGCAGAGCTACGATGACGATGCGGTGACCAGCTCTCCGGCACGAGCGGCCCCATTCACCAGCCAGAAGCACGGACAGCGCAAGTGCGTCTAAAAACGCCAGAAGACATCAGAATTAGACGGATCCATGGCGACGGGGACGCCAGCAACGGAGCAGGTAAGTGAATAACTTCTGTATGGCTCATAATTAATGCACAATGTATATTACAAAGTGCATTAATATGGCCATACAGAAGTGTATAACCCCACTTGCTGCCGCGAGACAACCCCTTTAATAGGCTTCCATGCATCACAATACTCAGAGCCTTCACTATGCCCCGGGCTGCAAACGCAAAGCATTGGCTTCCTGTGATCATGTCTCAGATGGTTCAATGGGACAATGAAGTGTCCCTGTACTAACTGCTTAGATGTTGTGGTTAGCCTGTGGCAGGACTTAATAGGCAACATTTAAAAGTACTACATACTGCAATACAGAAGTATTGTGGTATATGGTACAAGTGATCATATGCTTTGTTAATCCCATATTTGGTCATTTCTTCAATAAGGATGGTATGAGATACTTTGTCAAATGCTTTACTAAAGTCAAGATATACTATATCTACCGCATTTCCCCAATCAACCCAGTCAGTGATTCTGTCATAGAAAGAAATTAGATTTGTCTGACATGACTTGATTGTTACAAGCCCATGCTGCCTCTGGTTAATTACTCCATTCTCATCCAAGTACTGGCATACATGTTGTTTAATTTGTTCAAAGATCCTTCCCAGTATAGAAGTCAGGCTTACAGGCCTTTAGTTTCCTGAGTCAACCTTCTTCCCTTCTTTGAAGATAGGGACAACATTTGCCCTTTTCCAATCTTCTGGGACTTCTGTTCTCCAGGAATGTTCAAAGATTATAGCGAGTGGTTCAGCAATTACCTCCGCTGCTTCCTTTGGTATCCTAGGATGTAATTTATCTGGACCTTGAAACTTGAATTCATGTAAGTTAGCTAAGTGTTCCCTCACCATCTCTCTGCTTATAGATAGCCTGCATTCTTCTGTTCCCCCAATGGCACAGGGAAGATCAGCTGATGTTACATCTACTATCTGAGAGAAAACAGATACAAAATAGGAATTTAAAAGTTTAGCCTTCTCAGCATCATTTTTAACTAATTCACCATTTTCATCCTGTAAGCATCCTATAGCATCTCTAAATTTTTTTTTGCTTTTCATGATTGCACTGTCCTGGCAAATAGCTAATTGACAGGGGTCTTGGGTGGCAGAACCCCACCAGTCTACTACTGATGGCATAACTGATGGATAGACCACCAATACTTTACAACTAGACAACCCCTTTAAAAGCAGAAAAGCAGATCTTCCATCACCACACTTCTCCCATAGGGAGCCCAACGCCTTATTATTTTCTACTTCTGCTCTATAGTGCCCCCCAATGGAGCATCTGTACGAGAAGTTTTAGCTATACATTGTGATATAACAATGCCTCACACCCCAAGGCCCCAACAAAGATGATTTCGGTAAAAGTTAGTCCATTCTACAAAAAAACGGAGGGAGAGCGGCGTGCGAAGTCAGCTATTAGCAACGCACGTAGTCTTCATACATATAAGGAAAATATTCACTGGAGTGAAACTATTTTACATTTCTATTCCAAAGTAAAGAGAAGCAGCCGCCTTATCTGGGGGAGATAGTACTTTGAAGTAAAATAATGGAAAACCACGGAGGATAAGAGCGCTCCTTATTATTGTCACCAAGGAGAATGCAGGAAAATGAAAACAGCAGAATTCTGCATCATGAAAGTCGGATGCACTCACAGGGGTTTCTCAGGCCATTTCTATTGATGTCCTTTGCTCAGCATAGAACATCAATAGTTGATTGGCTGGGCCCTGATGCTCACGACCCCAACCAATCAGCTGTCCAAACACCCGCTGTCAGTGCCAAATAGAGTATACAGAGCGCAAGCAGATATCTCCGACCAGTGGCCGCTACTGGTAATTGCGAGCGCAGTTCTCACTGATTTAATGGGAGCTGTGCATGCAATTACCAGCACTGGTCACTACACAGAGCTTTTAGCTTTCCCTATGTACACTTTGTTCTAGCGCTGCCAGTGGGCGCCCGAATAGCTGATGGGCCTGAATTCAGAGTGGCATACCCAACTGATCAACTAGTGATGATGACTAATCTTGAGGCTATGACATACATAGAAATGGCCTGGAAAAAACCCTTCAAAGAGCAAGCTAGAGGCAGTATTATAGTAGTTATATTCTTGTACATAGGGGCAGTATTATAGTAGTTATATTCTTGTACATAGGGGGCAGTATTATAGTAGTTATATTCTTGTACATAGGGGCAGTATTATAGTAGTTATATTCTTGTACATAGGGGGCAGTATTATAGTAGTTATATTCTTGTACATAGGAGCAGTATTATAGTAGTTATATTCTTGTACATAGGGAGCAGTATTATAGTAGTTATATTCTTGTACATAGGAGCAGTATTATAGTAGTTATATTCTTGTACATAGGGGGCAGTATTATAGTAGTTATATTCTTGTACATAGGGGGCAATATTATAGTAGTTATATTCTTGTACATAGGGGGCAGTATTATAGTAGTTATATTCTTGTACATAGGGGGCAGTATTATAGTAGTTATATTCTTGTACATAGGGGGCAGTATTATAGTAGTTATGTTCTTGTACATAGGGGGCAGTATTATAGTAGTTATATTCTTGTACATAGGAGGCAGTATTACAGTAGTTATATTCTTGTACATAGGAGGCAGTATTATAGTAGTTATATTCTTGTACATAGGAGGCAGTATTACAGTAGTTATATTCTTGTACATAGGAGGCAGTATTATAGTAGTTATATTCTTGTACAAATGGGGCAGTATTATAGTAGTTATATTCTTGTACATAGGAGGCAGTATTATAGTAGTTATATTCTTGTACATAGGGGGCAGTATTATAGTAGTTATATTCTTGTACATAGGGGCAGTATTATAGTAGTTATATTCTTGTACATAGGGGCAGTATTATAGTAGTTATATTCTTGTACATAGGGGGCAGTATTATAGTAGTTATATTCTTGTACATAGGGGGCAGTATTATAGTAGTTATATTCTTGTATATAGGGGGCAGTATTATAGTAGTTATATTCTTGTACATAGGGAGCAGTACTATAGTAGTTATATTCTTGTACATAAGAGGCAGTATTATAGTAGTTATATTCTTGTACATAAGAGGCAGTATTATAGTAGTTATATTCTTGTACATAGGGGGCAGTATTATAGTAGTTATATTCTTGTACATAGGGGGCAGTATTATAGTAGTTATATTTTTGTACATAGTAGTATTATAGTAGTTATATTCTTGTACATAGTAGTATTATAGTAGTCATACAGTAGTCTTTTGTTTGCATTTATAGGGAATATGGTGGCAGGAGCCTTTGAAACTTGCTTTGAAACATTATTTCTATGTGCTGAAAAGGAAAGAATCCAAATGACTGGTGTGCTGTGCGTCAAGTGGATTTATATGACCATCTCAAGGTTTTTGTCTCCTAAAGAGAACATCTGTCATGAAATCTGAGTCAAAAACAGCCAGCGCTCACGTCAGACAAGCCAAGGCCCCTGGTACAGTCTTTCATTATATTGCTCACCCTGCAGTTAGTATTTTGGCTGTGGGTTCCCACGTTATATCCCAATGTGTTGTGCATTTGCTACTTCAGATGCAGAACAGTCATTGACTTCATTTGTTTCAGTGCTTTATAGTTTAATCGGTTGGATTACTGGCATACAGGAGCATTTAATGCCTTTAGGACGCAGACATTTTTCTTCATTGTTTCGTCTCTGCATTCGGAAAGCCCAAACCTATTTATTTTCCTGTACATATACTGTGTCGATTAAATGTATTAATGGTTTTATGTTTGTTTTTTTTTGGGGGGGGGGGGGGGGAGGAATGGAAAAATACAGCAATTCTGCAATTGTTTTTATGGCATTTACTTTTAAGTAAAAATGACCCAAAATTAGCAACTCTTAGCCAATCCTACCCAAAGATGCAGAATATGCAGACAATTCTAACTTTAACATTTCGTCTTTTCACAGTGACTCCAATCCCTGGAAATTGTCAATATTTGTTAGTTCCACAAGTAGACTACAGCAAATTAATCTATCCTCCGTTGTATCACTCCTTACGATGCTCCATACCACCTATGGAGGTGCCATCAGCACAAGAAGTGTGCATGAGCTCCACAGAAGCCTAAGACCAGCATGCACAATGCCAAGTAGCAGCTGGAGTGGTGTAAGGCACATCGTCACTGGACTGAAGCAATGGAAACATGTTCTTGAGTGATGACTTACCTCTCACAATCTGGCAGTCAGAAGAATGACTTTGGGTTTGGCAGATACCCAGAAAACTCTATTTATATAGTTGTGGCTGGCCTTGGCTACGTGCAACCCGTATGGCCACACAAGTTGCTAGGTGGGTGTAGGCACTCGCCCCCCATTAAGTCCGCCTGGCCAGATGATCTTTTTTCTCCATGCGGCAGCATCTTGTGGAGTAATGTAATTCATCCTCCTCCTGACTCTGTCTTCTACACGCTGATGTTCCGAGGTGCTGCTTTCAGGTCATCGGCATGCCCATAACACAATCACTTAGTTTCGCTACTGCCTTTATTTTATGAGCTTGGTTCTGGGGCTGTGTTTATGTACTGAGTTTTGTTCTGGTACCGCATTTCTGTTATGTGTTTGGTCTGGAGCTGTATTTTTGTTATGATCTCGGTTCTGGTACCACAATTATGTTATGAGGTTGGTTCAGATACAGTATTTATTCACTGAGCTTTCCTGGTGGTGGTACGCTGTCTTCTGCACAAGCAGAATGCTGGCACACTGCCTATCAGTGTAATATATATTGTTTTTCTCTTATGCCCGGGTAAAGGGGACAAAAAAAAAAAAATTCTGGAAAGGCTGCCATCTAACCTAAGACTGGCACTGTGAATAGTGCCAACTGTAACATATGTTGGAGGAGAGATGGGGGTCTGGGGTTATTTTCAGGATTTTTACCCTCATTTCCAGTGATGGGTGTTAATACTGCAGCATGTAAAGACATTTTAGACAATAGTAGCTTCCACCTTTTGGGCAACAATTTGGGGAAGGTCTTTTCCTGCACCAGCATGATTGTGCCCCTGTGCCCACCATGAGCTCTATAAAGACAAGGGGTGACACGTTTACTTTGGAGGGACTCAAGGGGCTCAACAGAGCCGGACCTCAACCACATCCAAAACCTTTATAATGACTTGGAAGGCCATTTGTGAGGTGGACCATCTCTGACATCGGGGCCTGGACTCACAAATGCTTGTTTGTCTGAATAGCACAAACCCTCATAGACACACTCCAAAGCTTTGAGGGCGGCCTTCCCAAAAGCATGGAGGCTGTTATAGCCACAGGAGGCCCAACTCTATTTTATTTAATGCATTAGCTCATGTAGTGTACAAAAATTCAATGAAACATTAAAGAGGAAGTAGGGTGAAGCCGGGTGATGACTCCAGTGCCATCCTAACAGCATTATGGGCCCCCAGGCAAAGCAGTGTACTGGGGCCCCTATGACAACTACTCACAGGAATAAAGGGGGACGGGCGAGTTAGTAACCAGCGACTTAGACTGGAGAACCGGAAGTCTTAGTCTCTAGGGTCCATTTTCCTTTTGCACTCTTTGTTCATAGAGCCGGCTACTTTACACTAGAAAGTAACAAGACGATGTACTGCGCTTCACAAGACGATCCACACATCCAGTCAGCGGGAAATCTCACTTTTTGGCCGCCTGCACACGGGCGGACGGGATTTCCGCCGCTGAAAGTTTGCATAGGAGTGCATTAAAATACGCACTCCTATGCAGACGGCCACGGTTTGGCCGCGTGAAATTTTGCGCGGCAAGCAAACCGCGGCATGTCCTAATTTTCTGCGGGGCACGCACTCACCCGGCCGCCGGCTCCGGTCTGCGCATGCGCCGGCTGCGCGGCAGCCGGCACATGAAAGAGCCGGGGCCGCCAGGCGCGGGTGAGTACGCGCTCGTCCCTGCAGGCGCTCGGATTGCGCGGCGAGAATTCTCGCTGCCGGATCCGACCCGCTCGTCTGCAGGCGGCCTTTATTATAGAAATTATATATAATTTACAATAGGAATTATGGGTAAAGTAAAACAGAAGGTGCCGAAATTAAAGTCTTCACATATGGCATAGAGAGATGGGAGCCAAGTTCATATCCCGCCACACAACATTATCATAGATGCCACAAGGTGCATTGAAATGTTAACATACATAGATTAGTATGGGGTCCCTATGATTGTGGGGCCCCTGGGTAGGTACCCATGAGGCCCATGTGTTAAGATGGCACTTATGACTCCATGGGTATAAAAATGGCTGCTGTGAATTAGCTTTATCCTGGACCCAACAGGGGACCCTACTCCCCTGAAGAGGTCTGTCAGTAATTAATGAGAGAAAGATTGGAGCAGGAAGTCATAGTAACATAGTATGTAAGGCCGAATGAAGACAATGTCCATCTAGTCCAGCCTGTTATCCTCCTGTGTTGTTGATCCAGAGGAAGGCAAAAAACCCCAAGAGGCAGAAGCCAATTTGCCCTTTTGGGGGAAAAATTCCTTCCCGACTCCCTAATGGCAATCAGATTAATCCCTGGATTAGTCAGACCAGCAACAATCATATCGGCATTGTACACCCATCTGCTGCATTCTAAAATTTCCTATACGCCAATGTCGGTGATGGATAGATGGAAGGGACTTATCCCCTCCCTTACTGGTGAGCAATGGGATGTCACAAAGGCATCATATACCATGGTATTGCCAGCCGCAAACAATAAATTAACTCAATTGTATATACTTCACCAGTGCTAACACCGACTAGGCTTTATAAAATGAACAGGGTGTCTACCAACCAATGGCATCGATGCCAATCACCAGGGGCAAATTTTAACCATTTAATATGAAGCTGCCCAGATATCTATGCATACTGGGAGGAGGTTACAGAATTTCTAAGCCAGCAAATGGGGATGCCAATTCCACTTGTTGGGTATTTTGGACGAGGAACAGTGGCAATTTCATGATCGGATATTTCTTAGTAAGGTGTTGTTCCTGGGCGGAAAACGATAGCTTAAGGGCTCATGTCCACGGGCAAAATTAGATTTAAAATCCGCAGTGGATCTCCCGCGCGCGGATCCGCACCCCATAGGGATGCATTGACCACCCGCGGGTAGATAAATACCCGCGGATCGTCAATAAAAGGGATTTTAAAAAAAATGGAGCATGAAAAAATCTGGACCATGCTCCATTTTCGTGCGGGTCTCCCGCGGGGTCGGCTCCCGCGGGCTTCTATTGAAGCCTATGGAAGCCGTCCGGATCCGCGGGAGACCTAAAATAGGAATTTCAAGGATTTACTCACCCGCAGCGGGCCACAAAGCTCTTCTCTTCCTCACGGCCGCATCTCCCTTGCTTCGGCTCGGCGGATGTGCCCGGCGCATGCGCGCGGCACGTCGACGACGTGCCGGCGGCGTGCCGCCGGCGGAAGGAATTCATCCGCCGGCCGAAAAAGAAGATCCGGCTGTGAGGAAGAGCAGAGCTTCGCCGCCCGCTACGGATAGGTAAATTCCTTTTTATTTGTATTTTCAGCGCTCATGTCCGCGGGGCAGGAGGGACCCGCTGCAGATTCTACATGTAGAATCCATAGCGGGCCCGATTTTCCCCGTGGACATGAGGCCTTACGCTGGATGGATAGACGTTCCCAACGCTCTCGATGTGGCAGAATACTGTTAATACCACCTTACCGTATGAGAACATCTATATATATAAAATTGAATGTATGTCTGTCTGCGTGCGTGCGTGCGTGTTTGTCATTTATGCGCTACTACACCATTCATCCGATCGCCATGAAACTTTGGGAAGTTGTTGAGTACACTCCTGGGAAGATTATAGGCATAGTACAAATATCCTACGATAAATGGCGCGCGCGCGAGCGTCGAAAGTTACGCCCCCCCCCCACGTAGATCGAATAAGTAAGCCACCTGCTATTGTGATGTCATCACTGATGTCATCAACATCGGACGCCCTTGAACATGCCCCAACATGTTCTATAAAGCTGCATTGTGAGACCTCCTGCTCATATATTAATATATTAAACAGACGACCTCCTCCTCATATACTAATATATTACACAGACGACCGCACCGCCTCCTCATATACTAATATATTACACAAGACGACCTCCTCCTCATATACTAATTCTATGCGCAAAAGAATTAGCGTCCAAATTTTACGTACGGAACCGAATTCTCTCGCTTCGCGATGTAATAGAAACTTGAAATTTGGCACGAGCATTGAATATGTCATAAATAGGAAAAGCTAATCAGTCCCAACTCGATTATTCAATTCTAGGTGCAAAAGAATTGGCGTCCAAATTTTACGTACGGAATGTAATTTTCTCACATAGAAACTTGAAATTTGGCATGGGCATTGAATATGTCATAAATAGGAAACGCTAATGGGTCCCAACTCGATTATTCAATTCTATGCGCAAAAGAATTAGCGTCCAACATGTTCTATAAAGCTGCATTGTGATGTCATTAAGGCTCTATTATGACACGTACAGCTTGGAACCACTAGAGCACGCCAGCCAATTACCATTGGAGTTGGAAGTGGGTAAACAAGTACTAGGCTATCTTCCCAAGAAGCCACAGCAGCCGGATAAATTGGATGTTCCACACAACGGCTATTTTATTCAGCCCGCAAGGGGGAAGCAGCGGCCTACAAAATCTAATTCTCTCATTTCCTGATGTCATAGATAGATAGATAGACTGTATGCAATAACCCTGATAGATAGATAGATAGATAGATAGATAGATAGATAGATAGATAGATAGATAGATAGATAGATAGACTGTATGCAATGACACGTACAGCTTGAAACCATAAATACTAGAGCACGCCAGCCATTTACAGTCAGTCTCCATTGGAGTTGGAAGTGGGCAAACATGTACTAGGCTATCTTCCCAAGAAGCCACAGCAGCCGGATAAATTGGATGTTCCACACAACGGCTATTTTATTCAGCCTGCAAGGGGGAAGCAGCGGCCTACAAAACCTCAGTGGTCGCTGCTGCCGTCATCTAGATATATAAAAACGAATGTATGTATGTATGTCTGTCTTCGCAGCAACGCGCGACGGGTACGCTAGTAGTCTATAAAAATAGAAAATGCCCGGAGATATTCCACAAGGTGTGGGGGATGGTGGGGCTCGACGGACACAACTTTCACACAAGACTTGTCCAAGGTTTATTGAGCAGACCTGTATCTAGGGCCGGTCAGTGATGTGGGTGCCAACTGTCAGACTCTGCTGACACCGTAACCCAACGCACTAATCCATTGTATTTATATGTCGGTAGTAACAATGTACCTCCGACATGTAAACAGTGGAATTCTCCCTCAATTAGAATAACTTATGATGTACGCGAAGTTCATATACTGTATGGGATATTAACTGTTCAACAAAACGAGTTAAAAAAAGACCAAGGGGCGATGAGGAGAGATGCCCTAGAGATGCCCTCCCACTGTCCCTGGGTTACATGAGGATGTGGTATACATTAATACTACCTAGGGCTGCAACCCGGACGGTAATTAAGGTCGAAGGGAAACTGTTACTGCTGGGGCCACTACTGAGGGCATAATTACTATTGGGGCCGCAACTGGGGGCATTATCACTACTGGGGCCTTATTACAATTGGGGCTGTTACTGCAGGCACTATTTCTATTGAGGCCACTATTAAGCATTAGGGCCACTACTGGAGGCACTAGTGGGGCCACTGTAGGGGGGCACACTTACTATTGGGGCCACTACTGCAGACACTATTACTATTGGGGCCAATACTAAGTGCACTGTTACTATTAGGGTCACAACTGGGGGCATTAGTGTTAGTTGGGGCATTATTACTATTGAGGCCACAACTGGGACACTATTACTATTGGCGCCATTATTAGTATCGGGGCCACTACTGGGGGTCCTATGACTATATGACCACAGGTTCAGGATGTGAAGGGCACAGAGGAGGCCTATTACTATTGGGGCCACTAAAGGAGTCAGTACTACTCTTAGGGCCACCACTGAGGGTCTTATTACTAATGGCACCACTAAGGGGGGGGGGGCAGAATTACTAGTTGCAGCGACTAGAATAGCGGAGGTAAAAATATACATTGTGATAGGCCACGCCCCCAACCATACCCACTTTGTTTGCCTTGGCTGGTATTTTGTGACAAAGGTGGCAACCCTAATACTGCCACCATTACAGATACCATGTAATTTGGAAATGAGAACTATCCCACTGGAAGCAGCATGGTTGGATGGTGTGCTTCTATGTGGGGCCCTATGCATTGTGGCCCATGGGCTTGAATTTACTCTCCCCAGAGCAGCTTCTATGAATGTGTCAGAGCATTTGGGGGTTTTGTATGTACGTTAGAAGTAACTTGCTGCAGTTAACTTTTCTATGAGTCACAATGCGAGTCCATTAACAATGTCTGCCAATCTATATCCCGGATAATGTATAATATATACTGTACTGCTCTGTAGGATCCGACCCCGCAGGAAGTCTACACTTGTCATATTTGTGCCTTTAAACATAATATTCCCAGTGTCTGGTGCACATATTTCTTCCCCGCATGGCTTGGATCAGGCGTAGGCAATTTGGGTGATTAAGTTCCTAATTATCATGTGGTTTGTACCACTTTCAGCCGACCTCCAGCTGCTAATGTGCAATGAAGGATGTTGTAATGCTGTATGACATCACCTGCGGCAGAAATACACGCGGCCTCGCCCACACAGTCAGCAAAAGGAAAACTCAAAGACTCAACTTCAACTTCCTATTTTAGGAGGATTTATTTTCATAAAGCTCTGTCTGCTCCGTCTACAACAAATGTAAATATATTGGAAATACATACGGGACATTCCGCCCACTAGAGCCACTTGTAAGACTGTGTGGACTGGGGGTATCTGTGCTGTTTGTCATAGGCATAAAAGTTGGCAGGGCAAAGCATCATACCCGTGCTCTCCGTTCTGCCAATGATCTAAGTTCCTCCAATCCCAAGCTCCCACTCCTGTCTCCAGGACTTCTCTCCAGCTGCACCAGCTCTCCGGAATGCGCTACCCCAGTCCATGAGGTCAATCCTCAATACCCTTAGGCCCCCGGTCCATCAGGTCAATCCTCAATACCCTTAGGCCCCCGGTCCATCAGGTCAATCCTCAATACCCACGGCTGGGTCGGATTCTGCCTGCGAAATATTGCAGCGGAATCAGACCCAGCGACCCCCAGAGGCCCTATACTCACCTCTCCGGATGCGCTGTTAGTGTCTCTGCCCGCGAGCCGGCGCACATGTGCACTGAAGCGCATGACGCGCTGGTGCTGGGCTGTGACGCGAATTCTCGCAGTACTTCCGCAGCGCTCACATTGAAAGTATCGTGGGATGGACGGCTTCGATAGACTGCAATGGAAGCCGTCCGTGCGATTTTCTGCACAGAATAGAACCTGCTGCGATTCTCCCCCACGAGCAGAAAATCGCAGTAGCTTTCCACTCGTGGGCTGGGGAGAATCGTTTACCACAGCGTGTCTATGGATGGACATTGCTGCGGAATTCATAGCGGGTGTCTGACCGCGAATTCTGCAGCGATAATCCGTCCGTGGGCATTCGGCCATAGTCTTACGTATGCCCATAAATACATCCCTTTAGAGGCCTGTAACATCCTGTAATGTAACTCTTCTCCGTTTACCCCATCTCTCCTTTCTTCCCCAGAACCTGATCCCTTCATCCCACACTGTCCCGCACACCTCCTACACCCCAATATACCTCCTACACCCCAATATACCTGATATCTGTACATACACTGACAGCAGCTGGGGAGCGGCTCATACAGCTTTATGTATACTATCCTAGTCATATACAAGATGGCCGGACCATTGTACAGAGCAAGCACTGCTACCTCTTGTTTGCATACTATTGTAAGCTCTCGTGTCCCCCCTATTTCCTCATAGATTGTAAGCTCTTGTGTCCCCCTATCTCCTCGTAGACTGTAAGCTCTTGTGTCCCCCTATTTCCTCGTAGACTGTAAGCTCTTGTGTCCCCCTATTTCCTCATAGACTGTAAGCTCTTGTGTCCCCCTATTTCCTCCTAGACTGTAAGCTCTTGTGTCCCCCTATTCCCTCATGGACTGTAAGCTCTTGTGTCCCCCTATTTCCTCATAGACTGTAAGCTCTTGTGTCCCCCTATTTCCTCATAGACTGTAAGCTCTTGTTTCTCCTATTTCCTCATAGACTGTAAGCTCTTGTGTCCCCCTATTTCCTCATAGACTGTAAGCTCTTGTGTCCCCCTATTTCCTCATAGACTGTAAGCTCCTGTGTCCCCCTATTTCCTCATAGACTGTAAGCTCTTGTGTCCCCCTATTTCCTCATAGACTGTAAGCTCTTGTGTCCCCCTTTCTCCTTGTAGACTGTAAGCTCTTGTGTCCCCCTCTCTTCTCGTAGACTGTAAGCTCTTGTGTCCCCCTATTTCCTCATAGACTGTAAGCTCTTGTGTCCCCCTATCTCCTCGTAGACTGTAAGCTCTTGTGTCCCCCTATTTCCTCATAGACTGTAAGCTCTTGTGTCTCCTATTTCCTCATAGACTGTAAGCTCTTGTGTCCCCCTATGTCCTCATAGACTGTAAGCTCTTGTGTCTCCTATTTCCTCATACACTGTAAGCTTTTGTGTCCCCCTATTTCCTCATAGACTGTAAGCTCTTGTGTCTCCTATTTCCTCATAGACTGTAAGCTCTTGTGTCCCCCTATGTCCTCATAGACTGTAAGCTCTTGTGTCCCCCTATTTCCTCATAGACTGTAAACTCTTGTGTCTCCTATTTCCTCATACACTGTAAGCTTTTGTGTCCCCCTATTTCCTCATAGACTGTAAGCTCTTGTGTCCCCTATTTCCTCATAGATTGTAAGCTCTTATGTCCCTTATTTCCTCGTAGACTGTAAGCTCTTGTGTCCCCCTCTCTTCTCGTAGACTGTAAGCTCTTGTGTCCCCCTCTCACCTCGTAGACTGTAAGCTCTTGTGTCCCCCTATTTCCTCCTAGATTGTAAGCTCTTGTGTCCCCCTATTCCCTCATGGACTGTAAGCTCTTGTGTCCCCCTATTTCCTCATAGATTGTAAGCTCTTGTGTCCCCCTCTCTTCTCGTAGACTGTAAGCTTTTGGGTCCCCCTATTTCCTCATAGACTGTAAGCTCGTGTCTCCCTCTCTTCTCGTAGACTGTAAGCTCTTGTGTCACCCTCTCTTCTCGTAGACTGTAAGCTCTTGTGTCCCCCTATTTCCTCATAGATTGTAAGCTCTTGTGTCCCCCTATTTCCTCATAGACTGTAAGCTCTTGTGTTCCCCTATTTCCTCATAGACTGTAAGCTCGTGTCCCCCTATTTCCTCAGAGACTGTAAGCTCGTGTCCCCCTATCTCCTCAGAGACTGTAAGCTCTTGTGTCCGCCTATCTCTTCATAGACTGTAAGCTCTTGTGTCCCCCTATCTCCTCATAGACTGTAAGCTCTTGTGTCCCCCTATCTCCTCATAGATTGTAAGCTCTTGTGTCCCCTATTTCCTCATAGATTGTAAGCTCTTGTGTCCCCCTATTTCCTCATAGACTATAAGCTCTTGTGTCCCCTATTTCCTCATAGATTGTAAGCTCTTGTGTCCCTTATTTCCTCATAGACTGTAAGCACGTGTCCCCCTATTTCCTCAGAGACTGTAAGCTCTTGTGTCCGCCTATCTCCTCATAGACTGTAAGCTGTTGTGTCCCCCTATCTCCTCATAGACTGTAAGCTCTTGTGTCCCCCTATTTCCTCATAGACTGTAAGCTCTTGTGTCCCCCTATTTCCCCATAGACTGTAAGCTCTTGTGTCCCTCCTATTTCCTCATAGATTGTAAGCTCTTGTGTCCCCCTATTTCCTCATAGATTGTAAGCTCTTATGTCCCCCTATTTCCTCATAGATTGTAAGCTCTTGTGTCCCCCTATTTCCCCATAGACTGTAAGCTCTTGTGTCCCTCCTATTTCCTCATAGATTGTAAGCTCTTGTGTCCCCCTATTTCCTCATAGATTGTAAGCTCTTATGTCCCCCTATTTCCCCATAGACTGTAAGCTCTTGTGTCCCTCCTATTTCCTCATAGATTGTAAGCTCTTGTGTCCCCCTATTTCCTCATAGATTGTAAGCTCTTATGTCCCCCTATTTCCCCATAGACTGTAAGCTTTTGTGTCCCTCCTATTTCCTCATAGATTGTAAGCTCTTATGTCCCCCTATTTCCTCATAGATTGTAAGCTCTTGTGTCCCTTATTTCCTCGTAGACTGTAAGCTCTTGTGCACCCCTATTTCCTCATAGATTGTAAGCTCTTGTGTCCCTCCTATTTCCTCATAGATTGTAAGCACTTATGTCCCCCTATTTCCTCATAGACTGTAAGCTCTTGTGTCCCCCTATTTCCTCATAGATTGTAAGCTCTTGTGTCCCCCTATTTCCCCATAGACTGTAAGCTCTTGTGTCCCTCCTATTTCCTCATAGATTGTAAGCTCTTGTGTCCCCCTATTTCCTCATAGATTGTAAGCTCTTATGTCCCCCTATTTCCTCATAGATTGTAAGCTCTTGTGTCCCCCTATTTCCTCATAGATTGTAAGCTCTTGTGTCCCCCTATTTCCCCATAGACTGTAAGCTCTTGTGTCCCTCCTATTTCCTCATAGATTGTAAGCTTTTGTGTCCCCCTATTTCCTCATAGATTGTAAGCTCTTGTGTCCCCCTATTTCCCCATAGACTGTAAGCTCTTGTGTCCCTCCTGTTTCCTCGTAGATTATAAGCTCTTGTGTCCCCCTATTTCCTCATAGACTGTAAGCTCTTGTGTCCCTGTATTTCCGCATCGAATGGAAGCTCTTGTGTCCCCCTATTTCCTCATAGACTGTAAGCTCTTGTGTCCCCCTATTTCCTCATAGACTGTAAGCTCGTGTCCCCCTATTTCCTCATAGACTGTAAGCTCGTGTCCCCCTATCGCCTCATAGACTGTAAGCTCTTGTGTCCGCCTATCTCCTCATAGACTGTAAGCTCTTGTGTCCCCCTTTCTCCTCATAGACTGTAAGCTCTTGTGTCCCCCCTATTTCCTCATAGACTGTAAGCTCTTGTGTCCCCCTATTTCCCCATAGACTGTAAGCTCTTGTGTCCCTCCTATTTCCTCATAGACTGTAAGCTCTTGTGTCCCCCTATTTCCTCATAGATTGTAAGCTCTTATGTCCCTTATTTCCTCGTAGACTGTAAGCTCTTGTGCCCCCGTATTTCCTCATAGACTGTAAGCTCTTGTGTCCCCTATTTCCTCATAGATTGTAAGCTCTTGTGTCCCACTATTTCCTCATAGATTGTAAGCTCTTGTGTCCCCTATTTCCTCATGGATTGTAAGCTCTTGTGTCCCCCTATTTCCTCATAGACTGTAACCTCTTGTGTCCCCTATTTCCTCATAGATTGTAAGCTCTTGTGTCACTTATTTCCTCGTAGACTGTAAGCTCTTGTGTCCCTTATTTCCTCGTAGACTGTAAGCTCTTGTGTCCCCCTATTTCCTCATAGACTGTAAGCTCTTGTGTCCCCCTATTTCCTCATAGATTGTAAGCTCTTGTGTCCCCCTATTTCCTCATAGACTGTAAGCTCTTGTGTCCCACTATTTCCTCATAGATTGTAAGCTCTTGTGTCCCCTATTTCCTCATGGATTGTAAGCTCTTGTGTCCCCCTATTTCCTCATAGACTGTAACCTCTTGTGTCCCCTATTTCCTCATAGATTGTAAGCTCTTGTGTCACTTATTTCCTCGTAGACTGTAAGCTCTTGTGTCCCTTATTTCCTCGTAGACTGTAAGCTCTTGTGTCCCCCTATTTCCTCATAGACTGTAAGCTCTTGTGTCCCCCTATTTCCTCATAGATTGTAAGCTCTTGTGTCCCCCTATTTCCTCATAGACTGTAAGCTCTTGTGTCCCCCTATTTCCTCATAGACTGTAAACTCTTTTGTCTCCTATTTCCTCATAGATTGTAAGCTCTTGTGTCTCCTATTTCCTCATAGACTGTAAGCTCTTGTGTCTCCTATTTCCTCATAGATTGTAAGCTCTTGTGTCTCCTATTTCCTCATAGACTGTAAGCTCTTGTGTCTCCTATTTCCTCATAGACTGTAAGCTCTTGTGTCCCCCTATTTCCTCATAGACTGTAAGCTCTTATGTCCCTTATTTCCTCGTAGACTGTAAGCTCTTGTGTCCCCCTATTTCCTCATAGACTGTAAGCTCTTGTGTCCCCCTATTTCCTCATAGATTGTAAGCTTGTGTCCCTCTATTTTCTCATAGTCTGTAAGCTCTTGTGTCGCCTCTCTCCTCGTAGACTGTAAGCTCTTGTGTCCCCCTATTTCATCGTAGACTGTAAGCTCTTGTGTCACCCTCTTCTCGTAGACTGTAAGCTCTTGTGTCCCCCTCTCTCCTCATAGACTGTAAGCTCTTGTGTCCCCCTATTTCATCGTAGACTGTAAGCTCTTGTGTCACCCTCTTCTCGTAGACTGTAAGCTCTAGTGTCCCCCTATTTCCTCATAGACTGTAAGCTCTTATGTCCCCCTATTTCCTCATAGATTGTAAGCTCTTGTGTCCCCCTATCTCCTCGTAGACTGTAAGCTCTTGTGTCCCCCTATTTCCTCGTAGACTGTAAGCTCTTGTGTCCCCCTATCTCCTCCTAGACTGTAAACTCTTGTGTCCCCCTATTTCCTCGTAGACTGTAAGCTCTTGTGTCCCCCTATTTCCTCATAGACTGTAAGCTCTTGTGTCCCCCTATTTCCTCATAGACTGTAAGCTCTTGTGTCTCCTATTTCCTCATAGACTGTAAGCTCTTGTGTCCCCCTATTTCCTCATAGACTGTAAGCTCGTGTCCCCCTATTTCCTCATAGACTGTAAGCTTGTGTCCCCCTCTCTTCTCGTAGACTGTAAGCTCTTGTGTCCCCCTATTTCCTCGTAGACTGTAAGCTCTTGTGTCCCACTATTTCCTCATAGATTGTAAGCTCTTGTGTCCCCCTATTTCCTCATAGACTGTAAGCTCTTGTGTCCCTCTATTTCCTCATAGACTGTAAGCTCGTGTCCCCCTATTTTCTCAGAGACTGTAAGCTCGTGTCCCCCTATCTCCTCAGAGACTGTAAGCTCTTGTGTCCGCCTATCTCCTCATAGACTGTAAGCTCTTGTGTCCCCCTATCTCCTCATAGACTGTAAGCTCTTGTGTCCCCCTATTTCCTCATAGACTGTAAGCTCTTGTGTCCCCCTATTTCCCCATAGACTGTAAGCTCTTGTGTCCCTCCTATTTCCTCATAGATTGTAAGCTCTTGTGTGCCCCTATTTCCTCATAGATTGTAAGCTCTTACTTCCCCCTATTTCCTCATAGATTGTAAGCTCTTGTGTCCCTTATTTCCTCGTAGACTGTAAGCTCTTGTGCCCCCCTATTTCCTCATAGATTGTAAGCTCTTATGTCCCTTATTTCCTCGTAGACTGTAAGCTCTTGTGTCCCTTATTTCCTCGTAGACTGTAAGCTCTTGTGCCCCCCTATTTCCTCATAGATTGTAAGCTCTTATGTCCCTTATTTCCTCGTAGACTGTAAGCTCTTGTGCCCCCGTATTTCCTCCTAGACTGTAAGCTCTTGTGTCCCTTATTTCCTCATAGACTGTAAGCTCTTGTGTCCCCCTATTTCCTCATAGACTGTAAGCTCTTGTGTCCCCCTATTTCCCCATAGACTGTAAGCTCTTGTGTCCCTCCTATTTCCTCATAGATTGTAAGCTCTTGTGTCCCCCGATTTCCTCATAGATTGTAAGCTCTTGTGTCCCCCTATTTCCTCATAGATTGTAAGCTCTTATGTCCCTTATTTCCTCGTAGACTGTAAGCTCTTGTGTCCCCCTATTTCCTCATAGATTGTAAGCTCTTATGTCCCCCTATTTCCTCATAGATTGTAAGCTCTTGTGTCCCCCTATTTCCTCATAGATTGTAAGCTCTTATGTCCCCCTATTTCCTCATAGATTGTAAGCTCTTATGTCCCTTATTTCCTCGTAGACTGTAAACTCTTGTGTCCCCCTATTTCCTCATAGATTATAAGCTCTTGTGTCCCCCTATTTCCTCATAGACTGTAAGCTCTTGTGTCCCTGTATTTCCGCATCGATTGTAAACTCTTGTGTCCCCCTATTTCCTCATAGACTGTAAGCTCTTGTGTCCCCCTATTTCCTCATAGACTGTAAGCTCGTGTCCCCCTATTTCCTCATAGACTGTAAGCTCGTGTCCCCCTATCGCCTCATAGACTGTAAGCTCTTGTGTCCGCCTATCTCCTCATAGACTGTAAGCTCTTGTGTCCCCCTATCTCCTCATAGATTGTAAGCTCTTGTGTCCCCTATTTCCTCATAGATTGTAAGCTCTTGTGTCCCCCTATTTCCTCATAGACTATAAGCTCTTGTGTCCCCTATTTCCTCATAGATTGTAAGCTCTTGTGTCCCTTATTTCCTCATAGACTGTAAGCACGTGTCCCCCTATTTCCTCAGAGACTGTAAGCTCTTGTGTCCGCCTATCTCCTCATAGACTGTAAGCTGTTGTGTCCCCCTATCTCCTCATAGACTGTAAGCTCTTGTGTCCCCCTATTTCCTCATAGACTGTAAGCTCTTGTGTCCCCCTATTTCCCCATAGACTGTAAGCTCTTGTGTCCCTCCTATTTCCTCATAGATTGTAAGCTCTTGTGTCCCCCTATTTCCTCATAGATTGTAAGCTCTTATGTCCCCCTATTTCCTCATAGATTGTAAGCTCTTGTGTACCCCTATTTCCTCATAGATTGTAAGCTCTTGTGTCCCCCTATTTCCCCATAGACTGTAAGCTCTTGTGTCCCTCCTATTTCCTCATAGATTGTAAGCTCTTGTGTCCCCCTATTTCCTCATAGATTGTAAGCTCTTATGTCCCCCTATTTCCCCATAGACTGTAAGCTCTTGTGTCCCTCCTATTTCCTCATAGATTGTAAGCTCTTGTGTCCCCCTATTTCCTCATAGATTGTAAGCTCTTATGTCCCCCTATTTCCCCATAGACTGTAAGCTCTTGTGTCCCTCCTATTTCCTCATAGATTGTAAGCTCTTATGTCCCCCTATTTCCTCATAGATTGTAAGCTCTTGTGTCCCTTATTTCCTCGTAGACTGTAAGCTCTTGTGCACCCCTATTTCCTCATAGATTGTAAGCTCTTGTGTCCCTCCTATTTCCTCATAGATTGTAAGCACTTATGTCCCCCTATTTCCTCATAGACTGTAAGCTCTTGTGTCCCCCTATTTCCTCATAGACTGTAAGCTCTTGTGTCCCCCTATTTCCCCATAGACTGTAAGCTCTTGTGTCCCTCCTATTTCCTCATAGATTGTAAGCTCTTGTGTCCCCCTATTTCCTCATAGATTGTAAGCTCTTATGTCCCCCTATTTCCTCATAGATTGTAAGCTCTTGTGTCCCCCTATTTTCTCATAGATTGTAAGCTCTTGTGTCCCCCTATTTCCCCATAGACTGTAAGCTCTTGTGTCCCTCCTATTTCCTCATAGATTGTAAGCTCTTGTGTCCCCCTATTTCCTCATAGATTGTAAGCTCTTGTGTCCCCCTATTTCCCCATAGACTGTAAGCTCTTGTGTCCCCCTATTTCCTCATAGACTGTATGCTCGTGTCCCCCTATTTCCTCTTAGACTGTAAGCTCTTGTGTCCCCCTCTCTCCTCCTAGACTGTAAGCTCTTGTGTCCCCCTATTTCCTCCTAGACTGTAAGCTCTTGTGTCCCCCTCTCTCCTCGTAGACTGTAAGCTCTTGTGTGCCCCTCTCTCCTCGCAGACTGCAAGCTCTTGTGTCCCCCTATTTCCTCCTAGACTGTAAGCTCTTGTGTCCGTCTATTTCCTCATAGACTGTAAGCTCTTGTGTCCGTCTATCTCCTCATAGACTGTAAGCTCTTGTGTGCCCCTCTCTTCTCGTAGACTGTAAGCTCTTGTGTCCCCCCTATTTCCTTGTAGACTGTAAGCTCTTGTGTCCCCCCTATTTCCTTGTAAACTGTAAGCTCTTGTGTCCTTATTTCCTCCTAGACTGTAAGCTCTTGTATCCCCCTCTCTCCTCGTAGACTGTAAGCTCTTGTATCCCCCTCTCTCCTCGTAGACTGTAAGCTCTTGTGTCACCCTCTCTCCTCGTAGACTGTAAGCCCCTGTGTCCCCCCTATTTCCTCATAGACTGTAAGCTCGTGTCCCCCTCTCTTCTCATAGACTGTAAGCTCTTGTGTCTCTCCGTCTGTTCATGCCCAGCGCTCAGGAATATGTTGCTGCTGCCGATTCTTCTTCTTGCCCGCTGTATGTAATCTGTGACCTCACGGCTGAGGAATGACAACAGGCGCGGGTGCTGATCTCATATGTAGCCGGCCTCCGGCCTCCGCAGGGAGAGCGCTGGATGAGCGCAGATAATTCTGCTAAGTTTTAATTTCCTGTCTACATAAGGAGAAAGTCGTCAGTGAAGTTCTGGAAAGTATTCAGCGAGGCTCTCCAAGTGATGAGTAACCAGAACTGTCTCTGAATACACAATGCTAACGTTGTGCTACTTGAAGCGCTGCCATACACAACACCAGAAGCGTGGAGACGACCGCCGGCGCATGTGTGGCGGCACGGACAGAGCATCCCGGGGGGTCGGGGACTGAAACGGCTCTATGTGGTTATATGTGGAAGCATTCAGCAAGTAAAACAGTGACGGTATCATCACATCTAACGAGGAAGATCAGAAGGGGATGTCCAGGATTAGAAAACATGTTTATCGGTCATTAACAGCGCCACTCCTGTCCACAGGTTATGTTTGGTATTGCAATACTGCTCAGTTGAAGTGATAAATACACTGAATAGCCACTTTATTAGGGTCCCCAATCTAGTAGCCCGTTGGACCTCCTTTGGCCTTCAAAACTACAGGAATATCGGCCCCTGCGGACAGGCAGCTGCTTGTAGTTGCTGTAGATTAGATGGAGGTGCTGGCATGTTCTGACGGAAGGGTCATCTGTTTATGCTGCTTGCGTCCATTCTGACTCGTGGCGCTTTAGTGCACTGAGTGGATGTAGCATCAGGCAGCCGTCTGCAGGACCTCAGAAGGGCAGTGCTAGGGTTGCCACCTGGACTGGGAGGACTCCCCTTCCCCACCTTAGCTCCCCCTTATCTATGAAATAAAGAACACAACAAACTGCTGGCGTTTTACGTGGGTAGGCCACAGCTTTATTTAACTTTCTCTTTTACTCCACTTTATACCCATCTTCCATGCCGCTTAACTGCTTTATTAAATTTAAAACTTTTAAACGTGAAAACAACGAGGCATTAGAAAGCCCCATGATGGGCCTGTACAGCCCTTCCATCCATTGCTGGCATGGAATAAAATTACCGCCACCAAGGATGCAGCATATCCCTATGCTGCACTCCGCCCCCCACATGCCAGCCACAACGCCTCCTCTACCCCGTCCTGCAAACCTGACAAAAACGTGTCGGTGCCAATATCACTAAGGTGTACACCGTCACCCCTGAACATACCTATCTCTCTCTTTTCTAACTCCCAGTGTCTAACTGACACCCCCCAATTGACTGAACAAATTTAGACATCTTAAAATTAACGTTCCTCCTCGCTCTTTCTATAGCCTCCATATCCCTCGCATCCCTCCAGAACCTTCTGGCCACAATATCTGACCAGACTATAATAACGTCGTTAAAGAACTTTTTAAACCGGTATAAATCCTCCTTCATCAACGTTAGCAACTCTCCCACTTTAACTTTCCCCAGATCGTTTCCACCCGCGTGGATTACCAAGATCACTTTATCGGGTGACCGCCTGCTGATTTGCAGCACCTCTTGGAGCAGCCCGGTCCATTTCAAACCTCGTATGCCGTGCCATTGCACGCATACGTCTTTTTGTCCCAAATGGGGACCCACCGGCCTTGCTCTTGCCCTCTTTTCGGCCCAAAATATGTAGGAGTGGCCTACCACCCACACTGTCCAATTTGAACCTGTAAAACAAATCAAGAAAAAAGAAACAGGGGAAGACTGTCCCCAACATCAAACTCGTAACCATTTCACAGTACTCTCAAATCCGGCCTTACATAGGACCGGTATGCCTCCGACTTCCACCTACCCACCCTTTTTACCTCCTCACTTCGCAACCCGCAGGCAAAAGCCGACGTGGCCGCCCCAATTCTAAACGAATGAGACCCAAAATCGTTTGGCGCAAAACCCAAGTTTTTAAGGCATGACCGCATTATCGCCGTGAACTGGTATCTTGTTACCGGAAATCCCGTCGCGTGCACCAATAGCGGGCCGCCACCGCTGTGGCATACCATAACGTCTCTAACTAACCTTACTGGGCACCACTCTGTCCCCAGCGCACGAATCCGCAACCATTCACCCGCTCCGTATATGTCCGTTTTAGATTTTCGTATACAAATTTTAATATCGTCGTCCCCGAGCGAAACATCCGAAAATTGAAGACCTCCCAGATTATTTTTACTCGTCGATACTAATTCGCCCAACCGCAACGCCGCAAAAAAGGCCAGGGAAAATGCAGCTCTAAAAAGCGCCGTTTCTTCTGCGTTCGCACATACTGATCCCATTATCTTCATCATTGCACAAAGCAGCTCGAAAGTGATCGGGCGTCTCCCATCCCGAGAAAACTTCTCTTTCTTCCAACCCTTCAATATTTGCGTAAAAACAAAATCCTTCGTCACGTCGCGACTCCCGTGTAGGCGTAACAAAAATGCTATTGCCGAAACATGTTTCCTCGCCGCATCTGCCGATGCTCCCCGCCCGCGCAGGTTCGCCAATGTGTCTAAAGTAACCGCTCTAGCCTGCTCCGTATTCGGAAAACCACCCCCGGCGACCTCAAACCATTGCTTCCAAATCGCATTGTAGCGCCGCCATGTGGCTTCGGATACCGACTTACGGACCAGATTCAGGAGCTCCTTTCTATTATTTGCCATAAGAAAGCAGGGCAACATACCCCCTCGACGTCCGCCGTCGGGTGAAGCTCCCTGAATTTCGACATCTGGACGAGAAAGAGCGTCAGCTTTGTTATTTAAATGTCCTGGTACATGTCTCGCTTTGAACTTTATGTTATGCTGTAAACAATCCAAAATCAAATGGCGTAAAGCCGCCAACACCAATTTGCACGCTGAGGACTGTTTATTTACCGCTCTCACCACCGTCTGGTTATCCGACCAAAAACATATATTTCTATTAGCCAATACCGGGCCCCATAGTTCAATGGCGACCATGATGGGAAAAATTTCCAACAGCGCTATGTTTCTCGTCCATCCTCTCTCGACCCAGGCTTCCGGCCACAAGGCGTTGCACCACCTGTTACCAAAAATCACACCAAAACCGCAGGCTCCGGCTGCATCTGATACCAGTCCTAGCTCCTCACTGTCGACTTCTTCCCTTTGGCATATTACCTGCCCATTGAAAGTTTCGAGAAAAACCTTCCATATGTGCAGGTCCGCCTTCATTTCCTTTGTCACCCTGACAAAATGATGAGGCTCCTTTGCTCCTTTCGTCGCCAATGACAATCGCCTCGAAAAGGCGCGTCCCATGGGTATGACCCGACACGCGAAATTTAACAGGCCCAGCAGCACCTGCATTTGATGCAGTGTAACTTTCCGTGATGTACCAACGGTCTCTACCATCTGCCGCAGCCGCGCAATCTTTTCCTCTGGTAGCCGAAACACCATATCCTTAGTATCGATCTCGATACCTAAGAACTCCAAAGCTGTCACTGGCCCTACTGTCTTCTCCGCGGACAGGGGGACGCCTGCTCTTTCCATCAGCCTCTGAAAAGATGCCAATAGAAAACCGCATACGCTTGACTCGGGGGGCCCTACGAACAAAAAATCGTCAAGATAGTGTAAAACCGAAGGGATGCCCGTCTCGAATCGAAGTATCCATTCCAAAAATGAACTGAAAACCTCAAAATAATAGCACGAAATAGAGCATCCCATTGGCAAACACATGTCCACGAAATAGCACCCTTCCAATCTACACCCCAACAGATGAAAACAATCAGGGTGTACCGGAAGCAACCTGAAAGCTGATTCAATGTCCGCTTTCGCTAACATTGCGCCAGCTCCCGCCCGTCGAACTAGATACACCGCCCGGTCGAAAGACGCATACGACACTGCCGCTTGCTCTTTCGAAATCCCGTCGTTGACCGAATCTCCCGCCGGAAAAGATAAATGATGGATAAGCCGGAACTTGCCCGGTTCCTTCTTCGGGACCAGCCCCAAAGGTGAAACCCGCAAGTTCCCGAATGGGGGTTCCCGAAATGGGCCCGCCATCCGACCCAATTCCACCTCTTTCAGTAACTTCTCCATCACTAACTCTTTGTTTTCTCGAGCCGATTTTAGGTTGTCGCAGAGCCTAAGGGAAAATGACGGGTTGTGCGGTATCCGGAAACCTTCTGTAAAGCCTGATCTAATTAGTCTGGACTCCTGCGTCCTGTGGTACCGGACGAGCCACCGCTCCAGGTACCTGACGTTCACTGGGGTTCGCTCCTGCGCTGGGCACCCCTGGTGTAACTGCTGTCCTCTGTCGCTTAAAACACCGTACCGCGGAGTGTGCTCCTCCGCACACTGAGCACTCGTGCCGAAACTTGCACGATGCGTAGAATCGGCAATGACCTTCGTTGAAGGCCCAGCACGATCCGGAGGGTTTCGGTGCCGCAGGTGCCTGCTGTCCACTGGCGCCTGCAGCGGTCCCCTGAAAAAACGGCTTAATCGGTTTTTGTGAAAGAATAAGCTGGATCCACACATCCGTCGCTTTCGTGGCCCAGCTTATGTTCTTCATTCCGGAAATACGACGACGAAAATCCTCGTCGTACCTCCACCACGCCGACCCTCCGTGCAGTTTATAAGCACTATGAATGGTGTTCATATACACCAATAATTCGGGACCCTTCTGTGGACTGTGTTGACAAGCTACATGTGCCAACATTAAAAACGCCTGTAGCCAATTACCAAATGTTTTGGCTACTTTCGCTTTTCTGTCGGTCCCACGTTCCGAAAACCGTTCCCTGTCAACAGCAATATGTTCCACCGACAGTAGTGACCATATGTCAACATATGTCCCATTTTTAATTTTCTCAGTTACCTCTTCCGTCAAGCCCACCCCGAGCGGGGCTACCCCGCAGAAAAGTGTATCTGCGAACCTCAAACCGTCACCAACCAACTCTTCGCCCCTACGACTCGCCCCTTGCGAGCTCTCGGGTGCGTGAGCCAAACCTTTACCAACCTCATAACGATTTACCAGCGCTTTTAGCGCCCCCATAAACTCTTCATCACACAACTCTTCGCCCCTACGACTCGCCCCTTGCGAGCTCTAGGGTGCATGAGCAAAACCTTTTTCAACTCCAGAACGATTTACCAGCGCTTTAAGCGCACCCATAAAATCTTCGTTGTACTTATCACCAGATGTTACCGATACATCCCAAACATTCTTGTAGTGTGACTCACCCGCCTTGTTCCTCCCTGGTTCCGCCAAGAGGAAGCTTGGGCCGGGTGGCGTTGATGCACGATCCCGCCTCTGGCCTGCATGTCGTTCCGTGCCCAAATCATGGGTGACACCACGGCTCCTCTGGCTCTGCGCACTGGATGCCCTACCGGCCGAAGATGCCATATTGTGCCTGCTACTGCGGGGAGCGTACCTATTATCTGCGGAAGAAGCCGGCGAGAGAGATGAAGTATCGCGTGAAGCCCGAGCGACCCGCTCCCGGCCGCTGCGCCTATCGTAAGCAACCGCCGCTCCTGCCCTTCTCTGTGCGTCCAGTAAAGGGGCCTTCCTTTTCCGACCCTCATCCTCTGGAGACACTGAGGAGCTCGTAGCTACCCGCGCTCTTCTGCCCGCCCTAAACCGCTGCGCCCCTTTTTCGCTTCTGCGCCCCCCCACCCCGCCATACTTACCTTGCCCTGCTGCTTGTTCCTCCCTGGCGCGCCAACTTGCTCGCTCCCCTGGCGAGCTGCCCGGTGAGCGCCCGCCTGTGTGCCGCTCGTGTCGGGCGCCCTGCCATCCGCCGGATGGCCCTAATGCCACTGTTGCCTGCTGCTGCACAAAACGCCCTCGCCCCCCCCCCTCCCCTCTTCAGGCAGAGGGGCTGTTGCCAACGCCCCCAGCCCCCTTCTCCCGTAAACTATGCTGCCTGCACTGTCTCCACTATCCCTACCCTCCCTTCTATTTAGCCTCCTAACGCCTCTCTTTGACATCCGACACCCCCCCCCCTTTCCCTCCCGCTACCTCCGCTTAGCTCTCCCTCCCCCCCGCTAAGCTCCTCCGGGCTGAACAGGGACTCGCTCCCGTAGCCCCTTGTGGCCTCCTTCCGCAGTGCAGGCCTCCCGCCGGTACTACTTCCGGCTCGTAGATCCCTCCGCCTGCTGAGGGAGACACGTGTCCCGCTCTCCCTCTCCTTCGCCATGACCTCCTGCACCGCCACGGGATTCCCATTGCCCGCGCTGGACTTACCCGACCTTGGCACCGCTCCTCCGCTCCTGGTGAGTACAGCTCCGACTTCCGCTCCGCTCTCGTCCCTACTCCTGTGCTCCCCAGACCTGTACGCCTCCACCTGGAGCTGCGACCGCGCCGCTCCACTCCCGCTCGCTCCCGCTGCTCTTGGGCTGCTTCTGCCCCCTTTCTTCGTCGCTGGGCTGGGGCTTAACCTTGCCGGTGGTTGCCTTCTTCTTTGCGGCCTCCCACGTGGTTCCGTGCCGCCGCACTCCGCCGGTGGCTCTTCCTCCGTTCTCGTCTCCGGTAACGCCGCTGCTGCCGCCGTCCGGAACTCTTCGGCCATCTGCATGAGCCACTGGGGACCCTGGCTGGCCACAGCTTCCCGAATTTGTTGTGTAAGATGCTCCATCTTCAGTCTTGCTTGCAGACCTCTCCTGGTGCGACTTCACTCTTCTTTCTCCTTCTGAGCACTGACTCCTTCTCTTCCTCCCTTTCTCTCTCCTATCCCTTTAACCCTTCCCTTGGTCGCTTCCTTCCTCTTCATCTAACTAGCCCCGCCTCCCAGTCCCCCACAGCTTCGTTATACACTTTGCTGTTTCTCAGCTGGTAAGTCACCAGCCTGGTCGGTGCCGATATTTATTTTTTTATCGGTCATATTAATGGCCAGTAAAGAATAAATGACAGCTGCCAGCCGCCAGCCGGCCAGGCAGCAACCCGACACAGGCAACTAACTCATTCTGTAGCTTCGGACTGGTGGCCACTACTGTTGTAATCAGTTTGTGAATCCTGACCTCTCCAGCCGACTGCACGCAGATACCATCCTGTACACAACATAGATGCCGGGCCGAGAAGTCAGGGGTGATTGACGGATTGCAGCAGCTGCCGGACTAGAGCTACAAATGGAGTGAGTTCAATATTTGTGTTGGGTTGCTGCCAGCTGGAGGTCCACTAAGGGGGTCACGATTAATACCAGGACCAGTATGAGGGACAATATTACTACTGGGGCCACTATGGGAGTCACTATTACTACTGGGGCCACTATGGGGGGGCACTATTACTACTGGGACCACTATGGGAGTCACTATTACTACTGGGACCACTACTGGAGTCAATATTACTACTGGGGTCACTATGGGGGCACTATTACTACTGGGATCACTATGGGGGCACTATTACTACTGGGGTCACTATGGGGGCACTATTACTACTGGGGTCTCTAACAGAGTCACTATTACTACTGGGCCACTATGGAGGTCACTATTACTACTGGGGCTAATATGGGGGCACTATTACTACTGGGGCCACTATAGGGGGCACTATTACTACTGGGACTACTATGGGAGTCAATATTACTACTGGGGCACTATGGGGGCACTATTACTACTGGGGTCACTATGGGGGCACTATTACTACTGGGACTACTATGGGAGTCACTATTACTACTGGGGCACTATGGGGGCGCTATTACTACTGGGGTCACTATGGGGGCACTATTACTACTGCGGTCACTATGGGGGCACTATTACTACTGGGGTCACTATTACTACTGGGGTCACTAACAGAGTCACTATTACTACTGGGCCACTATGGAGGTCACTATTACTACTGGGGCCACTATGGGGGCACTATTACTACTGGGGCCACTATAGGGTCAGTATTACTACTGGGGCCACTATGGGGGGCACTATTACTACTGGGACCACTATGGGAGTCAATATTACTACTGGGACACTATTACTACTGGGGTCACTAGCAGAGTCACTATTACTACTGGGCCACTATGGAGGTCACTATTACTACTGGGGCCACTATGGAGGTCACTATTACTACTGGGGCCACTATGGGGCAGTATTACTACTGGGGCCACTATGGGGGCACTATTACTACTGGATTGAAAGGAATTGTGAAAATCTGTGGACATGGAGGTGCAACTCTCATGAAATGGCAATCAAGTAGGTCGTTTTACCCAGTTCTCCTTTAGTAAAGATTTAACTAAACTGTTAATATTTAACGTGTTTTGGGCACGCAGCCCCTTCCTCAGAAATGGCTGCAATGGGTGCTATATGTACATAACAGATGATAGGTAAGATAAGATAAAAAGAGGCAGAAAAAAAGAGGAAAGCAGAGAAAAAATGTATATACGTCAGAATTAGAGCGAATGCTTGAGTTCAACATTGTGCATAATACAGCCTATATCCAAAAAACATATGCAGACAACTAATCAGACAATTGGACACCAAAATAAATAATTAAATAGATAATTAATATGAATTATATAGAATGTCACAAAATATTTTAAATATATATATATTTTTTTAAAAACTGCATAAAATGAAGTCACATCGGGTAAAAAAAATGAATATAAGATGAAGTTCATAAGAATCATAAAAACCAATAAACACAAGTACATCTCAATGTGTTGTATATATGATCCCTGTATGGATGATAGGTCTGCCATGCAGTGAAATTCATGCACATTAACTAATTCCCATGCGATAATGCATCCCATTGATATCAATAGATTTTTTTCTAAAAGGCCAAAAACTAATTCTTTCAGCGCTGACCCACACAGCGCCAAACGGGGACACAGATATGAAGTATTATAACATTTTCTTTGTTTGTGTAGGGGATGATGCAATGTGTGCGGAGTGGGGGGCGCCGCTGCACACATCGCAACAACCCCTGGGATGTGGGGAAATGTGACACAGATGTTGCGATGTGTATAGGCTGATGCAATGTGCGCAGAGCGGAGAACATCGCTGCACACCCACATCTGCTGCAGAGACTAGCATAGAGTTAGCAGAAGTGCTAGATTGATAGATTACTATTGGGGGCGCTATTAATACTGAAGCTACCAAGAGGGTCACGATTGTTACTTGGCCCACTATGAGGGTCACTATTACTACTGGGGCCACTAACAGGGCAGTATTACTGGGGCCACCATGGGGGTCACTAATTCTACTGGGGCTACTAACGGGGGTTGTTCCATTACTGGAATGACACTATTACTACTGGGGCCTCTGCGGTGGCACTATTACTACTGGCACAACTATGGGGGTCATTATTACTACTGGGGTCACTAACAGGAGAACTATTACTACTAGGGCTATTATAGGAGTCACTACTACTACTACTACTGGGGTCACTAACAAGGGCACTATTACTATTGGAGACACTATAGGGGACACTATTACTGATGGGATCACTTAGGGGAACACAATTACTACTGGGGCCACTGTGGTGGTTACTATTACCACTGGGGCCACTAACAGGAGCAGTATTACTACTGGAGCCACTATGGGGGTCTCTATTACTACTGTAGCCACTGGGGGGGGACGGGACTATTACTACTAGATCAACTATGGGGGTCGCTATTACTACTGGGGCCACTAACAGGGTCAGTATTACTACTGGGGCCACTATGGAAGTCACTATTACTAATGGAGGAAAAACTATTACTGCTGTATCAACTATGGGGGTTACTATTACTATTGGGGCCACTATGGGGGTCACTATTACTACTCTGCCCACTAGCGGGGGGACTATTACTACTGAGGCCACTCTGGATATCATAATTACTACTTGAACCATTATGGAGATTGCTAATACTACTAGGGCCACTAACAGGAGCCACTATGGGGGTCAGTATTACTACTGAGGCCACTAATGAGGGCACTACTACTATTGGAGACATTATAGGGGGAACTACTATGACTAATGGGATCACTAAGAAGAACACTATTACTACTGGTGCTACTATGGCGGTATTACTACTGGGCCACTATAGGGGTCACTATTACTACTGGGGCCACTAACGGAGGCAGTACCAATACTGGAGCCACAATGGAGGTCACAATGACTACTTGGGCCACTATGTGATACTATTATTACTGGGGCAATAAGAGGGTCACTATTACTACTGGGGCCACTATGGGGGTCAGTATTACTACTGGGGCCACTAACGGAGGCAGTTCCATTACTGGAGCCACAATGGAGGTCACAATGACTACTTGGGCCACTATGTGATACTATTATTACCGGGGTCGATAAGAGGGACACTGTTCCTACTGGGGTCACTATTACTACTGGGGTCACTATTACTTTTTTCTTGCTGTGGGGGGAGCACTATTTCACACTTTGCCTCAGGGGGCAGAAAGGCTTGGGGCACTCCTGCTTTCAATTAAGACTATTTGCAAAGTTCTTTCATTTTTTTATTTTCGATGCATCAGGATCCGAAAACAAATTTAGCTTTGAAAGTGCGCATTGCCTTTAAGCGGGTGGTCACGTGGTCTTGCAAATATCAGGCGACCGCTCTCTCTCTTTTAATTAGTGAGGTTTGGTCTGTTTTACTATATATGTCACTTTGAATTACCCCTTGACGAAGCTGGATGCGCAATGTGCATTGGGGTGTGGTGACCAGCGGGTCTGTATGGCATTGGCGTATATATAATCTCTCTTGTGTTGGGATACCTTTAGTATGATATGTTATATTGAGGATGTAGCACCTTCTATATTCACAATGCATCTGGACACATTATGGGAGTGTGACGTGGCGGGTTTCATGCTGTTACTTAGTAGTCGGCTGCTATAGCGAGTGTCTTACCCCATTTTCATAGGTTAAATATGTTATCGCAAAATTCGCTATTCGATATACTGTGCGTTCCAAATTTGATAATATGTGCAGGCCTGGAGAGCCTTTCAAAGATCACAAGCCTACATCATGTGTCCCCAAAAGAGTCTCTCCCTTTATTAAGCGCGGGTAAAACTTAAATAAGTTTCAACACAGGAAGTCAGGCAATTTAGCATAGAGTGAGTTGATAGGCCATTCTCAGAGGGAGGTATTTGTGAGGTAGCTTGTGATGTTATCCGTCTGGGAGGAACTTCGGTGGGCATGCTCAGTTCATTCTTGTATTTGGTCTCATGAGAAGAACATCCTGTTTCTCCTCTCTGCTTGTCGAAGACAAAGACAATCCTAGATAGGTTTTTGCCAGTTAGAACCGGTTTGACCACTTTTATGGACAATCCTTAAATTCTTGTGGTGGGGGGGGGGGGGTGATGTTCCCTTCCCCCAGTGGTTCAGACTGGAAACACAACATAGCATCTTCACAGTTTACAAAAATACATAAAATACATATAGGATATCTCCCACAAATATATAAGGTAAGATGTACAATAATGGCTGCCGTCTTCCGCAGCCCGCGCCATTTATAGTGGGGAATGAGGACATGTCTCCGCTCTTCTCCCGGGAGGGTAGAATGTAGTTCAGTCTGTCTCTTGACTTTCAGCCCTTAGCCGCTTTGCGCTTCCACACATTTCTCCATAATTTAGATCTCCGTCTTAAACGTACAGCATATGTTTGCTTAAACTTTCGCCGTTCGCTCTTAAGGAGTATTATCATTTCCTTTTGTTAACAATATTCTCCTGCTCATCATTCAGGATAGAAACGTCTGCGGCAGACGGCCAAGAAACTCAGGAGAAGAATGCTAAATACTCTGAATGTCATCACGTTCTGATATGAGTCATTGGGCTTAAAATGTTGCCTGATCTGTGCACTTCCAAAAAAATCATTGAAGGAATATGGAGGATACCATTTAAAGGGACACAACCAGTGGCGTAACTATAGGGGATGCGGTTGCACCCGGGCCCAGGAGCCTTAGGGGATCCATAAGGCCTCTCCTCTCCATATAGGGAGTCCATTACTATGACTAAAGCATTATAGTTTGGGGCCCTGTTACAGATTTTGTATTAGGGCCCCGGAGCTTCAAGTTATGCTTCTGCGTTAAGGGGTTAAGAGAAGTTGGCGGGCCCCCAAGGTAAATTTTTGCACCCGGGCCCATGGGCCTTTAGCTACGCCCCTGGACACAACCCTTTTTTTTGCATTTTTTGGGTTCTCCTCACCACTTTCAAAAAATAATGCTCTTATTTTTCCATCCACATAGATGTCTGAGGGCTTGTTCTTTGCGGGATGAGGGCTTATTCACATGAACGCCGTTTTTACGGCCGGGCCGATATACGCTATGATCTGATGCATTGGACTCCAATGCATCAGATCACACAGGCGCATTCCCACGGCGTAAAGGGCAGGAAAGATAGTCCTGGAACTTCCTGGCCGGACTACGGCCGCTGACATAGACTCCTATGGGAGCCTATGACAGCGGCCAGAGAAGGGAGATGGGAGGGAGTTTAGCAGCGTGACTGCTAAACTCCCTCCCCCTTCTCTCCTCCTCTCTCCTCCCCTCCGGCTGTTTGCAATGGGAGGGGGCGGGGCAGTGTGGAGCTAGGCTTCCTCCCTCCCGCCCCTTCCATTGCTGGCTGCGAAGAAGGGGAGGGGGTAGGAGCTTAGCTCCGCCCCACTTCCTCCCATTGCAAACAGCCAGAAGGAAGGAGAGGGGAGGAGAGAATGGGGAGGGGGAGGTAAGCAGATGGCATATATGCCGAGCCCATGCATCAGATGGTAATGTATATCGGCCGGCCATGAAAACACCGGCTGATATACGCTCATGTGAATAAGCCCTAAGGCCTTATTCACACAACCGTATATACGCAGCTATTTAGCCACATCAAAAAATTGCCCAAAAATGGCGACCATCTGAAGTATTAGATTCCAATGTATTCATTCAGGTAAACGCATTTTGGGCACATAATAAAATTGCACTGGGAAAAATAGAACATCGGCGACCGTTTTCAGTTGCTGGTTTTATACGCAGCCTAAAAAGATAGGTCTTGCCCTGTCTTTTGCCGAGATACGCCAGAAGCTCCCATAAAAGGGAGAGTGTCATTCTGAGGGATTCCCACGCTGCAGCCTATTTTCTTTGCCAATATGCTGCAGGCGCCTGTGTGAGCGGCAGAAACGATGTGGCTAAAGTTTAGGACTAGTGATGAGCGAGCATTGCCCTTAGCGAGTACCTGGCCGCTCGAGAGACAAGGTGCGGGTGCCGGCGGCGGGCAGGGAGCTGCGGGGGAGAGCGGGGAGGAACGGAGGGGAGATCTCCCTCCACCCCCCCCCCCCCCCCCCCGCTGACTGCCGCAACCCACCGCTCCCCCGCGCCGGCCCCCGAACCTTGTCTCTCGAGCGGGCAGGTACTCGCTAAGGGCAATGCTCGCTAAATTTGTTGTACGGAAGGGATATTGTGACATCCTTTTGTCTTTGTGTTGTGTGTGTTTTAAATAGCCCATATATGTTTTTTTTAAAAAAAGGATCTTAATAAAGAATAATTATTTTAGTCTATATCTGTGAAGGGCATAATTAACGATATTGTAGACTTTCCTGCTTCTGTGAACTAGCTTTATAGACTTCTATGGGAGCCAATGACAGCGGCTGGAGAAGGGAGGTGGGAAAGAGTTCAGCAGCGTGACTGCTAAACTCCTTCCCCCTTCTCTTCTCCTCTTCGCCCCTTGCCGCTGTTTGCAATGGGAGGGGGCTGGACAGGGATCCGCCCCCTCCCATTGCAAATAGCCTGTGCATCACATTGTAGCGTATATCAGCCAGCCGTGAAAATGCCGGCCAATATACTCCCATAGGAGTCTATGCAGCCGCTTTTAGTGTAAATGCATTATCTTGGACGGCCATGCGCCTTTAGGCAGTGGAAATACGCCCATGCGCATTGAAAACCTGGGCCAATATACGGCAATGTGAATCCAGCCTATGGTGGAGGTAAGCGCATTTACGCGCACATTTGAGTCGCGCATTTGCTCAATGGACGTTGTATATATGTGTGTGCATGTTTTACTGTACTTTCTGTGAGTGCACATCGTGTGCATCCGAGCGCGCAAAACAACACGCAACCATGTTTCCACTGATTGAAGCGGGCAATTAGTATAAGTAGTTCAATATGTGCTCTTTCCCTACGTAAACGCGCAAGAAAATAGAGCATGTGCAAAATATGCTTATGTGAACGAACCCCCCTGTAGTCAATGGGTCCTATTCACTGCGTATTGCCAATGCTGCGCATGTCTGTTTGTGTGACTCCGGCCTTAGGGGTTAAGGCAGGGGTGTAACTGTAGAGGATGCAGGGGATGCGGTTGCACCCGGGCCCAGGAGCCTTAGGGGGCCCCAAAGGCCTCTCTTCTCCATATAGGGAGCCCAGTACTATAAGTAAAGCATTATAGTTGGGGGCCCTGTTACAGGTTTTGCATCGGGGCCCGGGAGCTTCAAGTTATGTCTCTGGGTTAATGAGCTCATGAAGTAAACAATTTTCCTCAGCTTTTCGTCTGCAGGGGACTTTTTGAAGAGTTTCCTCTTTTCCTGTTTTAACATAAAGGAAGCAGAATATTCTCCACTTCAGAAATTAGCTGCATTATGGACACAAAGTTAAAGGGGTTTTCCAGGACTTTACTAGAATAGATCATGAACATCTGATCTGTGAGGGTCCCACTCCCACTACCGTCATCAGTCAGCCAAGTGAGGGGCCACAGACGTATATCAAGTGTCACCTACCTTTCAGTGTTTACTCATGCACAACCTACCCTGTCATTCTCATGGGATCTGTGGAAAGAGGAACTCTGCACAGCTTCTCACCACCTATTAAAATAGGGGATGAGGCCAACCATGGAGATGAGGCCAACCATGGAGATGAGGCCAACCCCCTCATTTTGGTAGCCCTGTACTAGTCACATGTGCTACCTTGATGGAGTCCAAGCCTTTGACTTATCCTTCCTGACTGGAATCTTTAGGCAGACATGTGGGTAACTAATGCAGCCTGTTATTGTCAGCAGCTCTCCTGCTGCATTATTACCTCCTACTTTCTAAGTTCTTGCTGTGGCAGTTGTTATAATCATTGGACGCTGATCAGCCTTGTTGCAGACAGGATTTTCTGATCAGTTTGCCCTTCTATGAATACTTTTGGTTTCTGCAGGGTGGTGTGGTTGATAGCTGTGACAGCTTGTGCGCTATCAAGGATTCCGTGTTCTGGTTTGAAGTACCTACCGTAGTTCTAGTCCAGTCTTTTCTAGTCTATCCAGTCAGTGCGTTTTGCTCCTTGGTCTTCTAGTCCAGCCTGTCTTTCCCAGTTTGTGGTTTAACCTAATCTTTCTTTTTTCATGTCCATCCATCTTGGGTCATTTTAGCATTTGCACAGATCCTCTTGCCCGGACTCATCCTGTTTTCAGAAATTCTGGTTCCATATCATCTGTCTCCACTGCCAGTTTCATTCTATTCATAGGCTGCTAAAGGTGAAGCCAGATTTTCCCATTCAGCTTTCTGGACCCCAGTGAGTGTGACATTTGGGATTGACACATCCTTCGCTCACAGCTGAGTTTCCATGCTTTGCAAGGAGTTAAAGGCAAATTTTCGTTCTCACAATCATGTAAAAGCAATTAATTCCATAAAATGTCATAGAATGCTTTTTTTCTACCGCCTTACCTGTGTAAAAGCTACATATACTTACCCCTTGCCTATTGTAGCTCTGCTCTTGACGCTCACCTGTGCCATGTCCTTGCATATACGTCTTAGGCCGGTGTCTGTGCGTACCTGCTTCTTGTCTTCTATATCTGTACTGCGGATGGCTGCGGACATGCGCAGTACAGATTTATTTTGGAAATGCTTGTTTTTCCGGCGCCATCAGTAGGTGAAGACTCAGGTACCTACGACCTATCTGAAATGTCAGTTGCAGATAGGCCACCGATCGGATGGCTTTTTAAGTGACTTCTATGGAAGCCGTCCGTGTGGAATCCGCATGAAAATAGAAAATGCTGCGATTTCTCCTCCACTCACGGAATTCGCAATTAATTTTCTCGAGTGGAGGGAAAAGCGATTTGACATAGCATGTTACGAATGGTATTTGCTGTGGATCCGCGGTGCGGACGCAGACCGCGGATTCCGCAATGCAAATCAGTCCGTGTGCAGCTGGCCTCAATGTTGCTTCTTCTGGTTCTGTTACTTGGGAATCGTAGTTTGACTCCCTGAATATTGGCCCTCTTACTTGTCTTCTGCTCACGTCTCCATCTACTGCTTTGGTTTGTCACGCTGCTATTTGCTCCTTTGGCTTTGGTCCTGATGTCGCTGCTGCTCCAGACGTCTTATAGGCCACCTTCCACCTGATATCTTTGGTGACTGTCACCTGAGAATCAGACCAGGAAACACCATACCTACTTAAAGGAGGTTTTGGAGTGAAGAAGGAGGATCCCCAAGACTCCACACCTCAGTTGAGCCAGCACAAAACTAGTTATGATTCAAGAGTCCACTTCTCATGCTAGACTTGTAACAAATTCACTCCCTACACAGTTGAGTATAGAGGCTGTTCAGCGCCTTGTGGAAACTTTTCCCTGAAGTCTGAAAATCGTGATCACTCAAAAGGTGGACCAACTATGCAGCGTCCGAGGAACGGGCCCACAGCCGAGGAGACAGTGGGGCAGAGAAAGGCCTAGTCATGGGGCTCTACGATCTCCCCCTTGGGGTAGCTCTCGACCCAACCACGTTACTGCTGGGGGAGATCACACGGGTGTAACTGGGAGTTACCTTAAGTCCAATTGTCACTCGTGACGCCACTGTTCCGTCCTCTGCGGCGGATCTTCCAGACGAAACAAAGTAGTTCAAACTTTCTGGACTAGAACTGGGAACAATTGGTTCTGTCCATTTAATGCAAACTTCTTGAACATAAAAGTCCAAGAAACAGTTCTGGTACTGGAGCAACCAGCCAACGTGGTGTAACAGGGAGGATTCTTGGGGCATCACAAATATTCCTCAGTCCAAGTTATCTATGAACTTGCTCTCCTGGCAAACTCTCTCTCTCAACACTCACTCTGCTGTCTCTCCTCTTCTCGCTAGGCAGTGGGTTGTATCACTCTCAGTGCCCAGTAGCAGCACCAAGATCTCTTGGGTAGAATGGCCCAGGCCGAGCATAAAGAAGTCGCTCGTCTTTCTCCATACTCTCCACACACAGGCTGATCTCTTTTGTGTCTGTGTGGCTGACTCGCTCAGACTCTTCCCAACTTCTCCTTACTTCTTTCCTAGACTGACTTGCATTGCATTCTTGCAAACACATATATAAAACATAGTCACATGACTCACAAAACTATACATTTTCAGACAAGACAGGACATACCAGACATTAACCCTTGCAGTCCTGCAGCCATGCAATCCACATAAATCAAATGCACACCACAGACGAGACAATGACACGAGACAGACATATAACCTTATGGAGGGGCCCCGCTAACTCTGAGCCATTACACCTATTAATGGGTCTTCCTAATGCAGTGATTCTTTAGTGTAAAATGCTATTGTAACGCTATAGCATAGCAATGTATAGAACTATAAAATCATTGTATATAATATGACGCCGATGGAGAAAGAGAAGAAGAAGGTGAAGAAAGATATTTTAAATATAGCCAGCAAGAAAATGAAATATGCACAGTGAAGCCCGGGCTATACGGCAATATTAATTGTCATCATGACATAAAGCATCTTCTTCACTAATTGTGTACCCGATGGATAGCCATATAAATAACAGGGTTTCATACAGTGGTCACATGATGCAGCTGACCAACTCAATTTTTAAGGCTTTACACTGCAAACTGGAGTGGGTTGAAATTCTTCGCTATTGTAAGAGCAAATCTACAATATGCCCGATGCCCACAGACCTAAAAATCCATAACTGCTCTGAAAATAAAGATTGAAATCTCCCTCTGAGTCATCTTCGAATCAACTCCTACTCTACAATAGCGGTACAGCCTCCCTCAGAATATAGTCTATGTATTTTACTCTACTGGATTCACAGATACTAGAAGACAAAATATTGTATGGAATTCGCACAGCAAGAAGTATCGAAATGATGAACAATTAGATTTGCACTAAATTGTTTTGAAATGTCACTGCCAAGACTTCTCATAACACAGAAAAGAACATACCGGTAAGTATTCTATAATGCACACTATGGTCATAAAACAACTACTATATTATGGGCTCCTGCTGCAATGTAATTACTATAATCTTGTCTGCAATGTACAAGATTATAACTACTATAATACTGCCCCCTATGTATAAGAATATAACTACTATAATACTGCCCCCTATGTATAAGAATATAACTACTATAATACTGCCCCCCTATGTACAAGAATATAACTGCTATAATACTGCCTCCTATGTACAAGAATATAGCTACTATAATACTGCCCCCGATGTTCAAGAATATAACTACTATAATACTGCCCCCTATGTACAAGAATATAACTACTATAATACTGCTCCTATGTACAAGAATATAACTACTATAATACTGCCCCCTATGTACAAGAATATAACTACTATAATACTGCTCCTATGTACAAGAATATAACTACTATAATACTGCCCCTATGTACAAGAATATAACTACTATAATACTGCCCCCTAATGTACAAGAATATAACTGCTATAATACTGCCCCCTATGTACAAGAATGTAACTACTATAATACTGCCCTCTATGTACAAGAATACAACTACTATAATACTGCCCTCTATGTACAAGAATGTAACTACTATAATACTGCCTCCTATGTACAAGAATATAACTGTTATAATACTGCCCCCTATGTACAAGAATATAACTGTTATAATACTGCCCCCTATGTACAAGAATATAACTACTATAATACTGCCCCCCCTATGTACAAGATTCTAACTACTATAATACTGCCCCCTATGTACAAGAATATAACTATTATAATACTGCCCCCTATGTACAAGAATATAACTACTATAATACTGCCTCCTATGTACAAGAATTTAACTACTATAATACTGCTCCTATGTATAAGAATATAACTACTATAATACTGCCCCCTATGGACAAGAATATAACTACTATAATACTGCTCCTATGTACAAGAATATAACTACTATAATACTGCCCCCTTTGTACAAGAATATAACTACTATAATACTGCCCCCTATGTACAAGAATATAACTACTATAATACTGCCCCCTATGTACAAGAATATATCTACTATAATACTGGCCCTATGTACAAGAATATAACTACTATAATACTGCCCCCTATGTACAAGAATATAACTACTATAATACTGCCCCCTATGTACAAGAATATAACTACTATAATACTGACCCCTATGTACAAGAATATATCTACTATAATACTGGCCCTATGTACAAGAATATAACTACTATAATACTATCTCCTATATACAAGAATATAACTACTATAATACTGCCCCCTATGTACAAGAATATATCTACTATAATACTGGCCCTATGTAAAAGAATTTAACTACTATAATACTGATCCTATGTATAAGAATATAACTACTATAATACTGCCCCCTATGGACAAGAATATAACTACTATAATACTGCTCCTATGTACAAGAATATAACTACTATAATACTGCCCCCTATGGACAAGAATATAACTACTATAATACTGCTCCTATGTACAAGAATATAACTACTATAATACTGCCCCTATGTACAAGAATATAACTACTATAATACTGCCCCCAATGTACAATAATATAACTACTATAATACTGCCCCCTATGTACAAGAATATAACTACTATAACACTACCCCCTATGTACAAGAATATAAGCACTATAATACTATCTCCTATATACAAGAATATAACTACTATAATACTGCCTCCTATGTACAAGAATATAACTACTATAATACTGCCCCCTATGTACAAGAATATAACTACTATAATACTGCCCCCAATGTACAATAATATAACTACTATAATACTGCCCCCTATGTACAAGAATATAACTACTATAACACTACCCCCTATGTACAAGAATATAAGCACTATAATACTATCTCCTATATACAAGAATATAACTACTATAATACTGCCCCCTATGTACAAGAATATAACTACTATAATACTGCTCCTATGTACAAGAATATAACTACTATAATACTGCCCCCTATGTACAAGAATATAACTACTATAATACTGCTCCTATGTACAAGAATACAACTACTATAATACTATCTCCTATTTACAAAAATATAACTACTATAATACTGCCCCTATGTACAAGAATATAACTACTATAATACTGCTCCCTATGTACAAGAATATAACTACTATAATACTGCTCCTATGTACAAGAATATAACTACTATAATACTGCTCCTATGTACAAGAATATAACTACTATAATACTGCCCCCTATGTACAAGAATGTAACTACTATAATACTGCCCCCTATGTACAAGAATATAACTACTATAATACTGCCCCCTGTGTACAAGAATATAACTACTATAATACTGCCCCCTATGTACAAGAATATAACTACTATAATAATGCCCCCTATGTACAAGACTATAATTACTATAATACTGCCCCCTATGTACAAGAATATAACTACTATAATACTGCTCCTATGTACAAGAATATAACTACTATAATACTGCCCCCTATGTACAAGAATATAACTACTATAATACTGCCCCCTATGTACAAGAATATAACTACTATAATACTGCCCCCTATGTACAAGAATATAACTACTATAATACTGACCCCTATGTACAAGAATATATCTACTATAATACTGGCCCTATGTACAAGAATATAACTACTATAATACTATCTCCTATATACAAGAATATAACTACTATAATACTGCCCCCTATGTACAAGAATATATCTACTATAATACTGGCCCTATGTACAAGAATTTAACTACTATAATACTGCTCCTATGTATAAGAATATAACTACTATAATACTGCCCCCTATGGACAAGAATATAACTACTATAATACTGCTCCTATGTACAAGAATATAACTACTATAATACTGCCCCCTATGGACAAGAATATAACTACTATAATACTGCTCCTATGTACAAGAATATAACTACTATAATACTGCCCCCTACGTACAAGAATATAACTACTATAATACTGCCCCCAATGTACAATAATATAACTACTATAATAGTGCCCCCTATGTACAAGAATATAACTACTATAACACTACCCCCTATGTACAAGAATATAAGCACTATAATACTATCTCCTATATACAAGAATATAACTACTATAATACTGCCTCCTATGTACAAGAATATAACTACTATAATACTGCCCCCTATGTACAAGAATATAACTACTATAATACTGCCCCCAATGTACAATAATATAACTACTATAATACTGCCCCCTATGTACAAGAATATAACTACTATAACACTACCCCCTATGTACAAGAATATAAGCACTATAATACTATCTCCTATATACAAGAATATAACTACTATAATACTGCTCCTATGTACAAGAATATAACTACTATAATACTATCTCCTATTTACAAAAATATAACTACTATAATACTGCTCCCTATATACAAGAATATAACTACTATAATACTGCTCCCTATGTACAAGAATATAACTACTATAATACTGCTCCTATGTACAAGAATATAACTACTATAATACTGCCCCTATGTACAAGAATATAACTACTATAATACTGCCCCCTAATGTACAAGAATATAACTGCTATAATACTGCCCCTATGTACAAGAATGTAACTACTATAATACTGCCCTCTATGTACAAGAATACAACTACTATAATACTGCCCTCTATGTACAAGAATGTAACTACTATAATACTGCCTCCTATGTACAAGAATATAACTGTTATAATACTGCCCCCTATGTACAAGAATATAACTGTTATAATACTGCCCCCTATGTACAAGAATATAACTACTATAATACTGCCCCCCCTATGTACAAGATTCTAACTACTATAATACTGCCCCCTATGTACAAGAATATAACTATTATAATACTGCCCCCTATGTACAAGAATATAACTACTATAATACTGCCTCCTATGTACAAGAATTTAACTACTATAATACTGCTCCTATGTATAAGAATATAACTACTATAATACTGCCCCCTATGGACAAGAATATAACTACTATAATACTGCTCCTATGTACAAGAATATAACTACTATAATACTGCCCCCTTTGTACAAGAATATAACTACTATAATACTGCCCCCTATGTACAAGAATATAACTACTATAATACTGCCCCCTATGTACAAGAATATATCTACTATAATACTGGCCCTATGTACAAGAATATAACTACTATAATACTGCCCCCTATGTACAAGAATATAACTACTATAATACTGCCCCCTATGTACAAGAATATAACTACTATAATACTGACCCCTATGTACAAGAATATATCTACTATAATACTATCTCCTATATACAAGAATATAACTACTATAATACTGCCCCCTATGTACAAGAATATATCTACTATAATACTGGCCCTATGTACAAGAATTTAACTACTATAATACTGATCCTATGTATAAGAATATAACTACTATAATACTGCCCCCTATGGACAAGAATATAACTACTATAATACTGCTCCTATGTACAAGAATATAACTACTATAATACTGCCCCCTATGGACAAGAATATAACTACTATAATACTGCTCCTATGTACAAGAATATAACTACTATAATACTGCCCCCTATGTACAAGAATATAACTACTATAATACTGCCCCCAATGTACAATAATATAACTACTATAATACTGCCCCCTATGTACAAGAATATAACTACTATAACACTACCCCCTATGTACAAGAATATAAGCACTATAATACTATCTCCTATATACAAGAATATAACTACTATAATACTGCCTCCTATGTACAAGAATATAACTACTATAATACTGCCCCCTATGTACAAGAATATAACTACTATAATACTGCCCCCAATGTACAATAATATAACTACTATAATACTGCCCCCTATGTACAAGAATATAACTACTATAACACTACCCCCTATGTACAAGAATATAAGCACTATAATACTATCTCCTATATACAAGAATATAACTACTATAATACTGCCCCCTATGTACAAGAATATAACTACTATAATACTGCTCCTATGTACAAGAATATAACTACTATAATACTATCTCCTATTTACAAAAATATAACTACTATAATACTGCTCCCTATATACAAGAGTATAACTACTATAATACTGCTCCCTATGTACAAGAATATAACTACTATAATACTGCTCCTATGTACAAGAATATAACTACTATAATACTGCTCCTATGTACAAGAATATAACTACTATAATACTGCCCCCTATGTACAAGAATGTAACTACTATAATACTGCCCCCTATGTACAAGAATATAACTACTATAATACTGCCCCCTGTGTACAATAATATAACTACTATAATACTGCCCCCTATGTACAAGAATATAACTACTATAATAATGCCCCCTATGTACAAGACTATAATTACTATAATACTGCCCCCTATGTACAAGAATATAACTACTATAATACTGCTCCTATGTACAAGAATATAACTACTATAATACTGCCCCCTATGTACAAGAATATAACTACTATAATACTGCCCCCTATGTACAAGAATATAACTACTATAATACTGCCCCCTATGTACAAGAATATAACTACTATAATACTGACCCCTATGTACAAGAATATATCTACTATAATACTGGCCCTATGTACAAGAATATAACTACTATAATACTATCTCCTATATACAAGAATATAACTACTATAATACTGCCCCCTATGTACAAGAATATATCTACTATAATACTGGCCCTATGTACAAGAATTTAACTACTATAATACTGCTCCTATGTATAAGAATATAACTACTATAATACTGCCCCCTATGGACAAGAATATAACTACTATAATACTGCTCCTATGTACAAGAATATAACTACTATAATACTGCCCCCTATGGACAAGAATATAACTACTATAATACTGCTCCTATGTACAAGAATATAACTACTATAATACTGCCCCCTATGTACAAGAATATAACTACTATAATACTGCCCCCAATGTACAATAATATAACTACTATAATAGTGCCCCCTATGTACAAGAATATAACTACTATAACACTACCCCCTATGTACAAGAATATAAGCACTATAATACTATCTCCTATATACAAGAATATAACTACTATAATACTTCCTCCTATGTACAAGAATATAACTACTATAATACTGCCCCCTATGTACAAGAATATAACTACTATAATACTGCCCCCAATGTACAATAATATAACTACTATAATACTGCCCCCTATGTACAAGAATATAACTACTATAACACTACCCCCTATGTACAAGAATATAAGCACTATAATACTATCTCCTATATACAAGAATATAACTACTATAATACTGCTCCTATGTACAAGAATATAACTACTATAATACTATCTCCTATTTACAAAAATATAACTACTATAATACTGCTCCCTATATACAAGAATATAACTACTATAATACTGCTCCCTATGTACAAGAATATAACTACTATAATACTGCTCCTATGTACAAGAATATAACTACTATAATACTGCTCCTATGTACAAGAATATAACTACTATAATACTGCCCCCTATGTACAAGAATGTAACTACTATAATACTGCCCCCTATGTACAAGAATATAACTACTATAATACTGCCCCCTGTGTACAAGAATATAACTACTATAATACTGCCCCTTATGTACAAGAATATAACTACTATAATAATGCCCCCTATGTACAAGACTATAATTACTATAATACTGCCCCCTATGTACAAGAATATAACTACTATAATACTGCTCCTATGTACAAGAATATAACTACTATAATACTGCCCCCTATGTACAAGAATATAACTACTATAATACTGCCCCCAATGTACAATAATATAACTACTATAATACTGCCCCCTATGTACAAGAATATAACTACTATAACACTACCCCCTATGTACAAGAATATAAGCACTATAATACTATCTCCTATATACAAGAATATAACTACTATAATACTGCCTCCTATGTACAAGAATATAACTACTATAATACTGCCCCCTATGTACAAGAATATAACTACTATAATACTGCCCCCAATGTACAATAATATAACTACTATAATACTGCCCCCTATGTACAAGAATATAACTACTATAACACTACCCCCTATGTACAAGAATATAACTGTTATAATACTGCCCCCTATGTACAAGAATATAACTACTATAATACTGCCCCCCCTATGTACAAGATTCTAACTACTATAATACTGCCCCCTATGTACAAGAATATAACTATTATAATACTGCCCCCTATGTACAAGAATATAACTACTATAATACTGCCTCCTATGTACAAGAATTTAACTACTATAATACTGCTCCTATGTATAAGAATATAACTACTATAATACTGCCCCCTATGGACAAGAATATAACTGCTATAATACTGCTCCTATGTACAAGAATATAACTACTATAATACTGCCCCCTTTGTACAAGAATATAACTACTATAATACTGCCCCCTATGTACAAGAATATAACTACTATAATACTGCCCCCTATGTACAAGAATATATCTACTATAATACTGGCCCTATGTACAAGAATATAACTACTATAATACTGCCCCCTATGTACAAGAATATAACTACTATAATACTGCCCCCTATGTACAAGAATATAACTACTATAATACTGACCCCTATGTACAAGAATATATCTACTATAATACTGGCCCTACGTACAAGAATATAACTACTATAATACTATCTCCTATATACAAGAATATAACTACTATAATACTGCCCCCTATGTACAAGAATATATCTACTATAATACTGGCCCTATGTACAAGAATATAACTACTATAATACTGATCCTATGTATAAGAATATAACTACTATAATACTGCCCCCTATGGACAAGAATATAACTACTATAATACTGCTCCTATGTACAAGAATATAACTACTATAATACTGCCCCCTATGGACAAGAATATAACTACTATAATACTGCTCCTATGTACAAGAATATAACTACTATAATACTGCCCCCTATGTACAAGAATATAACTACTATAATACTGCCCCCAATGTACAATAATATAACTACTATAATACTGCACCCTATGTACAAGAATATAACTACTATAACACTACCCCCTATGTACAAGAATATAAGCACTATAATACTATCTCCTATATACAAGAATATAACTACTATAATACTGCCTCCTATGTACAAGAATATAACTACTATAATACTGCCCCCTATGTACAAGAATATAACTACTATAATACTGCCCCCAATGTACAATAATATAACTACTATAATACTGCCCCCTATGTACAAGAATATAACTACTATAACACTACCCCCTATGTACAAGAATATAAGCACTATAATACTATCTCCTATATACAAGAATATAACTACTATAATACTGCTCCTATGTACAAGAATATAACTACTATAATACTATCTCCTATTTACAAAAATATAACTACTATAATACTGCTCCCTATATACAAGAATATAACTACTATAATACTGCTCCCTATGTACAAGAATATAACTACTATAATACTGCTCCTATGTACAAGAATATAACTACTATAATACTGCTCCTATGTACAAGAATATAACTACTATAATACTGCCCCCTATGTACAAGAATGTAACTACTATAATACTGCCCCCTGTGTACAAGAATATAACTACTATAATACTGCCCCCTATGTACAAGAATATAACTACTATAATAATGCCCCCTATGTACAAGACTATAATTACTATAATACTGCCCCCTATGTACAAGAATATAACTACTATAATACTGCTCCTATGTACAAGAATATAACTACTATAATACTGCCCCCTATGTACAAGAATATAACTACTATAATACTGCCCCCTATGTACAAGAATATAACTACTATAATACTGCCCCCTATGTACAAGAATATAACTACTATAATACTGACCCCTATGTACAAGAATATATCTACTATAATACTGGCCCTATGTACAAGAATATAACTACTATAATACTATCTCCTATATAATAGAATATAACTACTATAATACTGCCCCCTATGTACAAGAATATATCTACTATAATACTGGCCCTATGTACAAGAATTTAACTACTATAATACTGCTCCTATGTATAAGAATATAACTACTATAATACTGCCCCCTATGGACAAGAATATAACTACTATAATACTGCTCCTATGTACAAGAATATAACTACTATAATACTGCCCCCTATGGACAAGAATATAACTACTATAATACTGCTCCTATGTACAAGAATATAACTACTATAATACTGCCCCCTATGTACAAGAATATAACTACTATAATACTGCCCCCAATGTACAATAATATAACTACTATAATAGTGCCCCCTATGTACAAGAATATAACTACTATAACACTACCCCCTATGTACAAGAATATAAGCACTATAATACTATCTCCTATATACAAGAATATAACTACTATAATACTGCCTCCTATGTACAAGAATATAACTACTATAATACTGCCCCCTATGTACAAGAATATAACTACTATAATACTGCCCCCAATGTACAATAATATAACTACTATAATACTGCCCCCTATGTACAAGAATATAACTACTATAACACTACCCCCTATGTACAAGAATATAAGCACTATAATACTATCTCCTATATACAAGAATATAACTACTATAATACTGCTCCTATGTACAAGAATATAACTACTATAATACTATCTCCTATTTACAAAAATATAACTACTATAATACTGCTCCCTATATACAAGAATATAACTACTATAATACTGCTCCCTATGTACAAGAATATAACTACTATAATACTGCTCCTATGTACAAGAATATAACTACTATAATACTGCCCCTATGTACAAGAATATAACTACTATAATACTGCCCCCTATGTACAAGAATGTAACTACTATAATACTGCCCCCTATGTACAAGAATATAACTACTATAATACTGCCCCCTGTGTACAAGAATATAACTACTATAATACTGCCCCCTATGTACAAGAATATAACTACTATAATAATGCCCCCTATGTACAAGACTATAATTACTATAATACTGCCCCTATGTACAAGAATATAACTACTATAATACTGCTCCTATGTACAAGAATATAACTACTATAATACTGCCCCCTATGTACAAGAATATAACTACTATAATACTGCCCCCAATGTACAATAATATAACTACTATAATACTGCCCCCTATGTACAAGAATATAACTACTATAACACTACCCCCTATGTACAAGAATATAAGCACTATAATACTATCTCCTATATACAAGAATATAACTACTATAATACTGCCTCCTTTGTACAAGAATATAACTACTATAATACTGCCCCCTATGTACAAGAATATAACTACTATAATACTGCCCCCAATGTACAATAATATAACTACTATAATACTGCCCCCTATGTACAAGAATATAACTACTATAACACTACCCCCTATGTACAAGAATATAACTACTATAATACTATCTCCTATATACAAGAATATAACTACTATAATACTGCTCCTATGTACAAGAATATAACTACTATAATACTATCTCCTATTTACAAAAATATAACTACTATAATACTGCTCCCTATATACAAGAATATAACTACTATAATACTGCTCCCTATGTACAAGAATATAACTACTATAATACTGCTCCTATGTACAAGAATATAACTACTATAATACTGCTCCCTATGTACAAGAATGTAACTACTATAATACTGCCCCCTATGTACAAGAATATAACTACTATAATACTACCCCCTATGTACAAGAATATAACTACTATAATACTACCCCCTATGTACAAGAATATAACTACTATAATACTACCCCCTATGTACAAGAATGTAACTACTATAATACTGCCCCCTATGTACAAGAATATAACTACTATAATACTGCCCCCTATGTACAAGAATATAACTACTATAATACTACCCCCTATGTACAAGAATATAACTACTATAATACTGCCCCTATGTACAAGAATATAACTACTATAATACTGCCCCCTATATACAAGAATATAACTACTATAAGGGCTTAGTCACACGGGCGTTTATTGCCGCGATTTGCGCATGCGCATGCGTCCGGCGATTTTTTAAAACCATTGCTTTGCAATGGTATCGGACACATGAGCGCTTTTTATGCGCTCGTCCGATAAATTAGAGAACAGAAATCGCAGATCGCACCTATCTGCGATCTGCGATTCCTGTTCTCTTCTCTATATGCGCTCAATGGGGCCGGCGGCAGCAGCGCCGACCCCAATGAGAACATATAGAAGATAAATCATTCTTCTCTGCCACAGCTGGAACAGCTGTGACAGAGAAGAACGATGTTTGCTCATTGAATTCAATGGAGCGGCAATACAGCCGCTCCATTGAAAGCAATGGGCTGCCGGCGTGCGCGGGGTTAATTGTCGGGAAGGGGTTAAATATATAACCCCTTTCCTGCAATGCATCCTGAAAAGTGAAAAAATAAAAAAAAATGTATGTACTTACCTGCTCCCTGCAGCTGGAGATCCCGGCGGCCGGCCTGCAGTGGGTGTGAAGGGGGTGTGACTCAGGCTTGCCCCTGATTGGCTCAGCCTGAGCCAATCAGAGGCTGATCTCAGTCACACCCATTCATGAATTCATGAATGGGTGTGACTGAGACTTGCTTCTGATTGGCTCAGCGCTGAGCCAATCAGGGGCAAGCCTGAGTCACACCCCCTTCACACCCACTGCAGGCCGGCCGCCGGGATCTCCAGCTGCAGGGAGCAGGTAAGTACATACATTTTTTTTATTTTTTCACTTTTCAGGATGCATTGCAGGAAAGGGGTTATATATTTAACCCCTTTCCGACAATTCATCCCACACTCGCCCGCAGCGCTTGCATTCAATGGAGCCGCTGTATTGCCGTCTCCATTGAATGCAATGCGCTGGACAGCTCCGGCCCGTTTCTAATGAAACGCGGCTAGGAGCAGATTTTCGGGCGATTTTTGGGCCGATTTTTCGGCGCCGGTCACGCGATTTGCGCATGCGCATCCGTCATGCGATGCGCAAATCGCGTGAAAAAACGCCCGTGTGACTAAGGCCTAATACTGCCTCCTATTTACAAGAATATAACTACTATAATACTGCTCCCTATATACAAGAATATAACTACTATAATACTGCCTCCTATGTACAAGAATATAACTACAATAATACTGCCCCCTATGTACAAGAATATAACTACTATAATACTGCCCCCTATGTACAAGAATATAACTACTATAATACTGCTCCTATGTACAAAAATATAACTACTATAATACTGCCCCCTATGTACAAGAATGTAACTACTATAATACTGCCCCCTATGTACAAGAATATAACTACTATAATACTGCCCCCTATGTACAAGAATATAACTACTATAATACTACCCCCTATGTACAAGAATATAACTACTATAATACTGCCCCTATATACAAGAATATAACTACTATAATACTGCCTCCTATTTACAAGAATATAACTACTATAATACTGCTCCCTATATACAAGAATATAACTACTATAATACTGCCTCCTATGTACAAGAATATAACTACAATAATTCTGCCCCCTATGTACAAGAATATAACTAGTATAATACTGCTCCCTATGTACAAGGATATAACTACTATAATACTGCCCCCTATGTACAAGAATATAACTACTATAATACTGCTCCTATGTACAAGAATATAACTACTATAATACTGCCCTCTATGTACAAGACTATAACTCCTATAATACTGCCTCCCATGTATAAGAGTATAACTGCTATAATACTGCCCCCTATGTACAAGAATATAACTACTATAATACTGCCCCCTATGTACAAGAATATAACTACTATAATACTGCTCCTATGTACAAGAATATAACTACTATAATACTGCTCCCTATGTACAAGAATATAACTACTATAATACTGCCCCCCTATGTACAAGAATATAACTACTATAATACTGCTCCCTATGTACAAGAATATAACTACTATAATACTGCCTCCTATGTACAAGAATATAACTACTATAATACTGCCCCCTATGTACAAGAATATAACTACTATAATACTGCCCCCTATGTACAAGAATATAACTACTATAATACTGCCCCCTATGTACAAGAATATAACTACTATAATACTGCCTCCTATGTACAAGAATATAACTACTATAATACTGCCCCCTATGTACAAGAATATAACTACTATAATACTGCCCCCTATGTACAAGAATATAACTACTATAATACTGCCCCCTACGTACAAGAATATAACTACTATAATACTGCCCCCTATGTACGTGAATATAACTACTATAATACTGCCTCCTATGTACAAGAATATAACTACTATAATACTGCCCCCTATGTACAGGAATATAACTACTATAATACTGCCCCCTATGTACAAGAATATAACTACAATAATACTGCCCGCTATGTACAAGAATATAACTATTATAAGGTTAGGGTTACAGAGCTAATTTTGTCCGTACACAGATCAGCCAACCGCAATTTAACCCTGAAACATCCAAACATAATGGGAGCGAACATGGTCAATTGCTATTTGTAGGTTGCCACAACCCTCAGATTGCTGGAAATCGAGCATTTTTGGAGTTAAGTTGGGGTGTTAAGAATTCTTTGCTTTGACTAGTCAGGCAAAACAGAAGTGCCTAAAGAAGAACTTTATGTGTTTTGTTGAAAAGAATGGCAACTAATGGACAGAACAGTAGAATTGACATAGAGTCTTATCTGTGTATAGTCTTACTATTCTGCCAGTATATGCCCTCAGCAGTAGAATAGAGCCATCATCTAACATTACAGTTATGCCTTTAATTAAACTGACTTTACTCTGCAGAGTCTACCCAAGTCTGCACAGCAAAGTTGAAAAGAGAACTGCAGGACTGTGTGTGCTCTAGTGGGTAGTGTGACCTGCCCTCTCATGGAAATGAGATTACTCTGCAGACCCTCCCCTAGTCTACACAGCATAGCTAAAAATAATAGTTTTAATTATATGTTTGCAATAAAAACCTGGTTTTGAGTCGTCATTTTCCAGAGATGAAGTAGTTACTGTGGAGTGTTGAGTATAATGAACAGATGTCCAGAATGTACAATGCTCAGCTGCACTTTTTGGATATTTCCCTTTAAGCCCTTGATAACATCCCAGACTTTGTGAAAACATAGTCAGCTGACCGAATGTGTATGTTTAAGCTGCCTCATTTCTGGGTTACAGAAGTATGTCATGTGGACGGCCAAGGCATATGTCTTGGCGGATGAGTTGGCTACAGAGTACTTCATGATGTCATGGCGTAATCACTCATTGTTCTTCTCCCTGCTTGATGTACATTGGCCGGGACTCAAGATCTCCCATCGGTTTATTAAAAGAGAGAGTATATTGTAACCAGGAATTAGGGCTTCATTGACCCGATGTTGAAAGCAAACATTCCTGATATGATAAAACTGAGGCCAAGAAAATACCGATGTTCTCCATCTACCTGACAGGATCCTGACAAAAGCTGGCAGAACATCAAGTCCTATATATAGTAGAATGAACACATCATGTTGATCTAAGTCACAAGGGTAGAGAATAGGTAATTGGCCGTCCTGTGCCAAGATATTAAGATGTTCTCCTTTTTTTTTCTTCTGTAAATAAAAGACATGAGACTTGAACAGTTCTAGGGTCTGTAGACTTTTCAACCTTCTCCATTGCAACCGAGAATCGTAAGATGAGGCTTCTTTGCAGATGGTCTTGATCGTAAATCTTCTGTCATTTGCAGTATACAGCTTCTATACGGCCCTACACTATGTTGACAAAAGTATTGGACACACAGAGTAGATGATGAAATTCGATTCTGTTCACATTTTTCCGTCTGGTGTTGGGCCACCTTTGGCCTCCATTAATGCAGTATCCCTTCTAGGCATGTTTCCACCAAAGTCCCATAGCTGTGTGGAGGGATTTGTCTCTATTTCTCGAGGAGAGCTTCAGATACTGATGGGTGGGATGATGGGTGTTGGCATGCACGAATGTGACGTTCTACTTTGTCCCAAAGATGCTCAGAGGGATTGGGATCGGGACTTTGGGCAGTCCATTGAAGTTTGCAGATCTTCTGTTCTTCAAACCAAGCCTCAAGACTACATGCCATATGACATGGTGCTCGGTCATGTTGGTAGAGACAAAGAGCTGTACCAAAGTCATGCCACGGGGTAGAATATGCCGCATTGTACAGAATGTCTCTGTACCCGTTGGCGGTGAGAGTGGACTTCACTATAACTAATGGCCCCCCATAACAGAACCTTCTCCAAACTTCACTTTTGGGGCAATGCAGTCACGTAGAAACCTCTCTACAGACAACTGCCGCACCCAAATGCAGCCATCTAATTGGAAGATGGGGTACTATGATTCCTCTGCCCACAACACTTGCTTCCACTCATTTACAGTCTAAGAAGGACGCTCCAAGCCCCATCGCAGGCGCCGCTGTGCAGTCACCGCTGTGATGTTGGGCTTGTGTGTGGCTGCTCATCCATGGTAATCCTTCGCATGCAATTCCCTATGTATGGTTATGGTGCTAATGGATGTCTCAATGGCCTGTGGGACCCCCTGAGTGAGGGCAGTCGATGTACATGATGCCTTCACAGCTCGTACAAGGCTTCGTTGTCCACCTTCTGTCAGTTTAGGAGGTCTTCCTGAACGTGGCTGCAACGCACACACTGGATGGTTTCCATTTCTGAATGACATTGCCAGCAGTGGCCTTTGGAAGGTCTAAAAGCATTGGGATCTCCCATACTGATTGGTGACATCCCACCACCATACTCCATTGGAAGTCAACTCTAAACCTGGTGGCATTGTGATGGTTTCTATACTGGAATATACCTGTGTGATACTCTCCTTTATAGCTAATTCTCACACATCTGATTTGCATGTCCCCTTCGCCTGACCCCCCTAGGATTGGTCTAATACTTTTGTCAACATAGCGTATGTGTCTGCATGGTTACAGACTAAACAACGAACGCTGTATTACCCCAAACCGCTCTGTCCGCTCTGCTACTACCTGCAGATTAGCATGATGAGGGGTCAAAGAAAGTAAAGCAACACATCACTAAAGATCCCAAAGGGTTATTTAAGGGCCTGCCCCCCGTACTGAGCTTGACAAGTATGTTTTACCCTAGGGTCTCCAAAGATCAGCGGGTCCAGCTTTAAACAGTGCCATTGCCTGTCCTGATGTAGATTATCATGTCTCCCAAGAGTCCCAGATTGGGTGGGACAGTCCTGGATTTTAGGGCTGTCCTGCCATCCTGGGAGGCAGAGGACATGTCTCCGAAGGGCAGCGGGAATGGAGTAAAATAGAAAATAGCCTATACTCACCCTTTTTGCTACCCCCTTCGCCATTCCAGTTTGCCCTACTAATTTCTGGGTTATATGCCATCCAGCATGTGATCACTGCAGCCAATCTCTAGCCTCAGCCTTACCAGCACAAGGGAAGAGAGCGGCATGGACTGGAACTGCAGGGAGAGCAGAAGAGGTGAGTATAGGCTATTTTATTATTTTGCTGCATGACGAGGGCATTATTATTGAGTGGGGCTGGCGGGGGCATAATTACTGAGCAGGGGACATTATTATAGAAGAAGGCATGCAGACAGCACACCTGCTGTCTTGCATAGTGTACTTTTTCGTAACTCTGCTACGTTTCCTTGAAGGAAGAGGAATATGAGGCCTGTGATTGGCTGTTCTGTTCAGAATATGTCCTTGTAAAATTTATGACATTGCTTTTAACCCATTGCAATCTAATTTTGTATTCAGGGTTTCCTACGGGGCTTTCTCTTTCTGCAATTATACAATAGCACCATCTGCTGGCTGGAGCCAGTACTGCGGTATGGGACATGATGGAGAGGCCCTCGACAACAGAGCGGCCAGTAATCTACAGTAAGAATACCCTGCCAGACGTCTTCCGACATCGGAGCCGTACAGCTTTCAATTAGAATGTCTGAAGACGTCAGACAGTGGATTGGAAAGGGTTAAAGCAAGCAGCCCAACTGCTGTCTCTCTTAGAGCAACTTTTAATGCAGGAGACCCCATGTGGGGCTTCTTTTGTTTTCAGTGACACCTTTATGCTACAGTTGACCCCTGGCTGCATTGGGGACCTTCTAAAGGGCAAATTATTGAAATTTTTACCAACATTGACTTTAGGACTCCTTCACACGGGCGCTGCCATTTTAGGCTGTCCACATCGCGACTGAAAGTCGCATGAACGAGAGTCAGCTGCGACCAAGTCGCGGCTGCATCACCCGTTCTCTCACCCATTCAGATGGCTGGGTTGTGGCGTGTATATGCCGCAGCCAGAATGGGGTGGAGAGGGGGAGGGAGTTTAGCACACTAGCTCTGCTAAACTCCCTCCCCCTCTCCGCCCCATGCCGGCTGCCGGCAAAGGAAAGGGGCGGGAGCTTAGCAGAGCTAGTGTGCTAAACTCCCTCCCCCTCTCCACCCCATTCTGGCTGCCAGCAAAGGAAAGGGGCGGGAGCTTAGCAGAGCTAGTGCACTAAACTCCCTCCCCCTCTCCGCCCCAGCCTATGGTAGCTGCCGGCAAGGCAAGGGGCTTTAGCAATGCGAGCTACTGCTAAGCTTCCTCCCCGTTCCCTTTCTGATGGCTCTCATAGCCTTCCATAGGAGTCTATGGGAACGGACGGCATATTCCTGCAAAAGATAGGACAAGTGCTATCTTCTCCAGTCGCACATAAAAGCGGCCAGCCACAATGTGCCCCGTATGCATTATCTTTCCCGGCCGGCGGATTAAAGCGTCAGAAAATCGCCCATCTGAATGGATGCATTGGAATCCAATGCTTCAGATGGTCGTGATTTTCGGCAGGCGTCTTATCGCGGCTAAATAACTGTGATAAAAAGCTCGTGTGAACATAGCCTTAATGGGAGCCAGAATCAATCGTCCCAATTCACGATGATTTTGCTGAAATCAACCCTTAGGCCTCGGTCAGACGGGCGTTTTTTGCCGCGATTTGCGGATCGCATGACGGATGCGCATCTGCAAATCGCGTGACCCGGGCTGAAAAATCGCCGGAAAAATCTGCTCCTAGCCGCGTTTCCTTTGAAACGGGCCGGAGCACAGGAGCGCTGTCCAGCGCATTGAATTTAATGGAGCCGGCAATACAGCCGGCTCCATTGAAAGCAATGAGCTGCCGGCGAGCGCAGGATGAATTTTCAGGAAGGGCTTAAAAATATAAGCCCTTCCCTGAAAATCATCCAAAAATGTGTAAAAATAAAAAAAATATATATACTCACCTTGTCCGTGCAGCCGGAGTTCAGCCGCGGCCGGACGGCAGTTCTCCTGAACTGCTCTGAGTAGTATTCAGCAGGCGGGGATTTAAAATCCCCACCTGCTGAATGGGCTGTCTCTGATTGGTCACAGCCCTCACCAATCAGAGGCAGCTCTCACTCACCCATTCATGAATTCATGAATGGGTGAGTGAGTGCTGCCTCTGATTGGCTCAGCGCAGGGACCAATCAGGGGCAGCTTTCAGCATTGAATGACAGAGGCTTATATTTTTAAGCCCTTCCCGAAAATTCATCGTGCGATTGCCGGCAGCCCATTGCTTTCAATGGAGCCGGCTGTATTGCCGGCTCCATTGAATTCAATGGGCAAACATCATTCTTCTCTGCCACAGCTGTTACAGCTGTGGCACAGGAGAATGATTTGTGTAGTATATGTTCTCAATGGGGTCTGCGCTGCTGCCGCCGGCCCCATTGAGCGCATATAGAGAACACAAGGAATCGCAGATCGCAGATAGCCGCGATCTGCGATTTCTTGTCCTATAGTTTATCGGACAAGCGCATTACAAGCGCCCATGTGTCCGATATCATTGCAAAGCAATGGTTCTATAAAATCGCAAATCGCACGAAAAATCGCCTGTGTGACCGAGGCCTCATACCGATACAAATCTGATTATTCCACTAATTGCTCATCACTGGCTGTGATCCCTTTCCTTGTTACTGGCCGATCACATAGTAAATGAGGAGGATTCAGTGTTTTATGGTGTTTGTGATGACTAATTAGTAAAATGTTAAATTTGCTTTTGCCGCTGTTAACAAAATGACAAATGTCAGATGAATGATGAAAAACCAAGTTATAAAACCAACGAGGCGTCAAAATCTGACAGAGCAGAAGACACGGCGGAAGCGGAACCTGAAAATACTGCTGGCGCTGATGGAGCTGTCCGTCATCTTATACATGTAATGATCCCCATCTGATGAAGCAGCCGATCCTGGCAGTGAAACACATTACCTGTGCCTATACTTATACTTGTCCCAATAACAAAGGTGTCATACTTACCTCCTGGTCACCTGGTCTGGCGCTCTGAGGTTCCTAGGCAGTGCACACCACTTGGGACTTACCTCTGTGATCCAGAGAGTAGAAATGCAAGGAATAGCTCTCAGAGTCATGAATTTGAATAACTGCATGAAAAAGCCATTTTTTCCTGTAATGGTCACTGCAGATAATAGTGAGCGCAGCTCTGGAGTATAATGTGATTGTTCCCAGTAAGAGAAACCATGTAATCTTGTAGATATGATATCTTTTAAATGGAGGATGCTCTGGAGTATAATACAGCATGTAACTCAGGATCAGTACAGGATAAGTAATGTATGTACACAGTGACTCCACCAGCAGAATAGTGAGTACAGCTCTGGAGTATAATACAGGATGTAACTCAGGATCAGTACAGGATAAGTAATGTATGTACACAGTGACTCCACCAGCAGAATAGTGAGTACAGCTCTGGAGTATAATACAGGATGTAACTCAGGATCAGTACAGGATAAGTAATGTATGTACACAGTGACTCCACCAGCAGAATAGTGAGTGCAGCTCTGGAGGATAATACAGGATGTAACTCAGGATCAGTACAGGATAAGTAATGTATGTGCACAGTGACTCCACCAGCAGAATAGTGAGTGCAGCTCCGGAGTATAATACAGGATGTAACTCAGGAGCAGTACAGGATAAGTAATCTATGTACACAGTGACTCCACCAGCAGAATAGTGAGTGCAGCTCTGGAGTATAATACAGGATGTAACCCAGGATCATTAGTAGATGATGTAGTGCATGTAGTGCACAGAAGTTGATGTGCATATGTTCTGGAAGTTTCTGAATGATCTATGTAGTCTTGTGCTTATGTGTATTTCCAGTGTGTTCCATGTGAGTGAATATGATGTGTATTGCACATCTGCAGCACTGAATGGGTTACTTTCTGGGTTATGTCTGGAAAAGTATTCATTTGTATGTCATGTGACCTTGTTATAAATATGTGATTGCAATGTGAATGAGTGGACTTTTTCCTGTCTGTCCTTCCTGGGAGTCTTTGGAGAGAAGCTGGCCTAGACACAAACACCTTCAGTCTGTGTGGAGGTGAATATGGAAGAGGCTGAGAGGATAGTTTGGGAATGTTATGGACCCCTTCTTCATCCCTACCTGGAGGATTAAGAGAGAGAGAAGCCGCAAGTAATTGCGAGTCCCCACCGTGCAGCGCTGAAGTGTATATTCCTGCTCCGTGAGTGTGTATCGGTAAAGAGTTGTCGAGTGTCCATGAAAGGTGTCCCGCACAGAAATAGAGCATGCCGCGATTTGTTTGCTGCGCGAGATTTTGCGCAGCCAAATCGCGGCCATCTACATAGGATTGCGTTTGTTAACGCAATCCTATGGCAGCTTCCAGAGGCGGAATTTCCGCCCGTCTGCAGGCGGCCTACAAGGGGTACTGTTGCTGAGAAGATTTCACCCTAGGAGTCAGTCATGACTCGGTGCTTGCACCAGGGGACTTTACCTTTTACCATATGGGAAAGAGAGACCTTACAAACCCCTAAGGTTCCAAGGCCCACATCATCTTCATCCATCCTAATTATGACCCACATGCATTGGGGCCCAAAGAAACCTAGTTCAACATTGCCCTAACAACCCCGCATAGGCTCAGGCTTGCCATAAGGGGAATAGGTGGGCCCTGAACTTGGGTGGGCTCCCAGCGCCCTACCACCTGCGCAAGTTGCACATAGGATCTGCACATATTGGGTAAATGAAAGTCTAACAACTCCTGTCCGCTGCATTCTCCTATACACGTCAGCAGAAATAGGGCAGCATGCAGACACAGCCACCTATCTATGAAGTTGATCTCTCGAATGAATTTTATTAGTGGGCCACCCCAGCCTGACACTGACCACATATAGGATTACATAGGTGCTCAATGTAAATTACTGTAAAACAACTTTAATTCGTAGACCAAGTATCAGTCGAAGCCTTCAGAGATGCATGTACAGTTGTGGTGACCTAATGTTTAAAGCAACTCTTTGATCCTGGGCCAACATTTGGCCAGTAACCAGAGAGGGATGGAGGGAGTTATATTACGTGATGCTACCCTCCGCCTGGTTCGTCCACTAATCCGCCTGTTCTTTCCTGGGGCCCCTCTTTATATGTCCAAGACGGTTGTGGTGGTTCTTAGACTACCTGATTCACTGAGCACTGAATCGGTTATCTAAAACAGTACGCACTGCTCTGATTGGCCAGAACTGCTATCATGAGCCAATCAGGAAGCAGTGTCTGACTACCGATGTACACTTTGCATTGTGTAGTGAGAAGAGCATTACGGCCATGTTGTATGACTCAAAAGTGGCCCCAGGGACGAGTAGATAAGTGGTAGAACTGGAAAAGGACATCACCAAGTAGTATAAATGCCACCTCTGGTTTGGGGACAAATTTTGTCATTGGACCAGAGCGTGACTTTAAGTCAATTTGTCCATGGCCAAAAATAATCCCCTTTTTTCATCTACTTTTTCATTTTCTAATTATTTCCATTAAAATCCTCCTGATCAGAACTTTATTTTTCTCTTAAATACCAAATCCTGAGTCGTGGACTGAAATACGTGAATTATATTCACCAATTGAATTCTAATTAACATTCACTTTAGCTGTGTCTATCAGTAATTAGCAGCTTGTTAGACTTCTTCATGGGCTCAGTGAGACACAAGAGCTTGGGATGTTTCTTGCTGAGATAAGGGTTTGACAAGACGTCTGGATATTTATTTGGCTCTGACAACAAGATTTCTGCTGCTCAAGTTTGTTCAATGGGAAATATAAGGTGGATACAAGTTCTTAGAAAAGTTAAAGTGTCCCTATTGTTACTGTATTTTTTATAGAAATCAGTAGTACATGTTCAGAAACCACCTCAATCATCCCAAAAAACCCATCCAGAGTAATATAGGAAGTAGAATATAGGAAGGAGGGGAGAGGAGGGGGATGCAGCTGCAGTTTCTTACTCTAAATCTTACTAAGAGCTCATGAAAAAGAGAGGGAATAGTAGACGTTGTAGCATCTGGTTGGTTCAAGGCACATTGAGTGGCCATTGATGTTAATGGATACTTGAAGTCCTCCAAAGTAGAGAGCCAAGGGATTAACACTAAAGAAGATGTGCCAAGATGACATCCTTTATTAACATGCCCGATTAGGGAATATACACATCACAGAGTAAGGTTCCCCACTTAGTACCACCCTGTATGTCCCAAAACAGAGAGCCTCTCAGTAAGAGTGGTCCCTACCCTAGCAGACCTTGTGCTGTCTTGTAGTACTACCTTTCCCCTGCTTTGGCCTTTGCAAGGAAAATGCCAGACTGACCATGGCTTCTCCTGGCTAAACCAGCTGCTTGCCTGGGATACACAGAGCAGGACTGACCGCCATTTTCAAAGGGGTTGTGCGTCTTGACGGAACCCATTTAAATCAACCAATGACATTCTAGATGTAGTTTGGGGAATGTAACAGCCTAGTCCCTGAAATTCCAAGGGAAAGAAACAAATGGACAGATATTCATCAATAGGATTTCCCTTTGCTGTGACTGGTTAGTGTTGAGGTACTTAGCTGGCCCCACAATTTAGTTGCCCCTAGCCAGTCTGGTGATTTATTGGATAAGGTCTTGCAGAAAAGGAACCAGACACAATAGGAATAGTCGGCGCTAAAGTGCAGCGGGGAGGTTAGCCCGGAAAGATGGGGATTCTTGAATATGCTGTAGTAACAAGTCATGTAGAACTAGGGATACAGTGCCATCAATTAGACTGTAACGTAGTTAGAAGAGCCAAGGGTCAAGAACCTGGTATATGTGGTACCATGGGGTAGACTGCAACATAGTCAGAGAATCCCAAACTCAAGTATTGGAGGTCACGTAGAACCTGGTATATGTGGTACCATGGCGTAGACTGCAATGTAGTCAGAGAGCCAAATCTCAAGTAGTGGAGGTCTAGTAGAACCTGGTATATGTGGTACCACGAAGTAAACTGCAGCACAGTCAGAGGAGCCAAAACTCAAGTATTGGAGGTGAAGTAGAACCTGGTATATGTGGTACCATGGCGTAGACTGCAATGTAGTCAGAGAGCCAAATCTCAAGTAATGGAGGTTAAGTAGAACCTGGTATATGTGGTACCACGGAGTAAACTGCAACGTAGTCAGAGAAGCCCAAACTCAAGTATTGGAGGTCAAGCAGAACCTGGTATATGTGGTACCACGGAGTAAAAACTGCAATGTACTCAGAAGAGCCAAAACTTAAGTAATGGAGTTCAAGCTGAATCGGGTATGCGTGGTAAAGTGGCACAGAGGGGAGAGTAGTCAGAGGAGTTGGGGGTTAGTTAACAGGGTTCAACCATGATCAGTACTTCATACAGTGGAGAACCTGAAAGAGTAGTTAGGAAAGTCAGGTCACAATAACGCAAGTTCAATAACAAATACCAACCAACCATGAATCTTGGAAGCCATACCTATAACGCCGATACTTCTACAAGTGCCACTTATATCATTTATCCTTCCCTATTTTCATTGGAAAATTCTCTGTAGTAAGACAGCATTAAGTTTTCAGTTTCTGTTTTCACTTGTGTCTGGGGAGTTTGAAGGAGTCATTTCCTTTAGACTTTGTTTTATGACTCATTATTCAGGTTTTTTCTGTGCAATATATCTATATACAATATATATCTACATGACTATAGACAAAGATATACTGTATATAGTCACCCCTTTGGATTTTGTCATGATTTATCTTGAAACTGCATACAATTACACTGCAGAGGCCAAATGAAGACCTCAATCCACCTCGGAATTTGTGGCGGTTCAGACATGGCCTACGTACAACAATACTTAAATCGACGCACTGGTCCTGAGACAAAATCAGAGTTGGGAGGTTATATTACCGGCTGTCTGTCCTCTGTGCCATTTTCCCTCTCACATCCACCAGTGCCCACACCCCATTTTTGGTCAATGGCTGCTATAGTCTTCTAACTACCTAAAGAATACTGGGCATTGGTAGTCCACACTGCTCCCTCATTGGCCATGCTGATCATGTAAGCAGCCAGGGCCAGATTAACAATGGTGCCAATGGAGCACCACATTACCTCATGTTCAGGGAGGCCCCTTAGCTTTTTGCTCTTCAGTGGGCTGAGGGGGCCCGAAGCGCTAGTTATCACGAGTTCAGCAGATCTGGAGAGAAGCAGTCGGTCCAATTTTCCACTAGTTTAAAAAATATTTGTATACTGACCTCCTGCACAGCACTTCCCCAAGCTGCTTCAGACCGCTCTTCTTCTATTTCTTTCTCCTGGGGTCACCATGGACATTATGGGGCAGAAAAGGTACCTTTAGTATTAAAGAGGGCAAAAAAGGCAGCATTTTTAATAACGAGGGCAGAAAAGGTGGCATTATTACCTATGGGGGGAAGTTTACCTGCAGGGGTAGAAAAAGTGGCAAGTTTACTACAGGGGCAGAAGTGGTGGCTTTGTCTATTATGGGGTCAGAAAGAATGGCATTATTTATTATGGGGTCAAAAGAGAGGCATTATTTATAAGTTGTGAAGAAAAGGAGGCATTATTAGCTACAGGGGCAGAAAAGATGGCATTTTTACCTATGGGGACAGAAAAGGTGGCATAATTATGGGGACAGAAACGGTAGCATTATTTCTGATATGGGCAGAAAAGAGGGCATGTTTACTGGTGGAGGTGTAATGTCACTTAAAATTAGGGGTTGATTTGTGTAATGTTGAAGGTGCCTGGCCTCACAAGAATAGGGTGTTGGGTATTACCACCAAAAAGAGCAGCACCAGATCTTTATATAGTAGAGTAGGACCGTCTTGAGTTATGTTGACTGAGCAAGTGAGTGAATGAAACCAGGTATTAGAAGCCACCATGGAGAGAGAGATAGCGATTTGGTATACAAGAGGCTGGGAGGAGAGGAAAGGAGGCGTCATTGTGAGAGCCGTCCACCATCACCAGCTACTTTTGTGCTACCCGTCCTGCGAGCCTAAATGTTGTGACTACCGGACTGTTTTCTTTGTTTAGTAAAGTTTTGCAAGCATGTGGTCAACTTCCGCTCATTTATCACTGCACTAGTTGCTACCTAAACATCCATGCAATGGGGACTTCTTTTGGTGCTTTCCCTGGATGGTGAGCACTCCAGATACTACATCTCCTTCCGTGTAGAGCCATTCAAGAACCTAATTGAGTCTCTACACCAACTCTGGGACTAGGAAAGAATTTGACTAGGAAAGACCATAACCACTTAGTCAGCCAACTGAGGTTTAAGGTTCCACTTCTTCTATGAGAACCATAACCTGAATCACTCCTAGAGAAAATCTCATCTTCTTCCTTTTTGCGCTCCACAATGTCACTTAACTTTCTAGAAGATGCATCATTTCCCACCGCTGTGAATTTTCTTTTCAAACTTTTCAAGCAAATCTTTATTTACTTTCCTTCTTTAGCTTTCAAAGAAGGAACAAATCTTCCCATTCGATTGAACTGTAAACTTCAAGCCTGAAGGATTTAAAGGGGATTGAGTCTGTATCTTTTCCTGCTCATCTCCGTTCTTCGTGCTTTCACTGAAGGTTAGACAATCAGCTGAAGAGGCTCTCCTGATCCTCTCCTGGGTCCAAAACATCTGAGAGACAGAACTTCTAAATAATAAGAAAACATTGAAGATTTGGTCCAGTAGAGGCTCACTTACACATCAAACACAGGTACGGTAATCTTTCTGAAACTTAGAAGAACTAAAAGATCAATCCTTTATGTTTAAAGTACAGGTTCACCTTCCAACACCATTTTACATCTAGATATAATCTCCGTATAATGTGGAGTAACTTTCCAAAAATACTACTGCCGATGAGACAACGACCTAGGTGCTGGAAGCCGGGTAGGCACCAAGAAGCTACTCTTCCCCGGCTAAGGTGTTTAGCAATATTGCTAGAGCAGTGAACTCAATTCAAGAGAAGCCAAACTATGCCTCTACTCCATCAAGTTGGTTTTGACTCAACATCTGAGCAGCGTTTTCCAGAATGTCTTCTATACATTCAAGCAAATTGCAGCTGAATACAACATTGGTGTCCAACTGGAAAGCCACATGTAGGGGACCCAATTAAGCGAGCTGTCCAATTTTGAACTATTTATGCCCTATTCTTAGGACAACTGGCTGGGGTCAGTTGCCCAGGGTCCTCACCAAACAGCTGTTCTCCAAGGCCAGCTCGCTCATACATTGAATTGATTTCTGCAGTAAGAAGACGTCTCCATTCTAATTGTAGTAGCTGGCCTTGGTCTTCATTGGGAACTTGGCCTGCAATACCAAGCTGGGCCACTGCAATAGGAACGGAAATGTCTGCTTCCTGCCAAAATCAGCTCAGTGCATGAGTCCACTGGCCCGCCAAACAGCTGATCAGCAGGGGTGCCCGAAGACAGACCTGCACCGATCTACTATTGATGAATTGATCTTAGGATAGACCATCAATAGTTTAAAACCCCTTTAAAGGTTGTGAGAATCACAAATAACGGTTCTAAGTGCCGTGTATAGGCGACCCATGAATCACATTCCCAGTCATTAACCTAAAATTGTACACAGTCAAACTTTTTAGGGACTAACTGAAAAATAAAAAGTGAATCAAAAATATTACATAGCAATATACAGAGTCAAGTCACATTATCATGACCACCAGTTAATATCCAGAGTGCCACATAGACAGCAGCTAGATGGGCTGGGAGTGACTCTATAAAGTGCTGGTAGGTGGTCTCAGGTATCTGGGGCCATGCTGACTGTAGTACTTCCCACAGTTTTTGGAGGCTGTGTTGAGAAGGATCCATAGAGTGAACATGACGATCAAGGTGGTTCCATAGATGATCAATTGGGTTTAAGTCTGGAGAATTAGGGGGGTAGGGAAATACTTGGAAGTCTTAGTCATGCTCTTCCATTCACTGTTGGATATTTCTACCCATGTGACAGGTCATTGTCTTGCTGGAAGATCCCATCTGCCCCTTGGAAGACAGGCAGCATGTATGGAGGGACGTGATCTACAAGGATAGATTCATAACCAAATCAGTTCAGAGTGCCTTCACATGAATGAGCGGGCCCAGAGAACGCCACGAAAAGATTCCCCAGACCATAACACTGCCGCCACCAGCTTGTGTTCTTCCAGCAATGGCGGCAGAGTGTTTGTTCTCTGATGTTTCTCACCTGACACACCAATGTCCATCTGTTTGATAAAGCAGAAAACATGACTCATCGAAGAAGGCAACCCTTTGCCAATCAGCAGTGATCCAATTCTGATACTGTGGTGCCAAAGGAAGACTTTTCTTCCAATGCACTTTTGTTAGCATAGCTGCAGGGAAATGCTGTGAAATGAGTTTCTCAAAGCACAATCGTTAACAATCCCTAAAAGAAGGAAGAATGGGAAGCATTTAAAGAGACCAGGATGGATGAACACAAAATTTACACACGGTAAAAAAGAAGACAAATATGTTTAGCAAATGGAAAGAGCGGGAAATATCTAAAGAAGAATATAGTGTGGTGTCACGAAACTGTGGGTCAAGTGTCAAAGCTAAAGTTAATAGTGAATAGAGGCTTGCAACAGAGGCCAAAAGCAATAAAAAAGGATTTGGGGGTATGTCAAAAGCAAAAGAAAAGTCAAAGATGCTATTGGATGCTTACAGGATGAAAATGGTGAATTGGTTAAGAATGATGTTGAGAAGGCCGAACTTTTAAATTCCTATTTTGCATCTGTTTTCTCTCAGAAAGTGGATGTAACATCAACTGATCTTCCCTGTGCTATTGGGGGAATAAAAGAATGCAGGCTATCTGTAAGCAGAGAGATGGGGAGGGAAAACTTTTTATTTATTGAAAAAAAAAGTGATCAAATATGGGATTGACAAGGCAACTGTTAGGGCTAGCATTTTTTTTTAACACTGTGATATCACAGCGTTTTTTTTCAATTGGGCCTTTCTAATGTTAAAACCGCATCCCACAAAAATCGCTGTTTGTGCGATGTGATTTTAACATTAGAAAGTCCCATTGAAAAAAAATGCAACGATATCACAGTGTTAAAAAAAGTGCTAGTGGGTAGAAGCCCTTAGGTGGATTCACAACTGGCTGAATGATCGTACTCAAAGAGTGGTCATAAATGGCTGCACATCCAAGTGGAAGAATGTATCAAGTGGGGACCACAAGGCTCTGTCCTAGGCCCAGTGTTCAACATTTTTATATCTGGAGGTGGGAATTGATGGAAAACTGATGAAGTTTGCCGACGACACAAAGCTAGGAAAAATAGCTAACACTAGACAAGAGAAAGAGAAGATTCAAAAAGATCTAGAAAGTCTTGAGCAGTGGACAGTGACTAACAGAATAGTATTTTCACAAGGAGAAATGCAAAGTCCTACATCTGGGCAAGAAAAATGAAAAAAGCAAACACAGAATTGGAGGAATTGGGCTAAGCAGCAGCACATGTGAAAAAGACTTGGGTATACTAATAGATCATAGACTGAACATGAGTCAACAATGTGATGCAGCAGCAAAAAAGGCAAACATAATTCTGGGATGCATTAAGAGAAGCATAGAGTCTAGATCACAAGAGGTAATTATCCCCCTCTTCTCTTCCTTAGTCAGACCTCATTGGGAATATGATGTGAAGTTTTGGGCACCCCAATATAAAAAAAACAGACAAAGTGCAGCAAGTTCAGAGAAGAGCTACCAGGATGGTGAGCGGTCTGCAAATCATGTCCTATGAGGAAAGGTTAATAGAGCTGGGGATGTTTAGCTTGCAAAAAAGAAGGCTGAGAGGAGACTTAAAGGGGTTGTCCCGCGGCAGCAAGTGGGTCTATACACTTCTGTATGGCCATAATAATGCACTTTGTAATGTACATTGTGCATTAATTATGAGCCATACAGAAGTTATCAGAAATTATTCACTTACCTGTTCCGTTGCTGGCGTCCTCGTCTCCATGGTGCCGACTAATTTTCGGCCTCTAATGGCCAAATTAGCCGCGTTTGCGCAGTCCGGGTCTTCTGCTGTCTTCAATGGGGCCGCTCGTGCAGAATGCCGGCTCCGTGTAGCTCTGCCCCGTCACGTGCCGATTCCAGCCAATCAGGAGGCTGGAATCGGCAATGGACCGCACAGAAGCCCTGCGGTCCACAGAGAGAGAGGATCCCGGCGGCCATCTTCAGCAGGTGAGTATGAAGACGCCGGACCGCCGGGATTCGGGTAAGTACTACCCGGTTTGTTTTTTTAACCACTGCATCGGGGTTGTCTCGCGCCGAACGGGGGGGGGGGGGGGGTTAAAAAAAAAATCCGTTTCGGCGCGGGACAACCCCTTTAATACCATAGCTGTCTACAAATATCTGAAGGGCTGTCACAGTGTAGAGGGATCAGCCCTATTATCATCCGCACAAGGAAAGACTAGAAGCAATAGGATGAAACTGAAAGGGAGGAGACACAGATTAGATATTAGACAGTGAGGGGGATCAATGAATGGAACAGGTTACCACAGGAGGTGGGGAGTTCTCCTTTATTCGAAGTGTTCAAACAAAGTCTGCACAAATATCTGTCTGGGATGATTGAGTGAACCCTGCACTGAGCAGGGGGTCGGACCCGATGACCCTGGAGGTCCCTTCCAACTCTACCATCCTAGGATTCTATGACCATTCGTTCTTTTCGTTGCACCGTATGCAGTAGGGCTCGCTGAACTATTGTTTTAAACACACGTCTGGTAGCCCCCTGGTTCATAGCGAATTGTCCCACTGTAGCATATCAGTTATCCCTTAAGCACCTTCGTTGCCGACATTTACCTCTTACTTAAGTGGTACATGGTGCTCCACAGTTTCCATGTCGGTTATTCTCACAGACAGTTCACAAACTGCGCTGTTTGAGAAATACCGCCACCCTTGGCCTAAAAGGTAATAATCATCCCTTTTTGCAGTTCTGATAAATTGCCCCTCTTGCCCCTGACATTAATGAGTGATGTGTAAGCAGACTGCCTATCGCACACATTATATACCCACCAAGCCAGCCCACTGCACATCCTTCCCTACATGGGCTATGCGCTCCGGACATTGAAAGTAGGAGGTGGTCATAATATTGGGACTCTACTGTATATTTTTATGGCTTGGAATACTTATATGAATACCTTAGGCCGGCTGCACACGGGCGGATTTGCATTGCGAAATCCGGAGCGGGGATCCGCCTCCGGATTTTGCAGCATGAGCGGAAATCACGACTTTCTGCCCACGAGCGGAAATCAATTGCGATGTTCCACTCGTCGAGGAGAGATTCAGGATGCTGCGATTCTGTGCGACTTCCATGCGGACAGCTTCCATTGAAGTCAATGGAAGCCGTCCGCCCCACGACCCTTTCGCAATCATCATTGCATAAAGGTCGCGGGATCACTGGGCGACGGTGTGGCCATATCTGTGCTGCGCATGCGTATGCAGGTGGCTGTAGCGGCATTTACCGTGGACTATTCATTGATTATAATCGCAATCACCTACTCAAGTTCCTCCACCTTCAAAAAAGTCAGGGGAACGTCAACTTTTTTTTTTAAACTATGGACAAGTGCCCAATTTTATGAACCGTTGGTGAAACTTTGGATAGTTTTCAATCTTCGCCACTGGTTAGGAAATACAATGGTATCAATACATTTTTCCTGAGCCCCATCCAAATATCACATCCAATAAAGGCCTCAAGCTGAAGTCTCATGTTGTGATTTGACAATATACAGTATTTCCATTGGGATAATATACAATTTTTTAAATAATTTCCCAAAAATTATTTAACCCCCCCCCCCCCCCTAATACAAGCTGAGGCCATATTAAATGCAGCTATTTATTTTGCCCATATTTTTAGGATCCACTTGGTAACGCTTCGCTTTCCTTCCCTTCTATGCTAATGAACGCATAAAGCACCACTCCGTAAACACCAGTGTCTAAAGCTAAAGATTTATGTTTAATTCTGAGAGTGGAAAGTGACTTTGGATCCTCTATAATTTCGCTGATTGTCTCGCTCAGCGGCCGACTTCTCTGGCAGATGGAAGGTGTAATCAGATCTATTATTTTAAGAGGGTAAAATGCTCTTGTAAAGCACAAAAACGCAAATGATGGTGGATTCGGCTGCCTTTAATTTGCTAAAATGTTTGCGAAGCTGGCTCCTTTCAGAAGTGCTTAGCTCATATACATTACAAAACATTCCAATAGCGAGTTTGGCATCAGTAAAAGTGAATTAATTTCCCATACAAATCTTGATTTTTCTTAGAATAAATCTGGGCGCACTTGCTGTTCATTGAGGAGACATATTTTTTCTTTAATTCAGAGAGATTTGGCAAATGACAACCGGGTACAAAAAACATATATTTTCAACGCATTTAAAACAAAGGGGAAGAAAACGAGACATAACAACCAAATGAGCACCCTAACACCAATTAAAATCCGCCAAATTGTGGAAATTATTCACAAAGTTGAAATTCATTGACCAAAAAATCTATGCAAAGACAGATATTTTAGTAAAGGATTCAATGATGCAAACTACTAACGGTAAAGCAGTGCTGAAATAGGCAACTACGTTCTTATAATGCTGCCCCCTAATTACAAAAGTATAACTACTATAATACTGCCCCCTAACCACAAGAATATAACTACTATAATACTGCCCCCTATGTACAAGAATATAACTACTATAATACTGCCTCCTATGTACAAGAATATAACTACTATAATACTGCCCCCTATGTACAAGAATATAACTACTATAATACTGCTCCCTATGTACAAGAATACAACTACTATAATACTGCTCCTATGTACAAGAATATAACTACTATAATACTACCTCCTATGTACAAGAATATAACTACTATAATACTGCCCCCTATGTACAAGAATATAACTACTATAATACTGCCTCCTATGTACAAGAATATAACTACTATAATACTGCCCCCTATGTACCAGAATATAACTACTATAATACTGCCCCTATGTACAAGAATATAACTACTATAATACTGCCTCCTATGTACAAGAATATAACTACTATAATACTGCCCCCTATGTACAAGAATATAACTACTATAATACTGCTCCCTATGTACAAGAATACAACTACTATAATACTGCTCCTATGTACAAGAATATAACTACTATAATACTACCTCCTATGTACAAGAATATAACTACTATAATACTGCCCCCTATGTACAAGAATATAACTACTATAATACTGCCTCCTATGTACAAGAATATAACTACTATAATACTGCCCCCTATGTACCAGAATATAACTACTATAATACTGCCCCTATGTACAAGAATATAACTACTATAATACTGCCCCTATGTACAAGAATATAACTACTATAATACTGCCCCCTATGTACAAGAATATAACTACTATAATACTGACCCCTATGTACAAGAATATAACTACTATAATACTGCCTCCTATGTACAAGAATATAACTACTATAATACTGCTCCTATGTACAAGACTATAACTACTATAATACTGCCCCCTAATTACAAGAATATAACTATTATAATACTGGCCCTATGTACAATAATATAACTACTATAATACTACCCCCTATGTACAAGAATATAACTACTATAATACTGCCCACTATGTACAAGAATATAACTACTATAATACTGCCCCCTATGTACAAGAATAAAACTATTATAATACTGCTCCCTATGTACAAGAATATAACTACTATAATACTGCCTCCTATGTACAAGAATATAACTACTATAATACTGCCTCCTATGTACAAGAATATAACTACTATAATACTGCCTCCTATGTAGAAGAATATAACTACTATAATACTGCCTCCTATGTACAAGAATATAACTACTATAATACTGCCTCCTATGTACAAGAATATAACTACTATAATACTGCCCCTATGTACCAGAATATAACTACTATAATACTGCTCCCTATGTACAAGAATATAACTACTATAATACTGCCCCCTATGTACAAGAATATAACTACTATAATACTGTCTCCTATGTACAAGAATATAACTACAATATTACTGCCCCCTATGTACAAGAAGATAACTACTATAATACTGCCCCTATGTACAAGAAGATAACTACTATAATACTGCCTCCTATGTACAAGAATATAACTACTATAATACTGCCCCCTATGGACAAGTATATAACTACTATAATACTGCCCCCTATGTACAAGAATATAACTAATACTGCCCCCTATGTACAAGAATATAACTACTATAATACTGCCCCCTATGTACCAGAATATAACTACTATAATACTGCCCCCTAAGTACAAGGATATAACTACTATAATACTGACCCCTATGGACAAGAATATAGCTACTATAATACTGCCCCCCATGTAAAAGAAAATAACTACTATAATACTGCCCCTATGTACAAGAATATAACTACTATAATACTGCCTCCTATGTACAAGAATATAACTACTATAATACTGCCCCTATCTACAAGAATATAACTACTATAATTATGCTCCTATGTACAAGACTATAACTACTATAATACTGCTCCCATGTACAGGAATATAACTACTATAATACTGCCCCCCTATGTACAGGAATATAACTACTATAATACTGCCCCCTATGTACAAGAAGATAACTACTATAATACTGCCCCTATGTACAAGAAGATAACTACTATAATACTGCCTCCTATGTACAAGAATATAACTACTATAATACTGCCCCCTATGGACAAGTATATAACTACTATAATACTGCCCCCTATGTACAAGAATATAACTAATACTGCCCCCTATGTACAAGAATATAACTACTATAATACTGCCCCCTATGTACCAGAATATAACTACTATAATACTGCCCCCTAAGTACAAGGATATAACTACTATAATACTGCCCCCTATGGACAAGAATATAGCTACTATAATACTGTCTCCTATGTACAAGAATATAACTACTATAATACTGCCCCCTATGTAAAAGAAAATAACTACTATAATACTGCCCCTATGTACAAGAATATAACTACTATAATACTGCCTCCTATGTACAAGAATATAACTACTATAATACTGCCCCTATGTACAAGAATATAACTACTATAATTATGCTCCTATGTACAAGACTATAACTACTATAATACTGCTCCCATGTACAGGAATATAACTACTATAATACTGCCCCCCTATGTACAAGAATATAACAACTATAATACTGCCCCCTATGTACAAGAATATAACAACTATAATACTGCCCCCTATGTACAAGAATATAACTACTATAATACTGCCCCTATGTACAAGAATATAACTACTATAGTACTGCCCCCTATGTACAAGAATATAACTACTATAATACTGCCCCTATGTACAAGAATATAACTACTATAATACTGCCCCCTATGTACAAGAATATAACTACTATAATACTGCCCCCTATGTACAAGAATATAACTACTATAATACTGCCCCCTATGTACAAGAATATGAATACTATAATACTGCCTCCTATGTACAAGAATATAACTACTATAATACTGCCCCCTATGTACAAGAATATAACTACTATAATACTGCCCCCTATGTACAAGAATATAACTACTATAATACTGCCCCCTATGTACAAGAATATAACTACTATAATACTGCCCCCTATGTACAAGAATATAACTACTATAATACTGCCCCCTATGTACAAGAATATAAATACTATAATACCGCCCCCTATGTACAAGAATATAACTACTATAGTACTGCCCCCTATGAAGACCCTGACTATCTCTGTGTGTAGAAGCTCTGTGTCGTCTCTGCTGCTCAGCATGCATGGTCTCTGTATAGCCAGTATTGTCTCTTTCTCTGCCACCTGCATTATGACTCAGCTTTTTAATCTGTTGAATCCCTTTGTATTATCCTCACATTTGTGTTTCCCGTTGGGTCTTTATTGAGACTGTTTACCATTTACTGATGAAGTCTTGGCCACGGCATCCACTCTGCCTGCAGAATAAATGAGTTGTCAGGGTGAAGATGCGTCCATTCTGGGATGATACACAGATCCGGATCGGAGCTCTGCTCGCTGTTCATTAGATTGCAGTATGACATGAATAAATAGATACGTGCGATCTCCAGTGATATCATATAGAGGGATATCAGGAAGGTTATATAAGGACAGAAATTGTGAGAATACAGTATTTATAGAAGGATGAAAGTTTAACTTACCTGTGAAAACTTTCCTTGACAACTTATCTTAATGCAACAGAAGCCATTGTAAAGCAAGTGAAAAGGCAAAAACTGGCCCCTAAAGTTATCTTAAGCCATTAAGAGTCAAGTTAAACTCTGCTGCATCTGTTCACTGTGCATAAACAGTACTTATATAAGGACAAGTAGTGTGCATCTAGGTACACTGGCCCCTTTATTAGAGCCTCCGGCCCTCTGGTTATCGTAGCTTTCCTGTATGGAAGTTATCCCGGTGAGCCCAGAGTGCAGAATAAAGTCACGTGAAGGGTTTTCATTGCATCAGTCTCAGTGTGAATTCACAGTAGATGGGCAAACCCAGCAATCTGAGCGACTTCCAATGAGACCTGGTCATCGATGCTAAACTAGCAAACTGCTGGGAGTTTTCTTATATAATGATGTAGAGATGATAGATAGAGAGATAGATAGATATGAAAGAGAGATGGATGGATAAATGGATGGATATGAGATAGATATGAGACAAAATAGATAGATATGAGACAAAATAGATATATAGATGGATATGAGGTAGATATGAGATAGATAGATAGATAGATAGATAGATAGATAGATGTATAGATATGAGACAGATAGATAGATATGAGATGGATAGATAGATAGATGTATAGATATGAGACAGATAGATTGATATGAGATAGATGGATAGATAGATATGAGACAGATAGATAGATATGAGATAAATAGATAGATATGAGATAGATGGATAGATATGAGACAGATAGATAGATAGAAGGATAGATCGATGGCTAGATATGAGACAGATAGATAGATATGAGATAGATAGATGGATAGATATGAGATAGATAGATGGATAGATATGAGGCAGATAGATAGAGATGAGGCAGTTAGATAGATAGGTAGATATGAGATAGATGGATAGATAGATAGATAGATAGATAGATAGATAGATAGATAGATAGATAGATAGATAGATAGATAGATAGATAGATATGAGGCAGATAGAGATGAGGCAGTTAGATAGATAGATATGAGATAGATAGATGTGAGATAGGTAGATAGATAGATAGATATGAGATAGATGGACAGATATATATATATATATATATATATAGATATGAGATAGATAGATAGATATGAGATAGATGGATAGATAGATATGAGATAGATGGATATGAGATAGATAGATAGATAGATGGGTAGATATAGGAGAGATAGATAGATATGAGATAGATAGATAAATGGATAGATATGAAAGAGAGAGAGAGATGGATGGATAGATGGATGGATATGAGATAGATAGATAGATATGAGACAAAATAGATATATAGATGGATATGAGGTAGATATAAGATAGATAGATACGAGACAGATAGATATAAGATAGATGGATATGAGAGAAATAGATAGATCGATAGATGTATAGATATGAGACAGATAGATATAAGATAGATGGATATGAGAGAAATAGATAGATCGATAGATGTATAGATATGAGACAGATAGATAGATATGAGATAGATGGATAGATAGATATGAGACAGATAGATAGATATGGGATAAATAGATAGATATGAGATAAATAGATAGATATGAGACGGATGGATAGATATGAGATAGATATTAGATAGATGGATAAATAGATATGCGATAGATAGATAGATATTAGATAGATAGATGGCTAGATATGAGACAGATAGATAGATATGAGATAGATATGAGATAGATAGATGGCTAGATATGAGATAGATAGATAGATAGCTAGATAGATAGATATTAGATAGATAGATAGATAGATAGATAGATAGATAGATAGATAGATAGATATGAGACAGATAGATGGATAGATTTGAGATAGATAGATGGATATGAGATAGATGGATAGATAGATATGAGATAGATGGATATGAGATAGATAGATAGATAGATAGATAGATAGATAGATAGATAGATAGATGGCTAGATATGAGATAGATCGATAGATAGATAGAGAGATAGATAGATGGATATGAGATAGATGGATAGATGATAGATAGATGATAGATATTAGATAGATAGATGATAGATAGATAGATATGAGATAGATGGACAGATAGATATATATGAGACAGATAGATGGATAGATGTGAGATAGATAGATGGATATGAGATAGATGGACAGATAGATAGATGGATAGATATGAGATAGATGGATAGATAGATATGAGATAGATGGATATGAGATAGAGAGATAGATGGGTACATATAAGATAGATAGATAGATAGATAGATATGAGACAGATAGATAGATATGAGATAGATGGATATGAGATAAATAGATAGATAGATGGCTAGATATGAGATAGATAGATATGAGATAGATGGACAGATAGATATATATGAGACAGATAGATAGATATGAGATAGATGGATATGATATAAATAGATAGATATGAGATAGATGGATGGATATGAGATAGATAGATATGAGATAGATGGATAGATATTAGATAGATAGATATGAGATGGATGGACAGATAGATGGATAGATATGAGATAGATGGATAGATATGAGATATATGGATAGATATGAGATAGATAGATATGAGATAGATAGATAGATATGAGATAGATGGATAGATAAAGAGATAGATATGAGAATTATAGATATGAAATGATAGATAGCTGGATAGATAGGAGAGAAAAATAGATATGAGATAGATGTATAGATAGATAGCAAGATAGATAGATAGGTAGATATAAGAGAGATAGATATGAGACAGATAGATAGATATGAGATAGATGGATATGAGATAAATAGATAGCTAGATGGCTAGATATGAGATAGATATAAGACAGATGGATAGATATGAGACAGATAGATAGATATGAGATAGATGGATAGATATGAGATAGATCTATCTAAAAGAAGAAAGAATGGGAAGCATTTAGAGAGACCAGGATGGATAAACACAGAACTTGAACACATTATTAAAAAGGAAGACAAATGTTAATCAAATGGAAAGAGGGGAGAATATCTAAAGAATATAATGCGGTCTGCAGAAACTGTAGGGCAAGTGTCAGAAAAGCTAAAGCTGATAATGAATTAAGGCTTGCAACAGAGGCCAAGAGCAATAAAAAAGGATTTGGAGGGGGGGGGGGGGGGGGCATGTCGAAAGCAAAAGAAAAGTCAAAGATGCTATTGGATACTTGCAAGATGAAAATGGTGAATTGCTTAAGAATGATCTTGAGAAGGCCAAACTTTTAAATTCCTATTTTGTATCTGTTTTCTCTCAGAAAGTAGATGTAACATCAACTGATCTTCCCCGCACTATTGGGGGAAAAAACAATGCAGGCTATCTGTAAGCAGAGAGATGGTGAGGGAACACTTAACTAACTTAAATGAATTCAAGTCTCAAGGTCCAGATGAATTACATCCTAGGATACTAAAGGAAGAAGCGGAGATAATTGCTGAACCACTCACCATAATCTTTGAAAATTCCTGGAGAACAGGAGAAGTCCCAGAAGATTGGAAAAGGGCAAATATTGTTCGTATCTTCAAAAAAGAGAAGCAGGTAGATCCAGGAAACTACAGGCCTGTGAGCCTGACTTCTATACCGGCAAAAGATCTTTGAACAAATTATTGAACAGCAGGTATGCAAGTACTTGAATAAAAATGGAGTAATTAACCAGAGCCAGCATGGGCTTGTAACAAACAAGTCATGCCAGATGAATCTAATTTCCTTCTATGACAGAATCATCGACTGGGTTGATCAGGAAAATGCAGTAGACATAGTATATTTTGACTTTAGTAAAGCATTTGACAAAGTATCTCATACCATAGTTATTGAAAAAATGACCAAATATGGGATTGACAAGGTAACTGTTAGGTAGATTCACAACTGGCTGAGTGATCGTACTCAAAGAGTGGTCATAAATGGCTGCACATCCAAGTGGAAGAATGTATCAAGTGGGGTACCACAAGGCTCTGTCCAATGCCCAGTGGTGTTCAACATTTTTAGAAATGATCTGAAGGAGGGAATTGATGGGAAACTGATCAAATTTTCCGATGACAGAAAGCTAGGAGGGATAGCCACCACTAGGGAAGAGAGAGTATTCAAAAAGATCTAGAACAGCTTGAACAGTGGGCGGCGGTCACATGATCGCCGGCCGGAATCTGTGTGCATAACATAGCGCTAATTGAGCGCTATGTAATCTGTAAAGGAAAAGGCAGAAAGGGTTAAAAACCCTTTCTGCCTTCTCCTCGGGGGTCCTTGATGAGGATCAGTGCAGGAGTGCATCTGCACCTGATGTGTCTGATGATCGGGTGCAGATGCACTCCTGCACTGCAGTGTCGGACCTGTCCCGACATTGGAGCTGTGGAGGGAAATGATGATGTCGGGGCAGGCCCGACATTAGATTAGATAGGGTTAATAGCTGTCTACAAATATCTGATGGCTGTCACAGTGCAGAGGGATCAGCCCTATTCTCATTTGCACAAGGAAAGACTAGAAGCAATGGGATGAAACTGAAAGGGAGGAGACACAGATTAGATATTAGACAGTGAGGGGGATCAATAAGTGGAACAGGTTACCACGGGAGGTGGGGAGTTCTCTTTCAATGGAAGTCTTCAGACAAAGGCTGGACAAATATCTGTCTGGGGTGATTTAGTGAATCCTGCACTGAGCAGGGGGTTGGACCAGATGACCCTGGAGGTCCCTTTCAACTCTGCCATTCTAGGATTCTATGATAGATAGATATGAGACAAAATAGATATATAGATGGATATAAGATAGATATGAGACAGAGATAGATAGATAGATAGATAGATAGATAGATAGATAGATAGATAGATAGATAGATAGATAGATAGACAGACTAGATATAAATGAAATCACAAAGACATGGCCACTTTCTAATCTCTGTGTCTGGTGTTGCATTCAGGTGGAGGGGGATGTGCTTTAGTCAGTGGATTAAATTCCCTTTAATTGTCAGCGGCCGTCCTGGTTCTTCAGAGACTGACATCATTACATCACCGCTTTCCAGTTCATTTATATTTAACTTTATCTCTTCCTCTGGTCCAATTTCCATAAAGCCTCCACAGCTGAGCACACAGCCGTTCCTCTGTGCATGTAATGTGGCGAGGTCGGCAGGATTTGTATAGCGTTCCCGCGCGCCGTCTCTGTCTCGGGGTGATATGTGGAGATGCTGATTTTTCGCTCTTTTGAGGTTTGGATAATTACCTTCCTGCTCTGAAGGTGAAGACTCGTGTTATATAATCATTATTCTAACATTAATAATTCAGCCTCATTCACACTACAGAACATTTCCATTTAAGCATTCATTCACAATTTAAAGCGCAGCAGCACGCGGACCGCGCCGGCTGCCTCTCTGCTCCCGCAGATAAATGCTCTGTCCTTTATCTAAACTCCAAGACGACTCCACTATGGAGCAAGATTTTGTACATAAACATTTTTTCCATTATTGAAGCCCTTAAGGACCAAGCCAATTTTGAGAATGCATTATTTTAACCCCTTAGTGGCGCAGTCTACTTTGGACCTTAGAACACGATTTTGGGGAGGTTTTTATTTTCATTTTTCAAAAGCCATAACTTGATTTTTACGTGGCAAGCTATAGTTTTTATTGGAACTATTCTTTGGGTACATATAGTGTATTGTATAACTTTTATTCATTTTTTTACCTAAAAGTGGTTCCCCCCTTGGCCTATAAGAGGCTCTCAGAGGCTCCTTGTGTGCAGTGACCTCTTCTTCCGCTTGTGTAGAGCTTGTTGACCACTAGATGCCTCTACGACGCAGAGAAGAGATGTCACCCCGTTACCAGAGTCTGAGAGGGGCGCATTATTGGGATGTGAGAAGCTGGATGGTCGTGTCGATGAATTGTCCCCCACTGGGCCATTCTGACCGGACTGTTAGGGGTGTTGCGACCAGTGGATGGAGGCACACAAGGTGACCGGGCTCAGGACGCCCCCTACAGACCACCAGTAGCGAGGAGCATTTGCCAAGACTGTTAGGAGGTATTGGGACCAGTGGATGTGTGAGGGCACACAAGTTGACCGGGCTCAGGACGCCACCTACAGACCACCAGTAGAGAGGAGTGTCTGACCAGACTGTTAGGGGGTGTTAGGACCGTTGGATATATGAGGGCACACAAGGTGACCGGGCTTAGGACCCCCGACAGACCACCAGTAGAGAGGAGAGAGGTATTGGGACCAGTGGATGTGTGAGGGCACACTAGTTGACCGGGCTCAGGACCCCACCTACAGACCACCAGTAGAGAGGAGCATCTGACCAGACTGTTAGGAGGTGTTGGGACCAGTGGATCTGTGAGGGGACACAAGGTGACCGGGCTTAGGATGCCCCCTACAGACCATTAGTAGAGAGGAGCGTCTGACCAGACTGTTAGGGGGTGTTGGGACCAGTGGATGTGTGAGGGCACACAAGGTACCCGAGCTCAGGACCCCCGACAGACCACCAGTAGAGAGGAGCGTCTGATCAGAATGTTAGCAGGTGTTGGGACCAGTGGATGTGTGAGGGCACACAAGGTGACCGGGCTCAGGACCCCCGACAGATCACCAGTAGAGAGGAGCGTCTGACCAGACTGTTAGGGGGTGTTGGGACCAGTGGATGTGTGAGGGCACACAAGGTACCCGAGCTCAGGACCCCCGACAGACCACCAGTAGAGAGGAGCGTCTGACCAGAATGTTAGCAGCTGTTGGGACCAGTGGATGTGTGAGGGCACACAAGTCGACCGGGCTCAGGACGCCCCCTACAGACCACCAGTAGAGAGGAGCGTCTGACCAGACTGTTAGGGGGTGTTGGGACCAGTGGATGTGTGAGGGCACACAAGGTACCCGAGCTCAGGACCCCCGACAGACCACCAGTAGAGAGGAGCGTCTGACCAGAATGTTAGCAGCTGTTGGGACAAGTGGATGTGTAAGGACACACAAGGTGATCGGGCTCAAGACCCCCGACAAACCACCAGTAGAGAAGAGCCTCTGATCATCCGTCAAGCATGAACAGCTCCAACTGTTTTGTTGTCCGCAATCCAGAGACAGGGGGCGCCATCATTACACCCCTGTGTCTGTCAGAACCATTTCCAGGCTCTTGGCTGAAGGACAGGGTACTAGAGCCTCTATGCCCCCCCCCCCCTCTTAAATCTTGTATCCAAGCTAGAGGCGGTACAACAGGGTACTAGAGCCTCTATGCCCCCCTGTATCACATCTTGTATCCAAGCTGTGGTGTGGTCTGATAGATTGCCTGTCAGATTGCAGTATAATGTAATACTATGATATTACATTATACTGAAGGAGCGATCAAACCATCGCAAGGTCAAGTCCCCTATGGAGATTTTAAAAAATTTTAGAAATAAGTTTTAAGTCGCTGTGCTGTCAGATCCGCCACGGGAGGTGGTGAATTTTCTAACAGAGGTTGTACAGACATCTGTCTGGGATGATTTAGTGAATCCTGCCCCAACTAATGCTAATGCCCCCAGTTTTGGCCCTAATAGTAACAGTGCCCTTAGTATTGGCCCCAATAGTAGTAGTGTCTGCAGTACTGGCCCCAATAGTAAGTGTGCCTCCCTACAGTGGCCCCACTAGTGCCTCCAGTAGTGGCCCCAATGCTTAATAGTGGCCTCAATAGAAATAGTGCCAGCAGTACCGGCCCTAAGTAAGGCCCCAGTAGTGATAATGCCCCCAGTTGAGGCCCCAATAGTAATTATGCCCCCAATAGTAGCACCAACAGTAATAGTCCCTGAACTAGTGGCCCCAGTAGTAATAGTGCCCTAAGTAGTGGGCCCAATAGTAACAGTTTCCCTGGTAATAATAATGTCCCCAGTTGTGGCCAAAATAGTCATAGTGACTCTGTTAGTGGCCCCAGTAGTAATAGGGCCCTCTATGTGCCATCCGCCTCTCCCCCACCATCTGCGCGGCATATAGGATGTACAGGAACCCAGACCCTGGGATTAGAGGTCACAGCTCAGATTATGGCAGCCGGATGGGAGTCAAGAGAAAGAGAGAGGGTGAGTGAAGTGCTGGATGCTGTATGGCCGCTCCCCATCTGCTCTCAGATGACAATTATTTTTTTACTGGCCACTAATACAGTAAAAAATAAATACCGGCACCGGCCTTCGACCTTAATTACCGGCCGGGTTGCAGCCCTAGGTAGTATTAATGTATACCACATCCTCATGTAACCCAGGGACAGTGAGAGGGCATCTCTAGGGCATCTCTCCTCACCGCCCCTTGGTCTTTTTTTTACTCGTTTTGTTGAACAGTTAATATCCCATACAGTATATGAACTTCGCGTAGCTCGTAAGGTTTTCTAATTGAGGGAGAATTCCACTGTTTACATGTCGGAGGTACATTGTTACTACCGACATATAAATACAATGGATTAGTGCGTTGGGTTACGGTGTCAGCAGAGTCTGACAGTTGGCACCCACATCACTGACCGGCCCTAGATACAGTTCTGCTCAATAAACCTTGGACAAGTCTTGTGTGAAAGTTGTGTCCATCGAGCCACACCCCCCCCCCCCCCCCCACACCCCCACACCTTGTGGAATATCTCCGGGCATTTTCTATTTTTATAGACTATGTTCTCATACGGTAAGGTGGTATTAACAATATTCTGCCACATCGAGAGCGTTCGGAACGTCTATCCATCCAGCATAAAGCTATCGTTTTCCGCCCAGGAACAACACCTTCTATCTGATCATGAAATTGCCACTGTTCCTCGTTCAAAATACCCAACAGGCATATGATCGGGTCAAGTGGAATTGGCATCTCCATTCGCTGGCTTAGAAATTCTGTAACCTCCTCCCAGTATGCATAGATATCTGGGCAGCTTCATATTAAATTATTAAAATTTGCCCCCGGTGATTGGCATCGATGCCATTGGTTGGTAGACACCCTGTTCATTTTATAAAGCCTAGTCGGTGTTAGCACTGGTGAAGTATATACAATTGAGTTAATTTATTGTTTGCGGCTGGTGATACCATGGTATATGATGCCTTCGCAACATCCCATTGCTCACCAGTAAGGGTGGGGATAAGTCCCTTCCATCTATCCATCACCGACATTGGCGTATAGGAAATTTTAGAATGCAGCAGATGGGTGTACAATCCCAATATCAGACCCCTGGGGCCTTGAGTGCACATTATGCCTATCAGAGGGTACAGAGAAAGAGGTTGTCTTGGTTCTGGGAATTGTGCCATAAGAGCATGCCAGAGTTGCAAGTATCTATAGAATCCAGTCCTCGGGATCTGGTAAAGCTGCTGGAGCTGTTCAAAGGAGGCTAGCACCCCATCAATATATAGATGTTCCAATGTGGTAATTCCCAGGTTCTCCCAGAACTGCTTATCTGGTAGATTCACAAGACGTGGGAGCGTTCTATTATCCCACAGAGGGGTTTCTACATATTTAGTCAGTGATTTACATGTCTGCCACACTCTAACCACCAGATTATGAATAGGTAGCATCTGCTTGGCCAACAGCTCTGGTTTCTCTTGAACGATCCAGAGGGAAATTTCGAATGGAAAAACCATTAGGCGGTGTTCAGAGTTTGGGAGGGGAGCGTTCATCCCTTGATCTTTAATGGAATCGTCCTCCTCTAGCAGTATTTAAAGTGAGTCATGCCATTCCACAAAAGTCGAGGATGCCGCTCTACTCAAATCTGATTGTTGCTGGTCTGACTTCCTACTCCAATCTTTCTCTCATTAATTACTGATAGACCTCTTCTGGGGAGCAAAAGCTGTCTACCTCTTTTTCCTGTTATGGATGGGTCCAGGATGAAGCTAATTTACAGCAGCCATTTTTATACCTGTGTTTGTCACAGAGTCAACAGTGTCATCACCACAAGCATAGGGGCCCCATGCGAATCTATGTATATTAACATTATCAATCTTTGAAAATTCCTGGAGAACAGGAGAAGTCCCAGAAGATTGGAAAAGGGCAAATGTTGTCCCTATCTTCAAAAAAGGGAAGCAGGTGGATCCAGGAAGCTACAGGCCTGTGGGCCTGACTTCTATACCGGGAAAGATCTTTGAACAAATTATTAAACAGCATGTATGCAAGTACTTGGATAAAAATGGAATAATAAACCAGAGCCAGCATGGGTTTGTAACAAACAAGTCATGCCAGATGAATCTAATTTCCTTTTATGACAGAATCAGCGACCGGGTTGATCAGGAAAATGCAGTAGATATAGTATATCTTGATTTTAGTAAAGCATTTGACAAAGTATCTGATAGCATACGTATTGAAAAAATGACCAAATATGGGATTGACAAGGCAACTGTTAGGTGGATTCACAACTGGCTGAGTGGTTGTACGCAAAGAGTGGTCATCAATGGCTGCACATCCAATTGGAAGAATGTGTCAAGTGGGGACCACAAGGCTCTGTCCTGGGCCCAGTGTTGTTCAACATTTTTATAAATAATCTGGAGGAGGGAATTGATGGGAAACTGATCACATTTGCCGACGACACAAAGCTAGGAGGGATTGCTAACACTAGGGAAGAGAGAGAGAATATTCAAAAAGATCTAGAAAAATGTGCACAGTGGGCGGTGACTATCAGAATGGTATTTAACAAGGAGAAATGCAAAGTCCTACATCTGGGCAAGAAAAATGAAAAAAGCTCATAAAGAATGGAAGTAATCGGGCTAAGCAGCAGCGCATGTGAAAAAAACTTGGGTATACTAATAGATCATAGACTGAACATGAGTCAATAATATGATGCAGCAGCCAAAAAGGCAAACACAATTTTGGGATGCATTAAGAGAAGTATAGAATCTAGATCACGTGAGGTCATTATCCCCCTCTACTCTTCCTTAGTCAGACCTCATTGGGAATACTGTGTCCAGTTCTGGGCACCCTACTTTAAAAAAGACATAGACAAACTGAAGCAAGTTCAAAGAAGAGCTACCAAGATGGTGAGCAGTCTGCAAGTCATATCCTATGAGGAACGGTTTAGGGATCTGGGAATGTTTAGCAGAAGAGAAGGCTGAGAGGAGACTTAATACCGGTCTACAAATATCTGAAGGTCTGTCACAGTGCAGAGGGATCAGCCCTATTCTCATCTGCACAAGGAAAGACTAGAAGCAATGGGATGAAACTGAAAGGGAGGAAACAAAACTTTCTGTCTGGGATGATTTAGTAAATCCTGCACTGAGCAAGCGGTTAGACCCAATGACCCTGGAGGTCCCTTCCAACTCTTCTATGATTAAGCTAGAGGCAGTACAACAAGGTCCTAGAGCCTCCATGCTTCTCGCATCACATCTTGTATCCTAGCTAGAGTCAGTACAACAGGGTAATAGAGCCTCCATACCTGCTCGTATCACATCTTGTATCCAAAGTAGAGGCGGTCCAGCAGTGTACTAGAGCCTCCATTCTTGCCTGTATCACATCTTGTACCCAAGCTAGAGGCTGTATAACAGGGTACTAGAGCCTCCATGCCCCCGTATCACATCTCATATCCTAGCCAGAGGCAGTACAACAGGGTACTAGAGCCTCCATGCCTGCCCGTATCATATATTGTATCCAAGCTAGAGGTGGTACAACAGGGTACTGGAGCCTCCATACCTGCCCATATCACATCTTATATCCAAGCTAGAAGCGGTACAACAGGGTGCTAGACAGCTCAGCACCCGATTTGCTCCTGCTAGGTTGCAGGAGCTTTAATCCCTTGCTGTATTTCTACTATGATGCCAGATTAAAGCCCATAACCAATTGCTGTATATTGGACCTTAATGGGTTAATAAGAAGTTGCACAACAATAATAATAATAAATCACAACAATGACCATGTTCCGAGGGTATTTAGCTCCCCCTATCCCTTTACACCACCTTACTGACCTTTATGGAAGACCCTCTTTACAGACCCCAGAATGTCTTTGCTGTGATTTCAGCGTGTTCGCCTCTGTTCACACTCTCTTCCCGATACATTAGCGTTGAGTTCTGAAGAGTTGGAGTAGAGCAGCTGTCATGAGGTTGAAGCATGGTGGAAGCTGCTGTCAATAGACCCTTGGGACTCTTGATCGATACCTTGCCAGGAGCTCTGCTGATGTCAGTTTCACCTTAGACCTGATGTATTTAATCAAAGTGTCTGCAGAGCAAAGTATAACACATCCATTACATCCCGGTGTCAGGTTCTTCCTTCCATAAATCTCATTAGCACTCTGCACTGTTTAATCTTCCATGCCAAGAATATCTTTAAAGGGATCCCGTCACGTTGAACGCAAAGTCCAATCTGCCGGCGGCGTGTTATCGAGCAGGAGGAGCTGAGAAGATCAATATATAGTTCTCTGGGGAAAAAAACGTTCAGTATAACTTGTGTTTTATTCTTTTAAGTCTCTGCTTAGGAGTCCAGTGGGCGGTCTTACTTAGTGATTGACAGCACACCTTATGCAGCGTCCCAGGAGCAGGCCCTCAACCGAGGAGGCAGCGGGGTAGAGATATAACCTTGTCACGGGGCTCTACCATGTCCTCTCTAAGGGTAGCTCGGGACCCGACCTCGTTACTTACAGGGGGAGATCACAAATTAGGTAACGGTGGTTACCTGAAGTCCTGTTTGTCACTCGTGACGCCAACGTTCCATCCTCTGCTGTGGATCTTTGTAGATGGAATAAAGTAATCCACACACACAGAGTGTCTTTTTAAGGACAAGAACCGGGAACTTCGGTCCTGTCCGTTTACTTGAATGTTTCAGCACGTAACAATAACAGTTTGTACAGTGATGTAGCAGTGAAGATTCTCGGGACATCCGTACCTCTACAGACAAAGTTATCTGCAGGTCCTTTCTCCCGGCAAAACTCTCTCCACTGACATACACTCACTTGTCCTTTCCACTAAGTAGCGGTTTCAGTCTCTCTCAGCACATGCGGTACTGACGCTATACTCCACGCGTTTCCCAACATGTCCGGGCCTTCACTCTCTCCAGATCAATAGTTGCATGGAGGGTTCCTGATATGACCCACAGGCAGCCTTTCTGCTTCCTCCCTTACTGACTCTTGCCGTCTGTCTCACCAACTCACGGACAGACTGACCAACTCACTGACTGCTCTCTCTCTTCTTTCTCTCTCCTCCCACTGACACGCGGCCATGCATTTATACCACACAAGGCAAAACGATACTTTTTCCAGACAACACTAGACATGACCAGACATTAACCATTCCTGCCTGCAGACTTCCAATACACATAAACTCGATGCATTCCACGTTGCAGACAGTGACACTAGACAGACATAAATCATGCATTCCGAGGTGCTGGAGGGGACCCCCAAACTCTGGGCCACTACACTTATATAGGAAAGGCTGCCAATTATTGAGTTACTCCGCCCATCGGACTGCCGAGCAAAATATATGCAATGGTTTAAAGGACCAAATTACAAGTTAGGCCTCCGGCACACTGGTGGTTTTTTTCATCCATGTGGAGTCCATTAAAAAATGGACTTCACACAGACATCAATCTGCTCAGCTCCTCCTGCTCTATAGTATGATACTAGTTTAGGGTGAATCTGTTGTCAGGCTTGCTGACTGTTTCCAAAAACAACCAGATACAATGGCGCTGGAACTGGTCGCTGCCGTTATAGTCCATCCGTGCTTAGGAACGGCGAGTTGTGCATTCAGACATGTCAATTGGAGCATCAGAGTTCTATTCGGCTGCTCCAGACTGTGATGCGCCTGTTGGTTAGAATGATTCTTGATGTCCTCTTCTGACCCCTTTCGGTGACAAGTTGTTCCGTCCACAAGATTTCCTTTAGCTGGATGTTTTCCCTAACTCACACTGTTCTTGATGTATGGATTCTTGCTGGTTTTGAATTCCCAAGTATTGTTTCAAAGACCTGTATAAAGGGTCGGACATTGATTTGCAGGAATGCTGCCATCCAATAGTTGGCACTGCAAAACTATTACTCCATCTTCCTTATTTGCATATATTTCCCAGAGGAGCATGCATGGCCTTATAAGTCTCCTCACTCACTTTCTAGGTGCTCTCCCTAAGGAGTGACGATACCCCCCCCCCCCATCCCCGACTCATGATATACTCTCCCACACGGTTGGCAGTGACATCCTGGTCCCGGCTAGTCTAGCACCGATGACCGGCCTCGTTGGAAGTCACTCAGATCGCTGGATTTTCCCATCTAATGTGGATTCACATTAAAACTGATCCACGGAAAACTTGCCACGTGATTTTATGCTCCGGGGTCACGGGATCATTTCCATACAGGGAAGCGCCAATTGCGAGAGGTTTGGGGCTCTAATAAAAGGGCCAATCAGAGCATAAGAAGCTGCTTTAATTCCAGCGAGGACATTTGTACATTGTTCTGTTTTGCCGATGACCTCTCGTCTATCTGGATGAATGCATTAGTCCCATCTTGCGCCGCCGCCGTCCTCGGTAAGATTTACCGCCGTCTGAGTAACCTGGGCTCCATTGTTAATGAGAACTTTTCTATTATCGAGAAGCAGGATAGAGTCAGTGATTTAGGACACATGAACGACTCCAGATGCTCAGCGCCGCCATTTACAGGGCTGACATAATTCGGGCTGACATGGAAAAACGTATCCATCTGCTTTTTCGGTTGGACCAAATAAGCCCGTAATGGGACGTTCCGGTTACATCTTATACAATTTTTATATTTCTTGCTGATTGCATTAAAATTCTAGTAAAGTCGTCTTCCTCTTCGATGTGTCTCAGGCTGCAGATGTTAGAGTCAACGTAGAGTCAAGCCTGCCTCGGAGCGCGCTCGGCCTTCTGTGCACATTACCCAATAACGGCACGCTCTACAGAACACTTACATTAAGGGATGTGCAGATTACCGCACAAACTAATGGCATAGAAGATGAGGAATAGGGCGAAAAATGGGGCAATTGTCCAGGGCTCCTTTTCCTAGGGGGGTCCTTAGGACTGGATCCATAGGAGATACCTTAGAGAAACCTTCGGCTCCACTGTCAGTTCCAGTAGTGCTATGCATGCACTATATGGTAGCATTATATGGATACTGAATGAGTAAAGGCCCATTTAGACACAACGATTATCGATCAAAATTCGCTTTGAGCGATAATCGTTGTGTGCATTTACATGGCAAGATGATCGCTCAAAATTTGCTCAAACGGCACTTTGAGTGACAGTTTTGAGCGTTCACTTTGCATAAGCTCTTAAGTAGCTAATTAGATACTTAAGAGCCCATTAGTGTGTAAATGGAGGTTCCCGCTGTATACAGATTACAGCGGGAGCGCTGTCTTCTGTATACAGCTGCTGTGTTCTAAAAGAGTTCAGCTGGTATCCCGCTGAGCGCTCCGAGCGCAGTATGCAGAACGCAGCTGGAGAGCTGTCTTCTGCATACTCCTGCTGTGTTCACGGAGCACTCAGCTGGTATACACTGGCTGAGCACTTCAAGCGGGGTATGCAGAAGACAGCTGGTGCGCTGTCTTCTGCATACTCCTGCTGTGTTCTCCGAGCGGGATACCAGCGGAAACAATAGTTTCAGCACATGGTGCCGATAAGACTCATCATTGTCTTTCAGCTTGCTGAAAGACAACGATGAGCAAATCGTTAACGAAATCTGCACAATGGCCGTGCGTTTAGACCCAACGATTATCGCTCAGAAGATGGCTTTTGAGTGAATTTTGAGCGATAATCGTTGTGTTTAAATGCCCCTTATTCCTGAATCGTCCTCGCACCAGGGTCGCGGTCCTCAAGATATGCCAGAGATTCTACCTAAAGAGCCTTTTACACCTACCAATTTCTCCTCAATGATAATCATCGATCATTGAGATCAGCACTTGTCTGCCCAGCCGATTTAGACTCCACTAAGGGATCAGCGATCACTGTCGGCAGCGCCTCACCCGTTGACATGGGGAATGTGCTGCCAACAACGCTGATTTTTTTTCTGTTGTACTACATAAAAAATACAATCATCTAACAAACGAGCATTTTGCACATTCGGACGGGCTGATTTGTGGGCAATCTAACATTCACATGAACGTTTGTGCCCAAAAACTGACCCATCTAAAAATACCTTAAAAGGGTTATCCCCAAATTGACTTTTATCGCATAGGTGTTGTTCCATCTCGCTTATTTGCATATTACCCAGAGGAGCATGAATGGCCTTACAAGTCTCTTCACTTACCTTCTAGGTGCTCTCCCTAAGGAGAAATGATAGCGTTTCTGACCTAGGTGATAAAAGTCTCACCACTGAGACCCCCACCAATCCTGAGAACCGATGTCCCATGTCCTACTCAACCTCCTCACAACGGGCTTGCTGCACCAACCTGTAGTGATGTGGAGACTGAATGGAGTGGGTTCATACATGTGCAGCACCGCCTCATTCATATCAATGCAGCTGACAGAAATAGTACAAGTGCTCGACTATCTTCCGCAGTCCCACTGGAGTGGCACTTCCCATTGCAGCTGCTGTTCCATTCAGTCTCCTCCTCATTGCAGAGAGTGCATTGAGGATGTAGGGAGGAGGACATGGAACCCATAGTCTTGGGATCATGAGTGTCTCAGTGGTGAGACCCCCACCAATAAGATTTTTATCAACTATCCCTTTCACCAAGTATGAGGCTCTCTGTTGTGTTGGTCCTTCTCTCCTGTGCTGATGGTCTTGTCGCACTTCGGTGCCCGGTTTCCGCAGGGAGGGAGACTCCCGGGGTCCTTTGCACCATTGATCTGTCTGGTCCATCTTCGGCTCCTCAGGTCCATCGTGGCCTTTTCAGTGTCAACCAGCCTCTGGTGCTTGTGGCTGCAGCTTGCACTGCTACTGACCTCTGCCACAACCTCTTGTCACTCAGGTCCTCTGCAGCTGCCCAGCATGGGGATGTCGCCTGCTGCACTGCCCAGCTGTGGAACGGCCTCCGCCACTTCAACTAGCTGCTACTACATCTTGCTGCTACTTCTCCATAAACAAGGCTGTGTCCCAGTTCTAAGATGGCCATTGGCTCTTCCCCACTGTGTCATATGAGGCTACACAGCCCTTTTCTGAAAGCAATGTTTTCAAATAGCTCTATTCACTTCTATTAGCAATTAACTCTGCCTGTGTTGGAGCACCCTCTTGTGGTCAACTTTAACAGTGCAGTCTGTAACTTAAATCTAGAGCTCCATCCAGAATTCCACAGAGTGGCCACAGTGGCCAAGCCATGATCATAAGTAAGCGGGGAGCAGGGCACTGCTCACCCCCCTTACATCAGGACAGGCAGTCTCTTACTGTCCACTAGTCACTCTACTTCTGAGCAGCATATCTGCAGCCCACACTAACATAGCAATGGCACCTAAAGTCTCTCTACCAACTTACCAGCTTGCCTGTCAGAGGATACACTCTGTCTCATCTGCATCTCACCACCCAAGCTCTTTCTCTACCCCTCTGACTCTGCTTTCAACTCTATACACTTCTTGGTGTCTGTACGCAGGCCTAGTTACTCTGTACAGTCTCAGCAGATCCTCCAGGCATCAAACGCTGCACACACACTCTATCACCAATACTCAGCCTCTATATACATGTGGAGGTATTGCGACGCAGATTCAGGGTACGATGCAGCAGAAGGAGGTACAACAAATGCACAGTATTTATTTCTGAACACAGAAAATGAAAAGTAAGGTTATAATAGAATCACCTGTTAGCATAGAATCACCTATCGATAGCTATGGCTAACGATAGTAAATCCTAGGATTAGCAATACTTTATGTACAACACAAAATGACAGTTTTTCATGAAAACAGTATCAATAATACTGTACAGAGATGAGTTGTGTTGAACAGAAATCACACAGTCTAACCTTTAAGGGGCTATTGCTCTACTACTAGCAACACAGTCTAGGTGAAACTCAGAGTTCGACCCCAGCTAATTTGTCTAGATTGTGTAGGTTCACGCCCCTGTGGCTCTAGCTCAGTTCATAACCACACAAAAAGCCTGCTGTTTAACTGTTTAGGTCTATAATGGTGTGCACACCTATTGCTAGATTAAGGCCAGCCCCACTTACGGTTGCATTGCGTAGGAGTCCATTGATCCAGCCTGCTTCAGGTCAGGAGTGCAACTCTACTACATTGTTCCTGATGCTCCCACCAGTTCAGGGCCATTGCACAGACTCTATCTCTTTATTTGTTGCTCTAGGCCGAAGGCATTCTCAGTGACTGCTGGTCTTTCCCCAGCAGATCCCCTGCAGAGAATGTTGTACGTCTCCTGGCAGCTCCTCAACAGCACCTCTCATGACCTCTAAGTCTCTCTTGGGTAGCCCACAGCAGCACTTAGGTCCATGAAAAAAATTGCAGCATGCCTTATTTGGATCCGTATTACAGACCGAAATTGCCCATTAAAGTCAATGAGATTGTATTAATACACAGTGAATACACGATACATGCGTATCCACTACAACGTTATACATGCAGGTAGGAGAAATCTATGGGGCCTTCTTGTGTTTTTTGGCGCATGTGAAAAACGCAGTAAATCCGCGTGAAACAAAAGAAGTTCCAAATATGCAGTGTAAACGCTGGGTGTTTAACGGACTGAAACTGCATCCCCCCGTGTGAATGAGCCCTAAATATATCTACTCCTTACATGGCTGTGGAGCTCTATGGACTATGATGGGGTTTCTCCCCTTTCACCTCTTTGGCTCTGAGCTTCCTACGTTGCTAGGGTGCCCAGGTAGGGGGTCAGAGCTGTGCCACCATTTGTGAATTGCTGAACCCAATAGTATGGCGGTGTACAGGTGATGAGAATCGAAGATGGCACCTGCTGCCTGTGCTGGCACGCCACCTTTGCCAAGTGCTAACTGCTTCCCCCGTGCAAAATGGAGAGCCGAACCTTCTGCGCCCGAACCTCGTGGCGGGCTGCAAAGAAGGAAGTGGATGTCATAAAGTAGCTAATTGAGAGTAACTCTTGCTCTGGCGGACTCGGCCCACGCCATGCATCATACGGTCGCCCATAATAAGCCCTCTAATGTTCCGCCCTGGGCATTTTATTCCGCATCAGCTGTAATGTCCAGCTCCTTGTGTGCAGATCGGCTGTAAGACTCCCCTCACCCGCTTCCATTTGCCTTAATGACGGCGGATTTCCTTTGGGGCTCACAAAGCAATTAAAAAGCATAAAACAATAATTAGGGCGTAAAATAATCGCATGAACGGGCGCCGCTGTATCATCCATCCAGCAGCAAAGTCAAAAGTAGAACCGCGTTTTATGTTCCGGCATGTTTGCCATTACTTGGCCATTATAAATGAGCACTTATTTAACCCCTTCCCTCCTGGGCCAAGTGAATTTATAATCTGCTTGTTCTTCAAACGTTATTTTATGTGTTCGTTTTGATGGCCCTGGACAGGACTGGGATGTCACAATGATGAGGCCGGCGCCACACGGGCGCATTTACACACCAGCAAAAGGGGATCCTGTGCATGTAACAACTCATCACTGAAAGGGGTCAGAGGAGGATGTCAGGAATCGCTGTGACCAACAGGCTCTGCACAGTCAGGAGAACTGAATACAGCGCTGGGGCTCCGACTAAACATGCCTGAACGTAAAACTCGCCGTTCCTCCGCATGGATGGCTATAACAGTAGACCAGTTCCAGCGCCATTGTGTCTAGGGGAAACAGAAAGATTCCAGCGGGCAAAAGAGCGCAAAACGTGTTTCACTGAGCAGCAAGAATACATCCCCTGGTCAGATGGATCCAGATTTCTGTTGCCCCGTGCTTATGGGCGGTCAGAATTTGGCGTAAGCAGCATGAATCGCTGACCCCTTCCTGTCAGCCGGTCAGCACATGTCACCACCTCCGTCTAATCTGCGGCGAATACAAGAAGCTTCCTGTCCACAGGGGCCGATATTCCTGCAGATCGTTGTCCTCACCTAGTAGAGTCTATGCCATGATGAACTGCTGCGGTTCCTGAGGCCAAAGGAGTCCAGCACTACTAGATGGGGGTCTAATAAAGGGGTTGTCCTCTGCATGTCTCTATGCAGACACCATGAAGGCGACGACCCCTTGAAGATACAATAAATATATTATAACACATTTGCAGTAATATAACGGATATAAACACTAATAACTATGAATTACATTTACAAACAATCATTCTACACATTTCTAGAAGTAAGCAGCAGACCCGGGGACGGACGGCTTCAGCCACGATGGTCCATAAATTACTGGACGGTCAGAGGCGGAGAAGCTAATTATAAAATAATTAGAGATCTCCTGTTATCTCGTGTCTCGTAGAGCTGATTAGTGCGTTATTGAGTGTCCTGCAGCAGAGCGTTGGCCGCTACCCAAAATGCAATCTGCTTACTCTTCAAGTAATGCTACAATATATATAAAGTATATATCCAGTATAAGCTCCCCTAGACACGGCTGTATACTCCATCCACACCCAGAGCTGCCACCTGGACAGCCCATCTCATATCCAAGCTTTGGCGCCTGGAATCCGCGTGAAGACGCAGGCGGCCGCTATGTTCATAGGTAGAGTATTTTTTTCTGCAGTTGAAAATGCATGCAGCATGGCGATGGTGGTAATATGGCGCTGCGGTGACAGACCCCGCTTATAGAAAACGGACCTCCACTTAACTCAAGTTAGTTGTGTCACTCCATAGGCGGGTCCGGATTACTTGAACGTTGCTTGAAATGTGACACTAAATAAGTGATAGTAATTGGTCCCTACTTACCACTCGATGGCGGGAGATTCATCTGCTCTTTCACTGACTCCATGTCATAGGCTCCTCCAAAGGCCTGGGCCTCTGGCGGCAAATCCAAAGTACGTCAGAATGGTAGGAACCCTTGCTAGAAGAACAAATCCCTCCAAAGGCCATGGGCTGTAATTTCGTGGGTTGTTGACTTTATCCTCTCTGCTCAAACCGGGGAGCGATGGTACAGAGCTCCCCCAACCATAGTCTCCCATAGTCCGAAGGTATCCTCTAATATTGCAGCCTCTGCATCTGTGGAAGTCTCCAGTGCTGCTCCCTGGCATTGCCACTGAACTCCCCATCCAAAATCAACATGGGGCTCCGGACAGCAAAAGCCTCTCCGCCACTTCCCATGTGGTCCTTTGTTTGCCCCCTATCACAGTCCTAGGGTCTTCTCCTGTGCCAAGCAGAACACACACACGTTGCTGCCACCTGTAGCTGTGTCCACTGTACTCCCACACTATGCTAATGGCGCTGCTACAAAACCTTTTTCAAAGTACTAACAACCACCTGTCCGTCCGTGAGTGAGTTATATGCTCCGCCCCTGATCACATGACACTGACGTCATCAAAGGTCCTCAAACATAAAACATGCTGAGCCTGACAGCAGCTGTGTGCTTACAGGACCTGTGATGATGTCACCATCATGTGATCAGTCACCTAGGCTCTGTGTCCGTAAGTGAGTTACATGGTCCTCCGCTGATCACATGACGGTGACGTCATCATAGGTCCTTCATCCCTGTGCAGATTACGGGCGGACTACATCCCCTCAGTTGCTATGGAATACTAATGACTAACTGTCTGCAAGTGAGTGACTGTGTAAGTTAGATGTGAAGAGGCCACCGTCATGGGATCAGTCACTGGGGCTGACCCCAGCCCCTGATCACATGACAGTGACACCATCACGGGTCTTTCACTTTATTAAAAACCTGCAGGACCAGACAGCAGCCATGTGCTTACAGCACTTGTGATGGTCTCACCGTCATGTGATCAGTCACCTGTGTGGGAGGTGTCCGAGGTCACACGACCAGGGGGTGATCAGTGTGTGCAGGACTATGCTGTGCTACTTGTGATCCCTGTTGTATGGGATGAAAAAATTATGTAGCAGAGCTGTATATGATGTGCATGTAGCAGAGCTGTGTGTGTGTGACGTGCATGTAACAGGGCTGTGTGTGTGTGACGTGCATGTAGCAGAGCTGTGTTATGTGGATTTCTGCAGACTGACAGAATTCTGCGCTGCAAAAAGGAGCCAAAATGCTGTTTTGGGTGATGGTTGATGGGTGGAGCTTTGACAACGGGAGGGGCTTAATGACCTTGTGTTCTACTGCGGACGGGGCAGAGGGGGGAGGCTCCTATTGCAGCCATTAGTCTTACAGCCAAACACAGGACAGTGATTGTAATTTAAGACAAAATAAGATCAAAGTACAGGGAGTGATTACAGGAGGATGTCCTGACTTTTAATTTTGTTTTACAGTTTTTCTTTTAATGTTCCAGAACTTAGTTTGGAGGTTGGAAGTAGTAAGAGAGCTTCAGAGCAGCGCACCTCCAGGTCCCAGGTCACATGGCTCATAGATAATACGCTAATCCGTGTTAGGCCTGCCAGGAGCTCAAGGACAAGCAACTTCTAATAAAGACTGAACTCAGTCATTACAATATAGGACGGAGCTCAACACTCTGCTAGACTAGGACATCAAATATGCATATAGTATTACAGTAGAGAAGCACTAAACTGGTGATTAATTTATGGTACATAGTGGGAAGTATTATTGTAGTTATATTCTTGTACATAGGAGGCAGTATTATATTAGTTTTATTCTTGTACAAAGGGGGCAGTATTATAGTAGTTATATTCTTGTCCATAGGGGGCAGTATTATAGTAGTTATATTCTTGTACATAGGAGCAGTATTATAGTAGTTATATTCTTGTACATAGGGGGCAGTATTATAGTAGTTATATTCTTATACATAGGGGGCAGTATTATAGTAGTTATATTCTTGTACATAGGGGGCAGTATTATAGTAGTTATATTCTTGTACATAGGAGCAGTATTATAGTAGTTATATTCTTGTACATAGGGGGCAGTATTATAGTAGTTATATTCTTGTACATAGGGGCAGTATTATAGTAGTTATATTCTGGTACATAGAGAGCAGTATTATAGTAGTTATATTCTGGTACATAGGGGGCAGTATTATAGTAGTCATATTCTTGTACATACGAGCAATATTATAGTAGTTATATTCTTGTACATAGGAGCAGTATTATAGTAGTTATATTCTTGTACATAGTGGGCAGTATTATAGTGGTTATATTCTTGTACATAGGGGGCAGTATTATAGTAGTTATATTCTTGTACATAGCGGGCAGTATTATAGTAGTTATATTCTTGTACATAGCGGGCTGTATTATAGTAGTTATATTCTTGTACATAGGAGGCAGTATTATAGTAGTTTTATTCTTGTACAAAGGGGGCAGTATTATAGTAGTTATATTCTTGTCCATAGGGGGCAGTATTATAGTAGTTATATTCTTGTACATAGGAGCAGTATTATAGTAGTTATATTCTTGTACATAGGGGGCAGTATTATAGTAGTTATATTCTTGTACATAGGAGGCAGTATTATAGTAGTTTTATTCTTGTACAAAGGGGGCAGTATTATAGTAGTTATATTCTTGTACATAGGGGCAGTATTATAGTAGTTATATTCTTGTCCATAGGGGGCAGTATTATAGTAGTTATATTCTTGTACATAGGAGCAGTATTATAGTAGTTATATTCTTGTACATAGGGGGCAGTATTATAGTAGTTATATTCTCTACATAGGAGGCAGTATTATAGTAGTTATATTCTTGTACATAGGGGGCAGTATTATAGTAGTTTTATTCTTCTACAAAGGGGGCAGTATTATAGTAGTTATATTCTCATACATAGGGGGCAGTATTATTGTAGTTATATTCTTGTACATAGGGGCAGTATTATACTAGTTATATTCTTGTGCATAGGGGGCAGTATTATAGTAGTTATATTCTAGTACATAGGGAGCAGTATTATAGTAGTTATATTCTTGTACATAGGGGGCAGTATTATAGTAGTTATATTCTGGTACCTAGGGGGCAGTATTATAGCAGTTATATTCTTGTACATAGGGAGCAGTATTATAGTAGTTATATTCTTGTACATAGGGGGCAGTATTATAGTAGTTATATTCTGGTACCTAGGGGGCAGTATTATAGCAGTTATATTCTTGTACATAGAAGGCTGTATTATAGTAGTTATATTCTTGTACATGGAGCAGTATTATAGTAGTTATATTCTTGTACATAGGGAGCAGTATTATAGTAGTTATATTCTTGTACATAGGGGGCAGTATTATAGTAGTTTTATTCTTGTACATAGGGGGCAGTATTATAGTAGTTATATTCTTGTACATAGGAGGCAGTATTATAGTAGTTATATTCTTGTACATAGAGGGCAGTATTATAGTAGTTATATTCTTGTACATGGAGGGCAGTATTATAGTAGTTATATTCTTGTACATAGAGGGCCAGTATTATAGTAGTTATATTCTTGTACATAAGGGGCAGTATTATAGTTGTTATATTCTTGTACATAGAGGGCAGTATTATAGTAGTTATATTCTTGTACATAGGGAGCAGTATTATAGTAGTTATATTCTTGTACATAGGGGTAGTATTATAGTAGTTATATTCTTATACATAGGAGCAGTATTATAGTAGTTATATTCTTGTACATAGGGGCAGTATTATAGTAGTTATATTCTCTACATAGGAGGCAGTATTATAGTAGTTATATTCTTGTACATAGGGGGCAGTATTATAGTAGTTATATTCTTCTCCATAGGGGGCAGTATTATAGTAGTTATATTCTTCTCCATAGGGGGCAGTATTATAGTAGTTATATTCTTCTCCATAGGGGGCAGTATTATACTTTTATAGTAGTTGCGTATTTATTCTTAAGGTATTGTGTCTTTCTTGTCTGAGGGGCATTTGTCACTGCACTTTCTCTGCTCCCTCTGATACATCATACATTGTCTATTACCTAGTAAGGGGTGAGAATAAAAAAAAAGCTAAAACAAATATAAGCTAATATACAATTTCTTCCATTCTTATCATGAATATCTATAGTGAGTGGAATCGCCCTTGAAGCTGGAGGACGGCCGCTGCCTCGGGGGATTGGATCTTCCATAGGTTAATATAATAGCCACTGATAATGCTCTCATCCTCGGCAGTACAAGGATTTATGTGGAATGAAAAGACTCTCGGCGCTGTCTTCATGATTACTTAATCTGCATTCTCTAACCTTGAGGATTATTACAAATATCTGACTCAGGTCAAACAAATAATCAGGAATTAATGATGCTAAATGTAAATATTCCCAAGATATACTGCGCTGCCAATGTACTAACAAGGACATTCCGGGGTAAGTAGTCTGGAGCTTCCTGGGGGCCTTCAGTCTCCAGTTACCCCCGGCATCGAGTCACAACTCCTTTATCTTAGTTTGGAGCTCTGATGCTTTATACACCCTACCTGCCCGTGCCCGAGAGTCATGAAGAGACGGGGACGGACGGGTGTTGGAGATCAGCGGGGTCAAACGGTTTTTGACCGATGGTCACACCAGCATTATGGTTGCCATTCAAAGGCCGTTTATAAGGGCTCATTTACATGGGCGTATTTGCGCTCCGTATTATGGACAGCTTAACCCCTGTTGATTTGCACCGGGGTACTCAGACCTACGTTATTCACGATTGTCTTTCATGGCCATATAAAAAAAAATCAGAGCATTTCCTGTTTTGGTCCGAATTACGGTCTGAAATTGCTCTTTAAATTACCAGGATTGCGTGAATGCGCCATGAATACACGATACGTACATATTGACTGGATATTAATGCATGAAAGTATGAGAAATCTATGGGGTGTTCTTTTTTGTGCACGTGAAAAACGCAGTGAATATGCGCAAAAAGAAAAACACGAGAAGGGCCAAATACGTAGTGAATATGCCCATGGCTCCGTGCGGATTTCACGGACTGAAACTGCATACGCCCATGCGAATGAGCCCTAAATGTAACTACTCTTTTCTCCTCTTCCACCTTTTTAGCACCGAGCTTCCTACCTTGGCGGGTGGCTCGGTTGCCCAGATAGGGGGTTGGCGCTTTGGTGCCACCTATAACTTGCTGAACCAAGTGGAATGGAGCTGCGTGCCGGTGCTCAAAATCCAAGATGCCATCTGCTCTTTATGCTGACGCCATCTCCTCCGCAAAGCACTGGCGAGAGACGATCCTTCTACAATCGGGCTTTGTCCGGGGCACTCAAAATGTAAAAAAAAAAAACAAGCCCTCATACGGCTATGGTAATGGAAACATTAAAAAGTCATGGCACTAGGCTTGTGACTCTAGGATGAAAAAACTGAAAAGTTAGTTGGTCAAGAGATTAAGGATCTAGGAGCCGCGGTAGAGTTGTACTCCTGACCTCTGACTAGCCTGGGTCAGTAGTAGTGGTGATTCCCATATGAAAAACTGTAAGTGAGGCCGGTTTCTGGCTACATGTAACCTATTGTATAACTTTTATTAGTTTTACAATTATTTTTGCATTGGAAAAAATTCTGCCTTCGTTTGTTTTTGGATCTCAGCTGTACAGCGTTCAGCATGCAGAATACATCATGTGATAACATTATTCTCCGAGTCAGCTCGATTCTGGTGATACCAAGTTTACATGTTTTTTATGTTTTGATGTTTTTGTATACTAAGATTTTTTTTTAGTATACGACGATTATAGAGTTTTTTTTGGCAACTTTGCCACACAAACATTTCTGTTGCTGCTTTTTTTTTATTTCTTCATCAACGGTGATGTGACAGTTTTTTTTTTTGTCGGACAAGTTGTACTTTCTAATGACACCATTTCTGGATCCATGTGACTTTTTGATCGCTTTTTTATTTCTCTTTTTGTAAGGCAAGACAGGCAGGATTAACTATTTTTGCCTTATTTTTTTTTTGCGTTTGCCTCCATGCCTTGTACCCTGCGGGTTAATAAATAGCTTTTTTACGTGGGCCATGTGATGTTTCCCGTTGAAACCAGTGGGAAATACTTGCCGATCCTCTGACTCGCGTGAATCAGACGCCTGAGGATTGCCTGAAGCGATGCAAGGTGTTTTTTAATTGAAAACTCTGCGCATTGGCATGAAAAACACAAGTTGGGAAGCGTGATTTTGTGCTCACCAATGTTAGTATAGCCTAAGGGAGGAAGGGTGGGGTTTTGCCTTTTTTTGTATTTTTTACATTTTTTTTTACTGTTTACATTTGTCCCTCTGGAGAACTTGAATTTCACCCCTTTTGATCGGTTTTATAATACACTGCAATACTTCAGTATTGTAGTGTATTATAAAGCCTAAGAAGCTTAGCTGGAGGTTGAGCTTCATAAGCCACCATAGCAGGCAGACCCAGAGGCCATCTTTAAGCCTCTGGGTGCCACAACAATCCATTGGGACCCTGTGATTACATAGTGTGGGTCCGATGGGTGAGAGAGGGAGTTCTGTCCCTCTGTCAGCGCTGTACATGCCATGGTCTCAGTGACTGTGACATAAAAAATAAATAAACAGCAAGGATCAGCTCTACTGCTGATCCCCACTGTTTAAGCGGGAGTCGGACTTCCATCAGACAGCCGAAGCCACCGCACTCGTGGCACAAGTTTTCCTTGCCAAGCTTCCGATGCCGCACCGTAAAAAGACGCATGTATCAGAATAAAGCCCCTTAACAACCGCCGTTAGAAGGTGTATGGGTGGTCGGTCGTAAGGGATTAAGATAACCAAGTGGACACAAATGTCCTCCTTACTCTGCAATAGGAAAGGATCCAGTAAATATCGTAGTCCAATATTTTATGTTAAGGGAGACGCGTTTCGGAGTAATCACTCCTTCCACAAGCTGCGGACTAAGAAAGTTGGGTGATAACCCATGGGGAGGCATAAGTTCGGACACATTGGGTGTTGACCCTATTGTGTAGAAGATGCAGGTACGTGCCTCCTGGTGCAACCAGTTTTTCAAGTACCTCAATAGAGGAAACAAGCAGTAAACAAGCAGTAAACAAGCAGTTAACAAGCAGCCGCAGGCTTACTACCAAGTGTAGAAGGTTATATGGAAATATTAGACAGTGGACGGGGTTTGCTATTAGCACAATGTCCTCCACATCCTGCACTAAGGTGACCTTTCCCTGCCAGCGTCTGACTAAAGCCCTGATGTCACCCTGTTTTCCCCCCGACCCTTTGGGCATAATGCAGAATCTGATGACACTGGAGCATTCATAGGTCCAGATTGGGTGAGTAGATGCTGATGAGGTTAAAAACGACTGGGTGACACCAGGGACCAGTCGCTGTCACTGAGTCAGAAGATGACATCAACATTACAGCTTTGCTGTTCCATTGGCAAAAAAATGGGCTTAGAACGGTGCTACTATTGTTTGGTGTCTAATGCTGCCATTCACAGGGGCACAGAAGCCGCGCTCGCCTAATCTGATCAAAACACAAAATCCCAAAGGCCCCTGCTGTATTCTGCTGATCGATCGGAGGGCGGCTGTAGTGTGATCCCGGGGGGTGGTCTGCAGAGCCAGGAGCAAAAGGGGCACATGTGGGTATTCATATAATATAATAGAATTACACAGTACATCATAGAATGCAATGAAAGTCCGAGATAATATTAGTTATACTACATGATACATGTATACTACAATATCATAAGAGAGAATATACAGTAGTGTAATAACAATCATATCCAATATAATACAACATGACCCAATATACCGCAAACACACAATACATCACAGTATGCCATTATATCACAGAATACCCAAGATAACATCAGTTATACTACATGATACATGTATACTACAATATCATAAGAGAGAATATACAGTAGTGTAATAACAATCATATCCAATATAATACATAACCCAATACACTGTAAAGACACAATACATCACAGTATGCCATTATATCACAGAATACCCAAGATAACATCAGTTATACTACATGATACATGTATACTACAATATCATAAGAGAGAATATACAGTAGTGTAATAACAATCATATCCAATATAATACATAACCCAATACACTGTAAAGACACAATACATCACACTATGCCATTATATCACAGAATACCCAAGATAACATCAGTTATACTACAGTATACATGTATGCTACAATATCATAAGAGAGAATATACAGTAGTGTAATAACAATCATATCCAATATAATACATGACCCAATATACCGCAAACACACAATACATCACAGTATGCCATTATATCACAGAATACCCAAGATAACATCAGTTATACTACATGATACATGTATACTACAATATCATAAGAGAGAATATACAGTAGTGTAATAACAATCATATCCAATATAATACAACATGACCCAATATACCGCAAACACACAATACATCACAGTATGCCATTATATCACAGAATACCCAAGATAACATCAGTTATACTACATGATACATGTATACTACAATATCATACGATATAGAATAGTAAGTAATCGGCAGTAATCTAATAAACAATCACATCCAATATAATAGTATAATAATACAATATACTCTAATTACACAATACAGCATAGAAAGCAATGATATCATATATAAGCCAGTATACACTCTTAGTAAGGCCTCATGCAAACGGGTGGATTTGAATTGCGAAATCCGTGATCGGCACCCGCGCGGGAGATCTGCTGTTTGAGTTGCCCATAGGAAAGCATGGAGCTTCCTCGGCCCCACGCACAATGCGGATATGATTTGCGGATTCTGCAAGTGGGAAATAAATCGCAGCATGCTCCGTTTTAGCGTAGATTCCTCGCAGACGGACTCCATTCATCTTTATGGAACATCTTTACGGATCCGCCATTATATTGTGGGTTTGTATGTAGATGATTCTCACGTTGCTTGGGGGCCGGGCAGGGCGGTGGGGAAGGCACCATTGGGCTTGTGATTTTTCTCCGCGTGGCTGATCCGCTGTGCATCTCAGTACATCCGCGCAGAAAATACATCAAATCCGCGATCACCCGCGAGTATTTTTAATTACTTTCCGTAATGAATCGCAGGTCTTCCGCAGTGGAAATCCACGTGTGGAATCCGCCGCTGCTGTGTGCTAAAAAAGAGCTGCCACAGGCATCACCTTGATGGTGCAGCATGTATGCTATGAGCCTAGTTCTGGTGCAGTATATATGCTATGAGCTTGGTTCTGGTGCAGCATATATGCTATGAGCTTGGTGCTTGGTTCTGGTGCAGCATATATGCTATGAGCTTCGTTCTGGTGCAGTATATATGCTATGAGCCTAGTTCTGGTGCAGTATCCATGTACTGAACTTGGTTTTGGTGTAGTATATATGCTATGAGCCTGGTTCTGGTGCTGTATCCATGTACTGAACTTGGTTCTGGTGCAGTATATATACTATGATCTTTGTTTTGGTGCAGTAGATATACTATGAGCTTGGTTCTGGTGCAGTATACAAGCTATGCGCTTAGTTCTGGTGTAGTATATATGCTATGAGCCTGGTTCTGGTGCTGTATCCATGTAGTGAACTTGGTTCTGGTGTAGTATATACGCTATGAGCCTGGTTCTGGTGCTGTATCCATGTAGTGAACTTGGTTCTGGTGTAGTATATATGCTATGAGCTTGGTTCTTGTCCAGTATATATGCTATGAGCTTGGTTCTGGTGCAGTATATATGCTCTGAACTTGGTTCTGGTCCTATATGTGTGTTATGATCTTGGTTCTGGTACAGTATTTATTCCTTGAGCTGTTCTAGTGTGGGTATGCTGCTATCTTGCTGGTTTCTGGCAGAATACAGGCAGACTGCCTATCAATGCAATATCTATATGTATATTTTTTTTTATGATGGGGGGGTGCGCCCAAAGAAACTGAATTCCGCACAGGGTGCCATCTAAGCTAGGGCTGCCACTGCTCCGCCTATAGGCCAACACTCCAACGTTACCTTCGGTACTGCGCTACCAAAAGTTGCAGTGAGAAGCCCTAGCCGCGGGCAATCAGAATACGCTGGGAGTTGTAATATAGCAAAAACTGGAGATCTTCAAGTGGGAAACATTGTGCAAGAGAATGGCGGGGCTCCGCGAAGCCGAGATCATGATGCGCCGGCTCTGGGAAAGTACTTTGTGGGACCTACAGACTGCAGCCGCTCGTCACTCTCAGATCTCCGCTGATCACTGTCAGCGCCAGCATTGTTCTGCTTGACTTGCGCCGTCTATTGCTGAAGGTCTGGATCTGGCATGTTGCACCGACAGCCGGCCTCCCCTCGGCAATGATGTGACCTTAATTATTGCATAATTATTTTGACCCATCTGTGGCTGGGCTGCGGCGTACGACTTCTCAAGGTGTCTGCGAGTTTCTCATTAGCGATTCACAGCGCACGTTGGGAGTCACCTGTCATATTCTGCAGCCCGTAGGGGATGGTCACACGTGTATCATCGCTTTGTGGTTCCAACTGAAATTACGCTTACTTTAAAATCAATGGTTTGGGCTCCACCTAGTGGTGGACGTGTCATATGTGCAGCTGCCTATAGGATTGGGGGGCAGCCACCAACAGAGAAGGAGAAGAACAGCGCAGCGTTCAGCTGAATGGAGTGATGGTCACATATGTGTACCGCCCATACATTCACAAGTAGGACTGCGCCATTCTTGTGATCCCAACAGTCAGACCCTCGGCAATCGGACATGTGGATAGGCGATAAATTATTTTGGTGGGATCGCCCCTTGAGTCACTGCATAATGGAAAGTTTTGAAAACTTTTTACTACTCTTTTCCTTGCAGTTGTTCCTAGACGGGATACAATGATAGCAAAGCCCCAGCGGTGAGAAGTATGTATAGCTTGTCAGTCCTTGGATGGAAATAAAACTATTACCATTCGCTGACAGCAAGCAGAGATCTTGAAATGGTGAAGTATATTAGAAAGTTGCAAAATCTCTCATTACACAATAACTAAATGTTAGCTACAAAATCTTCTAGATGAAATCAGAGCAGAGAGAGGTGCGATATAGAGCCATAGAAAATTAGGGATCAGCGTCCGCGGGGGCCGACACAGACAGCAAGCAGCGCCGGCGGAAGCGCAGTATATGCACCCCTTGCTTTCCGATATCTCCTTAGAGAACACTCCACCACCATTACATCTCCAAGCAATTGGGGTCTATGAAAATCAGTAGACCAGTCCATTGCTACAATCTAACAGACAGGGGGACGCTACTCTTAGGCCGGGGCCACACGGGGCGGAATTGCCGCGGAATATCTGTGCGGACTTTCCGCACGAAAATTCTGTCTGCAATCTGAAACCTGAGACTAATCAGCAAAGTGGACCAGATTTCCAAAAATCTCATCCACACGCTGCGGACAGTCCGCTGCGGCCAAGCCGCGCTGAACCTGAGATGCCAGGCGGGATTCAAAGTCGCGGCATGTCAACTGTATCGCCGTTTCCCCTGTGGGTTTTCTGTGGGGGAGAGATGGCCGCAGCAGAATAAGCCACTTCAAAACCTGCAGGACTTTAGCTGTGAAAATCTCGCAGAATTTCCGTGCGGTCCCGCTGCAGATATTCCGCCAGATTTCCACAGGATTTCCGGCCTGTGGGAACGCAGCTTTAACCGTTTCCAATCCACTGTCTGACCTCTGAAGACATGACTTAAGGCTGTACAGCTCCGATGTTGGAAGACGTCCGTCGGGGTTCTCTTACTGTATATTGCCAGCCTCTCTGCTGTCGGAGCCTATCCAACGTTTCACCTCATGCAGTACTGGCTTTAGCCAGCAGATAGCGCCGTTGTATAACGGCAGAAAAAGAGTAAGCCCCCTAGGAAAACCAGGATAGAAAATTGGATTGCAAAGGGTTAAGGTGACACTGGGACTCCTTATCTTCTAGGGTCCTATGGAGTGGCAGAGGTTGTATGTATGCTATGCCCGCACCATACTGTTATGGCTTCTAGACAGACGGATCATTTTGGCGGTACGCATAGCAGCAAGTTTTACTACAGTCGGCCATGTCTCTTTTATGCTAAGCCATGATCTTTGTGTCCTCTCACAGTAATTGTGCCCTCTTGAGACCCCATGTAGTACTAATTCCCCCCTCAGTGATAATACCCCTACATGCCCCCATTCAGTAAGAATACTTCATATGACTCAGTATTAGTGCCCACTCAGTAGTGCCCCCACATTCTGCCCCCAGTATTAGTGCCCACTCAGTAGTAGTGGATGAAAAGTAAAAAAGTTACTAAAGTGATGAAAATTCCACAAAATTCACTGTGTTTTCAGCCCCCAAATAGTCAGTGCCACTGAGGGGTTAATATATTGCATTTTCCATCTTCTTGTTCATCTGATCTACTATTGGCCTGCAGAGCGTCAGTAAATCTGTTTGTTTGTGTCAGATACAAATCCACGCTTCTGGTCGGATAGGAGCGTTCTTCAGCGCCGGGCGGCAAATACTGGCGAAATAAAAAATCGAAAATTCACCAGCGTGATACAAAAGCTGCGCTGTGATTGGTTGCTACGGGTAACACAGATTTTCTTTTGGACGCCTTCCATAACAGTGCGGCGCTCGGCTCATTGATTTTGCCCACTTTGTATAGTCCAGGACCGCTAGTCATAAAATCTTTGCACGCCTCACTCAATTGAGCGCTTCTTTTGGGGGTTTGCAAGTTTGTAACATCATCAGGTCAGACAAAGCCGGCGGCCGTCTACCATATACCACCAAAACAATTCGGATGTCAGCGACCTCGCCAGCAGTGCCCGCTGGTGGCAGTGCCCGCTGGTGGCAGTTATGGAGCAGCTAATGACATTAATGAACATTTCACCTAAAAGAAATATCACTGAAGATGATTGTGCGGAAGGTTGATGCGCCAATTGCGCGGCACCTCATAATCACATTTTTCACATTTTTCACAGTAACATCAGTTATTCTGTAGAAGAAGAAAATAACTTTGAAAGTTCAGTTGCTAATAACCCATCCCTGCGCTTATAGCGCCGTGCGACGCATGGGGATGTCAAAAAGTTGACACTAAAAAAATCATACAAGAAGATACAGAATATAACCGCTAGAATGCCACTCCCATGTCTCATAGCACTGGAGCCAAGAAGGAGACAAGGGACAGCAGCAGAGGGGTGAGTGACACCAGGCGGAAGAAGATAATGGGCACCCATTCTCCAGCCCAGCCAATCAAATTGTGGACGTTGGTTGTGGGGGTGCAGCCTGTCTCTACCCATTCTTCTGATGGAGACAAGATACAACAGTACCCACCATGTGTGCCCTTACACATCCACTGGTCTCAACACCTAACAATCTGGTCAGACGCTTCTCTCTACTGGTGGTCTATATGGGGCATCCTGAGCCCAGTCACCGTGTTTGCCCTCACACATCCACTGGTCCTAACAGCTCCTAACAGTCTGGTCAGACACTCCTCTCTACTGGTGGTCTTTAGGGGGCATCCTGAGCCCAGTCACCTTGTGTGCCCCCATCCACTGGTCCCAACACCTCTTAACAGTCTGGTCAGACGCTCCTCTCTACAGGTGGTCTGTAGGGGGCGTCCTGAGCCAGGTCACCTTGTTTGCCCTCACACATCCTCTGGTCCCAACACCCCCTAACAGTCTGCTCAGACATTCCTCTCTACTGGTGGTCTGTAGGGGGCTTCCTGAGCCCGGTCACCTTGTGTGCCCCTATCCACTGGTCCCAACACCTCTTAACAATCTGGTCAGATGCTCCACGCTACTGGTGGTTTTTTGAGGGGTTCTGAGCCCGGTCACCTTGTGTGCCCTCACACATCCACTGGTCCCAACACCTCCTAACAGTCTGGTCAGACGCTTCTCTTTACTGGTGGTCTGTCAGGGGTCCTGAGCCCGGTCATCTTGTGTGCCCCCATCCACTGGTCCTAACAGTCCGGTCCGAACGGCCCGGTGAGGGACAATTCATGGATACGACCATCCAGCTTCTCACATCCCAATAATGCGCCCCCCTCTGGTAACGAGGTGAAATCTCTTCTCTGCGTCGTAGAGGCGTCTAGTGGCCAACAAGCTCTACAAGCGGAAGAAGAGGTCACTGCACACAAGGAGCCTCCGAGAGCCTCTTATAGGCCAAGGGGGGAACCACTTTTAGGGCCTCCGGTGACAAGACCGTCCATCTAATCACCACAACTCTCATCATTACAGATCTGCCTGAGATGGAACCACAGGACTGGTTTTGCAGCAAAATAACAACTTTTGGGGGCCGGATTCTTCTTTTTTAGATGAGTGTAAGTATATATCAGAATGACATTGGGGGTCTGGAGCTCTTTGTGCGGTTTGTTTCCTTTTCCAGACAATACTCGGATCTTGCAGTATAATTTGTAGCAATCATTGTTCTCTGGCTGAAGTCTCCTGATTCTGGAGATTAATGAGCTATTGATTGTAGCTCTCTGCATACAATGTATATACTCCATGCATCTTGGCCGGTCGCTGACTGACAGCCTGGCACTGATTAATCTGCTGCCACAGGAAACGTCTTATTTAAGGGCAATGAAGCTAATGCCGCTTGGCGGTGAACAGGAGCCGACTTCTGGTGATTAAGGTAGAAGATTCCTTCCTGTTTGTTTATTTTTAAAGCAGCAATTATTCGGCAGAGATAAGCGGCGCCTTTATGTCATACACAATCCAATTACACTGCTACATTGAGATGTCCTAGATTCTCTTAAAGGTGCTTATAATAGGGCCACTCTGCCTATCTGGAAGGCTCAGAATCTCCAGGACACGTCTTACACGGTCTCTCAGCTCCTCTTCCAGTCTCTCTCCCTGTAATGCAGTCCACTGGGATCTCTCTCCAGCCTGTCACTCTGTCACCCTGTGTCCTGCTTCTGCCTGAGCACCCCAAGCCCGTGCACCTCTCTATCATCCCAAGTCCTCCAGACATCCCACATGATCTCTGCAGCTCTGCAGCTAATGGGAAGTAAGATACAACACACCATAAAGAAATACAGAATGCAGTAATGTATGATGGCCAGCAGAGGTCACCCTTATACCATCCAAGAAAACATCATCTGAGCCCCTTGCAATGCCGCCTAGGATGTGAGCGCTGATGCCAGGGCAATGAGTGATGACACTTCAGCCTCTGATTGGCTGCAGCGGTCACCTGACTTCCACTGATATCACCTTTCAAAAAGAATCACAAGGTGGACGGCGGAGCAACATCGCTGGATCCCGGCAGCTGAGGACAGGTAAGTACTACCTGTTATTTTAAACCAGTTTGACATAATGCTGAAATGCTCTGCAGTAACCGGACAACCCCTTTAAGAAGAGGCTGATGCAACTTGGGTTAATGATACCGTAATGCAGTACTGGAGGTTGTAGACAGAGACGTAGTCCAAGAACAGAGCCGAGACAGACAGATTTCTTGCATAGATGAGAGACAAAGAGAAGGTCAAGGTCGGTAGCAGACAGAAGAGCTGTAGTCAATAGGCAAGCCAAAGCAAGGAGAGGAGCAACCAGGAAAGCCGAGTAGGAGAAGCATGGACAGGAGCGCTCAAGTGTAGAGCAATGGCCCCTCCGCACACTAGCTATCATGGAACAAACCCCGGGAAGAGGTATTACCAGGGAAGGGGTAGCATCTGAGCTTAGTAGCCTCCAGTGAGCAAGAGTACTTTAAATAGAGTGGAACCCATTCTGATTGGCTGGGGATTGCAAAGCCGGGTGCATCTGTTCCACCTCTTACAGGACTAGAGCACGCACCCAGCTTGCACTTTAAAGTGACCCTCCGGTCCTCAACAAGGATAGCCGCACCACTCCTCTATCTGATGCACTAGTAGGCATTGGTAGTCTAAGACTGGCTGACACGGCTCATGTGGGCAGCACGGCTCAATCAAAGCAGGTGTAGTGCAAACTAATGCAAAGTGTGCATCAGGTAGTCAGAGACGTTGGTGCAGCCATCTTTGTTTCTCAAGGCCAATATTATTGTATCTTGTCACCTCCAGCAAAATGGGTGGAGAGCTAGTGATGGGCTGTATCCGCCCACTGTACACCCACACGCTGCTGATTGGCTGTCTGCAGCCAGACCCTCAAAGATCCTAGCAGCGTAGGGATTTACTTAATGCTGGGATGGAGGTTAGAGTTAGGGGTTGTTTCTGCATTAGGCTAATAATGTAACCCTATGCTGAAACGAACCCTCACCCTAACCCTCAATGGCAGCCATAAGTCATTCATGGAGGCCAGTTGATGCTGCTACCCTCAATTCTCCTGCGCCTTACCCCCCACCCCACCCCACCCCCTGCCGCACCCTCGCCCACTGTCGTGCAGCGCTGTGCCCGGAGTGTTCTTGCACTGTCCAGTCCCCGATGCTGCGCTGCCGCTCCCTCACTGTCCGCCAGCGCTCTCTTGTCTCACGTGCTGCCAGGGAAGCTGCTGTTGCTGCTGGAGAACAACCCGCTGTGCTGCCTGGGAAGCCACTTAGTGGGTGGAAGGACCTGAGAGCCGGAGCACGGGGAGGCAGCCCTGCAGTCAATTAAATATGGGGGGTGTGGCCTGGCTGTCAATCAGCCTGTATCTTGTAACCACCCACACTTCCGGTGGTGACAAGATACAATAATACCTTCCAAGCCTAGAGGGTTGCTTTAAGAGTTGGACCAGGCACACGCAAACACACATTGGGCAGAGGTGTCCGCCGGGGTGAAGAGGACAAAGCATCTGCCGCAAGTGACAGGAGGAGCAATAAAGAACATAAAAAGTTCAAGTACCCCTGTGCCCATTTTTAATATGAAAATATATACAATTTGGACTCACCGCATCCAGTCTATTAAGCTCACACATTATTTATCGCGTACGGTAAACGCCGTCAGAAAATAATACACAGTGCCAGAATTGTGGTCAACCCATCTCCAAGAGAAACATGTAACAAAAAGCAATCAAAATGTTGTGCATACCCCAAAATACTACCAATAGAAAGAACAGTCCACCCCCCCTCAAAAAAGTGAAAATCTCTCACACTTCTGCATCGACAGAACATTAAAGAGTTATGGTGGTCAGAAGATAGCGACTCCAGAGATATGGCTTTACCTGCGGTCACCCCCCCCCCCCCCTTCCCCGGTTAGTTCTCCATTGGCATCGAAAGGTGACGGCCGATACGCTCCACTGTTTTACTGGTCGGGCATCCTCAGTGCCTTCAAATTCTGTAATAACAACACAGTTTACAGGCGTGAATGCGCACTAGGCAGTAACTGGCAGCGGGGCATTGTGGGAGATGTAGTTTTTGCACTCCATGGTACCTAACAATATGCAAATCTGAAGCCGGCTGGAAAGCAGCGGCGACGCAGGTCAACGAAAAAAGTACCAAAGTTCAGTTTAATGATTTAGATGGACGTTTGGAATAATGACAATAAGTGGAAATACTAGGGAAATTTGGAAAATTTTGCCCAGTCTTGGGAATACCCCTTTTTGATAGCAGATGGAATAAAAACAAAAAAGGAAATGCAAAAAATGGCCTCAATGGGTTAAATTCATGACGCCCCGTACATCGAGTTTGGCGTGAATCCGGATGTGCGTGTCGGTATTTGACCACCTTATTCATTACTCCTCTGTACGCCAGCGCTTAATATAAAGTACAATTAAAGCACTGGCAGGCGTTTTTCTGTGTCAGTGACTTCGTCTTTCATGGCGCTCCCCTCCTCTTCACTCCGGTTGATATCTTCACCACTAATTAGAATTTCAATTATGGAGAGATAAAAGGATCTGCCATAAAGTATAACCCCGCGGTCCTGAGCGGCGCGGACCGCTGACTCATCGCCTTCCTTCTCCTATATTTCCCTTTCCTTACAAGCAACATCCTTCCAGCGATGAAAGCAGAAGAGGAGGGAGAATGGCCTTCAGTAATCCGCGCAAATGTCAATCACCGCATGTTTGACTGACTCTTAAAAAGCTTCTTGTTCTTGCTTGGCCTGGCTTGTCAGAACAAATGAGGAGAACGTAACGGAGAGCGGTTGTGAAACGAGCGCCGGCCGATATAGCGTTATTATCACTCTGTTTAGCTGATGTAGTAGAATCAGGGGAAGGAAGGCACTTGGGGGTCACAGATAAACACTCGAGGGCTGACCGCGATAAATCTACGGTGGGCATGCCTGGTGCTTTAACTTACACCTATATATATATATACCTATGGTCAGGGCCGGCTTCAGGTTTATGAGTCTCAATGGGCCCCTCTGCATCAGCCGAGATAGAAGGGTATTGGCTTAGTTATTATAACGCGCCAATACCTTAGTTATGACATCACCGACAATGGAGGCGCCGCAGTACCGAGTAACTGCATGTGGGATCTCAGCTGGAAGTGACTGTTCCGACTCCACCACTCCGGCTGAGTTTTACAAATTACTACATAGCCCATTTAAGCACTGAAATGTTACCCCAAATATTACCCCCTTTTACATCTAGATGCCACCTCTTGCCACCTATAACATATAGATGCCCTCTTTACATTTTTGATGCCACCTTTTGCCCCCTTTACATATACATGCCACCTCTTGCCACCTATAACATATAGATGCCCTCTTTACATTTTGATGCCACCTTTTGCCCCCCTTTACATATACATGTCACCTCTTGCCCCCAATTATGTATAGATAGATGCCCTTTTTACATTTAGATGCCACCTTTTGCCCCCTTTACATATACATGCCACCTCAACACCTTTTACACATATATGCAATCTCTTGCCCCCTATTACACATAGAGGCCCTCTTCACATTTAGATGCCACTTCTTGCCCCCTATTACATATAGATGCTCTTCTGAATGATGCCAAGATAAAGGGGGCAGCAGAATTTGCACAGAATGCCAGAAGAGGAAGTAGGTCACTGAACTTTTGTGCTTTGGATTGAAGTGGCAGCAAAAAATAAGTAAATGGTTCTGTCACTTTACATCCACTTAGAAGTGTTAGCCATGAGGGGGGGCATATTACCTAGAGCTGCGTCACTCATACCAGTATGTATGGCCTTGTCAGTCGCTAGTAATGGCATTCTTAAGTCGGTGACATTGGCATCTGTTGACATTGTGCTATACATCTTGTTGTTGTCACAGATCAGGCTTTCGAACTATGTCCTTTACAAACTAGTGCCCAGACCGGTGGCATAGTTGGTATGGGGCATGTCTACTAGTATAGAAATTGACTTTTCAAGTTATCACTTCTGATGGCACTGTTATTTTTGGGGCAATATCAGTAAGGTCATCTTATTTTTGGGGTGATAATAGTTATATCACTATTATCTCTTCAGTTCTGCAGTTGAAGCCACAGGTGTGTTGCCATTGTTGGCAACGAATTCATAGGCAAAGTTTATAGGCACTCCATCTGCTGCTGGGGGGACTATCCTGCCGACTACGCCAATGTGTGCAATGCAGTCTCGAACACTACAATGGGCCTAGCGGCCACAAGGATACGGTGTTTTATGCAAGCACCTTTAGACTCTCGCTCTCTACTCCGGACCAGCAGTCTTCAAGGTCAACACGGTCCTGAGTCAGCATTTGTCAGCTCTGGCTAGGTCTGATGCCATGTCATCACCTCTTGTGAGCCCCTTTCTCCCCCCCATGTGCGGATCCTCTACCACTATAGGCCACACTGGTCATCAGTGGCCAATGCCTGTTCTGATGGGCCTGGCCATGCAATCATCCTCAGCCATCCTCCTAACAGCTTCAGTTCTGTCTATGTAGTGGCCACTGCACCAGCATTTTGACTCGTTCCCACAATCACTAGGCCATTAATTACTCGGCCTCTGCAACTCATTTGCCACAGTAGGACTTTAGTACTAGTTCTCTTTGGCCCTGTTGGTCATTTCAGCCCACGTTCTCAGCACCAAGAGGTCCAAAACTTCCTTATACAGCCCCTTCGACCGTGATGCACTGCCCATATCACGTCTGCATTAATGAGAGGATGAGGCTTCTTCTCAATGTTCCATTCACCTATCAAAGAAGCCACTGACGCTTGTGTCATCAGCGTGGGTGCGACGAGCTGCTCTACTATCCTAAAGCTATAGCAGCTGGATAACATTGTTAGGGCACTAGGATGGGGAGTTTGTAGTGAGAAGATGGGAAAGATAATGAAAAAGTGTGAAAACTTAGATGTCTAGACAGAAAATGAGTTTTGGAATGAAGAAGCATCATGGTAGTCTGGGCCGAATGGAGAAGATGAGGAAATTGAACATCTACAATCAGAGACAACCTCATCCATGATTACTGGCTGTAGATGTCAAGCGATGTATACTTCTGTAAGATTGCCTATCCCTGGCCTAACCCAAATTTGCATTAAAAAGTGGAATTCTCGTGAGAAGTGGGGAGGACATAAAATGTACCATGATTGTGAACTCAATGTTGGCAGGTGCAGTGCCAATGACAGTTCTGTGTCCTGCAACTTCTAATTCTCCTGTCTGAATTTCAGAGTCTTAATCAATATTCACATTTCACTAAATGATTTGCATATCTAATATTTAACAAGCCGGTTTCTCATGGCTGGCCGGGAAAGTTAATGATTAATGGCTTCCATTTCTCTTGCCTGTGCTAAATAATGAAGTTTCACTGAGCCGGGTATTTGGGTTAGCGCTTTCAATCAGTTTTGGTGGAGAAGAACATTATTCATAAGTTATTGTGAAAAACTAATGAGGATAGTGAGATCTGCACAAAATAGCAATAAACAGAATAGCAATAAACGGCATCAATTATTACCTTTAAGGCAGAGTTTTTGTAATATCTAGTAATATCATCTATGCCGTTTCCCACAACTTAAAGTATATGCAATTTGTTTTTCCATAGATCTATGGTATATACGAATATATGAAACTGTGTATGCAAATAGAAAATGGTACAATGTCTCTGCAGCTCAACATATTGGAAAATAGCTTCCACTAGGTGGTGTTGCAGAGGCATTGTGACATCTCCTATTTGCATACCAAATTTCCCAGAGGACATTGCATGGCCTATATGTCTGCTCACACCTACTTGGTGCTCTCCACAAGGAGAAACAGTCCCCCTCCTGTCCTATATGAAGCTTAGTAATGTATCTTATTAGGGGACAGAGGCATTTTTCTCACCTGCCAGCACGGGGTGCCAACATCCTCCCTCACTTTTTTCTGGACACTAGAACCAAAAATCTCAGATGGTTCACAATTTTTACCCACATAAACCCTGCCCTTTTTAGAGGCCAGGCCTGCACAAGATGCCTTAAAAAATGCTGATATAGCCTGCTCCACATGTTTCGCCAAATGGGCAACTTGGGATAATAATTAGAAAAAGCTGGCTGCTGATAAAGTTGATATAACATTGCGTGGTCACATGATCAAGTATCAGACCAGAGGTCTACATTGCATGTAGAGAATAGACTGTAAGGTTAAGTACTTAGTTTTTTTTTGACTGCTACTAGTCCGCTCTGAGTTAACTCTCCCATCCTCTAGAGCTTGTGGGCTGCAGCTTGCTTGCCCTTCTCACGGATGTGTTGGAAAGGCTAATGGCCCCCAGGAGCCCATACTATTCCTAACAGACTCACATGATGTCATGTGTCTCTGTAGTCACAGATGGTGGCATCGCGATGCAAATTTAGGATATGATGCAGACAAAGGAGTTACAAAATAGTTATCAACCAACAAATAAATTGAAACCCTGCATCAGCTCTACTGAGATCGCCCTCACTTACGACTGAATCCTGACAAACACTCTTTATCTGTCCTCCAGATGGCTCTTTGCTGTGAGTTTCCAGCAGGGAAGCAGCAGCAAGATGTTTAGCCCCTTACTGCAGTCTTTTGGCCAACTGCACACCTTTTCTGCCCAGCTCTACAGACTATCCTGCTCCAACAATTCACAGTCCACTCTTATTCTCCAGCAACTTATCTCCTTATCACAGAGTCTTTTTGAAGCCGGGGTTTGTGTTCCTGCTGCTCCTCTCTCAGGTAGTAGCTCTCTGTAATAGTTGCTGCGCTTGTAACTAGAATGGTAAGAGTCCAGTTGGGCAGCGTTGGCGTTGGCAGTCCCTATGTCCCATGGTGGTGGCTTGTGACATGGGGACAGGGGCCTACCTAATGGCAAATCACTATATGTCTCTGCGAAGTCCTCTCGATCTATCTGCTCAGCCCAGTTCAAGGGATGTACCACTGGAGTCACACTCACTCTCAGTATCATTACCCAGTCTACAGGCTGGTCAGTTACCATCTCTTTGGGGAATGCCATCCATGATGAAAATGCGGATTCCATTAACAATGCAAAGCAGGAACTTTTTTGGAATGTCAGGCTGATTCTCCTCTTTTTGTGCCGATCAGGGCAAACCGTATAGCCGTACTGGATCCAACCGATCTTTCTTCAAGTACTTTGCTCTTGCTAACCAGAGACTATCCCACGTGAGACGCCCGTAATATCACCAGTGCTTTTCTCAGCAACATTTCCCTACCATGCGTCTGAAAAGAGTGAACCGCCTTATATATCCTCCCTGGCATTACAGGGGTGAGGTGCCTAGCGCTAGCTACAGGCTGCCATACTCAGCACACAAGGGGCATAATTCTTGAATGAGTTACAAACAGTAAATAACTTTTGAAGTGGTACAAAACCAAACAATCATCATCACAATAGCAATCTTTATTTGTATAGCGCCAACTTATTCCACAACTCTTTGTCATTATCTCTTTAGTATACCCCCTCATACACTTTGCTCTCTCTCAGTCCTGGGGAGCTGTGGCGCAGCAAGAAAATCCCTTTTTATATGCTGTCTGGGACACCTAAAAAGTTCAGGGCTATTATCTTTACTTGGGGGTGGAGCTTAATGCAGTGACATCATGTAAGGGCGGAGCTTAGCCCAGGTGGTCAGTTCTGGCCCTGATGTGTCCCTGGCAGGGAACGCAGCTAGCGCAGCCACTTGTCATTAGTAAGATGCTCTTGCCTCTTACACTGTAGTGCTATCTGGGTTGGTGACTGCCAACAAATCCTGAAAGGAGCACAGCGATTGGTTGTTTTTTTTAGTCCCTCACACTTCCTCGATCTCCTTAGTCTCCTACTGATCGCCATCTGAGTAGGGGCCCTTTTACACGGGACAATGAATTCTTCAGATTCTGGTACCCAGCGGGAATCTGAATGATTATCCTAAATGCACGCACCAACTGAGGCGCAATGAAAATTTTTTCCCTTCCAGTTCGTCAACCAGTTTTTGCATGCATAAAACTGAATGATGGATTGGCCTGTGTAAACAGGCAGTCGTTCATTTATGAATGACTGCCTGTTTATTGCGAGTGGAAGTGTGTACGCCGAAACGATCCCCAGCCCGCTCTGCCTCCATTCACTGAGCTATGATCGTTCCTGTGTAAGCGCACAGGAACAATTATTGATGGGGCGATCTGTTGGGTATCTGCGCCCAACAGGTCATCCTGTGTAAAAGGGCCCTAAGCCTCGCTCCACTCCTAGTCCCTGCCAGCTGCTGTGTTTGTGCATAGTCAGATCATGGCACTGTACATGCCAGTATTTCTGGTGCATGCACAATGCAAAGTTTGCAAGTAAACTTCACAAATGCTTTTTTTTTCTGGTGGACCTCCACACCCCCAATAGCGTAATATAAGAGATGTCCTATTCAGTATAAGCCAATACAATATCTCCCTCCCACATCTTGCCTCTTGTTGTTTCACTAAATCACTGAATTAAAGAGACTGCGGCTGTATCTCCCTCCTCTCCTCTCCCCTCCTCCTGCACAAGATGGAGTTTATGATGACCAAGGAGGTTTGTCAACATTGTAAAAAAACACCCTATTTCGTGGACTGTCAATCCTGCCTTCCAATAGTTTGCAGTGCTTTCCCTTCCTGCAGTCTTTATGTGAAAATTCACCAACCTCCTCGGCCACCAAAAACTCCATCTAGTGTAAGAGCAGGGGAGAGGGGGGAGATGCAGCTGCAGTCTCTTTGCCTTAGTGTTTTATAAAACAACAAGAGGCAAGAAGTGGAAGGAAGACATCATATTGGTTCACAGCGCACAGTCTCTTACATTACACCAGAAAGAATGGGGGGCGGGGGTCTGATGTATTTATTGCATGTGTCTTAAGGAAATTGAGGCATCGTACCATAGGAAAGGTGATAAAAGTCTGATCGCTGAGGGCCTCGCCACTGAGACCACCACGATCCCGAGAGCAGTGGTCCCATGTGCCCCTCTTTTCATCACTGCGGGGTCACTTCTCCAATCCACAGTGATATCAGGTTGAATAGAGTGGTGGTTAACCCATTCCAATCCAATTTGTATTCTGGTTTTCCTAGGGGGCTTACTCTTTTTCTGCCGTTATACAACAGCGCTATCTGCTGGCTAAAGCCTGTACTGCATGAGGTGACACGTTGCATAGGCTCCGACAGCAGAGAGGCTGGCAATATACAGTAAGAGAACCCTGACGGATGTCTTCCAACATCAGAGCTGTACAGCCTTAAATCATAATGTCTTCAAACGTCAGACAGTGGATTGGAAAGGGTTAAGGATGTGCGGCTGCCTCTCCATTCTTTTCGATGGGGCTGACAGAAATAGCACTAACCTTTTTCTTACTGTATGGGGGCACAAAGCCCACAGTAAGGAAGACAGGGTAAAAACGACCTCCGCTCTCGGGATCGGTGGAGGTCTCAGCAATGAGGATCCCACCGATCAGACTTTTATTATGTATCCTACAGATGCGTGATAGAAGTCTATCTTGGTACAACCCCTTTAAATTTGGATATATTGGCACACTGCGATTTCGGATGGGGAGGAGCCGTCATTTGTGTTCCTGCTGAGTGGCGCTATAGTTATGGCCAAGTGTGCAGTGATATAGCTGTCGTTGTGGTATTATCTCTGAGACGTGCCAAGCCGTCCGCCTGTGCCCACGGCCAACTTCAGGCGCTGTGATGTACTGGAGTCACGTTTGAGTTAAGAAGACTAAGCGCCACTTGCCATACGCCGCCGCTGCAGACCAGAGCTCATGGCCGAAACGATCTTATAAGGCCCTGTTCATCAGCCACAGCAGGGAGTAGTCCAAGCATGGCTGGGGCCGCTGGTCCTGTCCTCCCGGGGCCGCTGGTCCTGTCCTCCCGGGGCCGCTGGTCCTGTCCTCCCAGGGCCGCTGGTCCTGTCCTCCCAGGCCCAGTTGGTGAGCTTGCAGTCGGCTTATACACACGTTGCGTTCTGTCCACACATCCGGGAGCGATGACAGGACAAAATAAAGTAATGAATGAAAAACTGATCGATCAAATGTTTGACTTTATCACTGAAATTAATAAAAAAGAAACAGAACAGTAAAATTATTTGTGTTCTGGATCGCAGATTACATGGAGCTTTAATGTGTTCAGTGAACTAAATGGAAAGCTTATCGCTAATCAGTGCAAGAGAAAAGACAAATGCTTGAGGAGCAGCGCTGGCATCTGTTACCCTGACTGAGCTATTAATCATTCTAATTCATAAAGAACCCGGAGCTGTTCACATATCGGATATCTGCTGCCATTATTATATGATTTCTGCAATCAAATGACATATCACTCCATCCAGGTATCAGTAAGATATCTGATATGCATGGTTCATATCGTTCACGTCTAATTATACAACCTAATTCAGCTCCCCATGTAAAAAAATATAACTACTATAATACTGCCCCCTATTGACCAGAATAGCAAATATAACTACTACACGACTGCCCCCCGATGTGCAATAATATAGATAATATAATACTGCCCCCTATGTACAAGAATATAGATACTATTATGTACTACAATATAACTACTATAATACTGCCTCCTATGTACAAGAATATAACTACTATAATACTGCCTCCTATGTACAAGAATATAACTACTATAATACCACCCCCTATGTACAAGGATATAAATACTATAATACTGCCCCCTATTGACCAGAATAGAAAATATAACTACTACACGACTGCCCGCCTATGTGCAATAATATAGATAATATAATACTGCCCCCTATGTACAAGAATATAGATACTATTATGTACTACAATATAACTACTATAATACTGCCTCCTATGTACAAAAATATAACTACTATAATACCGTCCTCTATGTACAAGAATATAACCACTATAATACTGCCCCCTATGTACAAGAATATAACTACTATAATACTGCCTCCTATGTACAAGAATATAACTACTATAATACTGCCTCCTATGTACAAGAATATAACTACTATAATACTGTCCCCTATGTACAAGAATATAACTACTATAATACTACCCCCTATGTACAAGAATATAGCTACTATAATACTGCCCCCCATGTACAAGAATAGAACTACTATAATACTGCCCCTTATGTACAAGAATATAACTACTATGATACTGCCCCCTATGTACAAGAGTATAACTACTATAATACTGCCCCCTATGTACAACAATATAACTACTATAATACTGCCTCCTATGTACATGAATATAACTACTATAATACTGCCCCCTATGTACAAGAATATAACTACTATAATACTGCCCTCTATGTACAAGAATATAACTACTATAATACTGCCCCCTATGTACAAGAATATAACTACTATAATACTGCCCCCTACGTACAAGAATATAACTACTATAATACTGCCCCCTATGTACAAGAATATAACTACTATAATACTGCCCCCTATGTACAAGAATATAACTACTATAATACTGCCCCCCATGTACAAGAATATAACTACTATAATACTGTCCCCTATGTACAAGAATATAACTACTATAATACTGCCCCCTATGTACAAGAATATAGATACTATTATGTAGTACAATATAACTACTATAATACTGCCTCCTATGTACAAAAATATAACTACTATAATACCGTCCTCTATGTACAAGAATATAACCACTATAATACTGCCCCCTATGTACAAGAATATAACTACTATAATACTGCCTCCTATGTACAAGAATATAACTACTATAATACTGCCCCCTATGTACAAGAATATAACTACTATAATACTGCCCCCTATGTACAAGAATATAACTACTATAATACTGTCCCCTATGTACAGGAATATAATTACTATAATACTGCCCCCTGTGTACAAGAATATAACTACTATAATACTGCCTCCCCCCTATGTACAAGAATATAACTACTATAATACTGCCCCCCATGTACAAGAATAGAACTACTATAATACTGCCCCTTATGTACAAGAATATAACTACTATAATACTGCCTCCTATGTACAAGAATATAACTACTATAATACTGTCCCCTATGTACAGGAATATAATTACTATAATACTGCCCCCTGTGTACAAGAATATAACTACTATAATACTGCCTCCCCCCTATGTACAAGAATATAACTACTATAATACTGCCCCCCATGTACAAGAATAGAACTACTATAATACTGCCCCTTATGTACAAGAATATAACTACTATAATACTGCCCCCTATGTACAACAATATAACTACTATAATACTGCCTCCTATGTACATGAATATAACTACTATAATACTGCCCCCTATGTACAAGAATATAACTACTATAATACTGCCCTCTATGTACAAGAATATAACTACTATAATACTGCCCCCTATGTACAAGAATATAACTACTATAATACTGCCCCCCATGTACAAGAATATAACTACTATAATACTGCCCTCTATGTACAAGAATATAACTACTATAATACTGCTACTATGTACAAGAATATAACTACTATAATACTGCCCCCCATGTACAAGAATATAACTACTATAATACTGCCCCCTATGTACAAGAATATAACTACTATAATACTGCCCTCTATGTACAAGAATATAACTACTATAATACTGCCACCTATGTACAAGAATATAACTACTATAATACTGCCTCCTATGTACAAGAATATAACTACTATAATACTGCCCCCTATGTACATGACTATAACTACTATAATACTGCCCCCTATGTACAAGAATATAACTACTATAATACTGCCCCCTATGTACAAGAATATAACTACTATAATACTGCCCACTATGTACAAGAATATAACTACTATAATACTGCCCCCTATGTACAAGAATATAACTACTATAATACTGCCCCCTATGTACAAGAATATAACTACTATAATACTGCCCCCTATGTACATGACTATAACTACTATAATACTGCCCCATATGGATAATTTCCGTACATGAAGCTAGACCAGTAGGAGGAACCTGACACATAAGCAGCAATGCTGATTAGTATTACATGTGTCAGTGCACTACGGTATGTAGATGCAGTTAATGAGACCTATATAGCACATTTCTTCGGTGATGGGCAGTGATTTCGATGCTCTCTTCGCTCAGAGCTCTTGTGTGCTCATCCATAAAATATAAGTTCTCTTTGAAGGCATGAATAATTCCAGCTGCCTGGTGCCGGCGCTGTGAGAGGGATTTATAGTATTATGTGATGTGCAGATATAACGCAGCTGACGTCAGGATATCAGAAATAGCACATTTTCTACCATTGTGGTTGTTTTTAGCATCAATGCTAAATAGAACTCTAGATCTCACCCTCAGACAGACGAGGAAGGTCAATTCCCTGTGATATACTGAATGAGAATGTGTTATCTGTCACCTTCGGCAGATACTGGAATTTCTAAGTTGTATCAAACAAGTTTTTGTGTAAAACAGATTTTTGAATCTTTTTTTTTGGAATTTTCCATACATATATTTTGAAACAATCCAAAAATCCTGCAGTTCTCCCTCCGACCATTTGATCTAATAATAGTCTGATACTTCCTGTTCTCTTGGGAACATTTCCCAGCCGTCCGCTTATTATCGTCACAGGAGCCACCATTCATAATTGGTAATGGGCACAGCTCACCTCCTCCCCTCCCTGCACAGAGCATGCCCACAAAACTCTCTAAAAGTCTGTGGGTGATGATCACATCTCCCCTTTTCCCTCTCCCTGTACAGTTAACAGTGCAAGCAAGCAACATTCTCCCATTGAAGTCTATAGGTGATGAGTACAGTTCACCTCCTCCCCCTCCCTGTGCAGAGCATGAATCACATTCTTTCCATTGTGTTAATGGCCCATGAGGCTGCTGTAAAGCATATCTCTAAATTCTGTGATTTACAGCTCAGGCAAGATGGCCGCCCCCGCAGTTATGTACAGACAATAAGATTTTTAAAAATCTACAATCAAAAAAAAAGTTCAGAAAAATGCTAAATGTTTCTGGTTTTAAGTAGTAAAAAATGCAGGTGACATAATTCTTTAAGTATAGTGTTGCAGAATAGTTTGGATAGTTTTAACCAAGGAAGAGGGTGACATATCACTGTACTCTGTGGGGGGCCGATAATAACTGTCAATCAATTGCTTTTGATTGTGCTGACAACCATACTGGAGGTAGGGGGGGGGGGGCAGAATTGTAGGACAAGTAGACCCGCCTCCGAGTGGTTCAGGGTCAAACTGCTAACTAAGGGTGTATTTACACGAGTGAATGCAGGTCCGTGCAGCATTGCTTTCAATGGGGCCACGGCTGCTGCTGGCAGTCGTATTGAAAGCAATAGGATGCTGCATTCAATGAATGGCCAAGCACTGGCTGTGATTGGCTGAGTGCTGTGACCAATCACAGGCAGCACTCAGCTGTCATTCAAAGAATGGCTGAGTACTGCCTGTGATTGGCTGAGTGCTGCCTGTGATTGGCTGAGTGCTGCCTGTGATTGGCTGAGCACTCAGCCCATCAGATACAGCCCTTTCAGCAGGCGGGGATTTTAAAGCTGAAACAGATTCAGGGCAGTGCAGGGAGAAGACAGGCTAGACGCGCCTGAGCCCCAGCAGCTGAGGAGAGGTGAGTAGATATTTTTTTTTATTTTTAACACATTCTAGGGATGATTTTAAGAGAAGGGAGTATATTTAAAGCCCTACCCTGAAAATCCCTGCAGGGCTTGCCGGCAGCTTATTGCATTGAATGGGGCTGTAGAAGCGCTGGTCCCATTGAAAGCAATGGGAGAACATTGTGACAGCTGTGGTAGGGGAATTTTTCAGCCTCGTGGGGAGTCCCCTCGTCACTGAACACTGTCACAGTGTTCAGTGACAAGGAGACTCCCCACTGGGGAATAATTATATGCACCAGGGACCTCTGGTGCATGCATGTCCTATCTTTTACAGGTGCGTGCGTTTGCCTGCCTGTAAAACACGGACATGTGAACACACCATAGTGAACCAATGGTTCAAATAGACACATGGTTTTGTGCGCACAATTGTATGCGCACGCTCGTATGAATCCACCCTAAATGAAAAACGTATTTTCATTGCCACTAGGGGGAGCTCACTGTGTACCTCCCAACTTTTTAACAACGAAAAGGATAATTTTTGTGGCATGCCATAGTCAGACATTTTTCCTAATAGGCCACACCCTTTTATGATAGGCCACTCCTTTTGTGTCCCCTCACTGTAATGGTGCCCTTGAAGAGTTGAGCAAAAAGTGGTAAAAATCTTCATGCCCTCCCTCAGTAATATTATCCCCCATGCCCCTCAGTAATAATGCCCTTGCATTCCTCCCCTTATTAATAATATCTCCACATGCTTCCCTCAAGAATATTGCCCCAACATGTACCTTTCAGTCATAATGCCCATGCATGCCCCTTCCCTATAATGCCCCTTCATGCACCCCCTCAGTAATAAGGCCCCTGAATGCCTTCATCCTTAATAATACCCTCCCATGCCCTTCATCAGTAATAAAGCCCCCACATGCCCTCATCAGTAATAATGCCCCTACATGCCTCCCATCAGTAATAATGCCCCTACATGCCCCCCATCTGTAATAATGCCCCCACATTCCCCCCCATCAGTAATAATGCCCCCACATGCCCCCATCATTAATAATGCCCCCACATGCCCCTATCATTAATAATGCCCCCACATGCCCCCATCATTAATAATTCCCCTACATGCCCCCAATCAGTAATAATACCGCACATGACCCCATCAGTAATAATGCCCTCATCATTAATAATGCCCCTACATGCCCCCCATCAGTAATAATGCCCCTACATGCCCTCATCAGTAATAATGCCCCTACATGCCTCCCATCAGTAATAATGCCCCTACATGCCTCCCATCAGTAATAATGCCCCTACATGCCCCCCATCTGTAATAATGCCCCCACATTCCCCCCATCAGTAATAATGCCCCCACATGCCCCATCATTAATAATGCCCCCTCATGCCCCCATCATTAATAATTCCCCTACATGCCCCCAATCAGTAATAATACCGCACATGACCCCATCAGTAATAATGCCCTCATCATTAATAATGCCCCTACATGCCCCCCATCAGTAATAATGCCCCTACATGCTCATTTCAATAATAACGCTTCTCCATGCACCCACATGCCCTAGTGGCGGAGTGAACAAAAAGAGCGAGTATAGTATGTTATTTTTTTTTACTTCATTCCAGGCTGCCCCCCGGGATGGTGGGACACCCCTAAAATCCAGGACTTTCCCACTGACTTCGGGACATTTGGGAGACATGTAGAGCAGTATTACTGCGTTCAGCTGCACTGTGTAGATGCCTGTGTAGTTAGCGCCCTCTAGTGACAGTTCCAGCTAGTCAGAACTTTGCTATTTGCAGAGGACCTGTCAGCTCTCCTGCCCGTGTGATACATGAGGGATGTGGATGGCACCCCCAGCTAATAGACAGGAGGCTGAAGAGAGCGCCCCTCACTATCATGTCTACGTGACCCAGTAGTGTGTATGGAAAGGGGTTGCCTATATATATGCGGAGGTCCTGGTTACTCTCCCCGAGACACTGAGCTCCGTGCCGCACTGAATGCTCCCAGTTTTTAGGTCAGCCAGATCCCGCATATCTCCACGTGCGCCATTAACTTGGCTCTTTTTAACTAACAATAAAAATGTACCTGCGGGGCGAAACGTCTCGGATATTGTTAATAGACGAGATGAGAGGCAGAAGACGAGACCCAAGATGAAATGAGAATTAGACGAGATCGCGGCACAAAACACTTGACTCTAAGAGACAGCAGCCTGCGGCACACACAGTCCTGTACAAATTAGATGCTTCTGCGTTGTACTTGGGTGCCGGGTTAGACAGCCGCGACGGGAGGGGAAGTGAATCACCCTGACATGAAGGCAACTGTGAATTACACTCAAAACGGAAGGACCGAGGTGAAAAGGCATAATTACTGGAAGGGAATACACGCTGTGTACATTGGAAGACTGTCTCACTGAAATACTTTGAGATCACAGCGCCAGAGAACCGCCATTCCTCAAAAAGAAAAAAAAAAGAAAAAAATTTTTCTAGACCTCCCAACCACAGGGGGCGCTGATGGTTGGTTTAATTCAAAACAGCTTTGGAGTCTTTATGACAGGCTCTTGTCTATGTTCCTACTTGGCAGTGTCCAGGAAGGCTCCCAAAGAAGGTGAGACCTCCTGGCCGCCTGAAACGGTTAGCAAGTCTCTGAGATGTCACCGAAGCCTCCTGGAAAACAGCACTTCATGAACAGCGTTGTCATATCTCCTTAAGGAGAGGACCCAAAAAGTGTGTGGAGACACCTAGGGGGTGAGTGGATCAGGGGATGGTATAGTCTCTCCCCAAGGAGAGCACTCAGAAGGAGTGTGGGGACACCTAAAAGCTAAATTATGGGACTTATAAGGCAATGCTCCTCTGGGAAATTTATGCAAATAAGAAAGATGGAAAAATACCTCTGCAGCGCCACCTATTGGATGACAGCATTCCTTCAAGTGACATTATAACAAGTCATCAATTATTGGGAATATTAAACCAAGCCAGAGAACCATGAACAGACAGCTGTTTCGGGGTGCTTGCCCCTCATCAGTGTGCAGTAGGATTCTGGCACAGACTAAGCCCCACCCAGTTGCATAGGGTACCAGCCACCAGTTTATAGGGGGACAGAAGGTGGATGTATGCTGGGGAACAATTGCCCATCTTATGTCTACCTGATCAGATGATGCCTTCCTCCATGTGTCAGCATCTTGAGGAGTTACATGAATCCTCCTCCTGGCTGTTTCTCCCCATCTTATGTTTCACCTGCCACTGTCCGCTCATCTGCACCCCACAACATAATTGCTTAGTTTTGCTATTTGTGTTATGAGCCTGGCTCTGGTATTGTAATCATGTACTCAGGTTGGTTCTGGTGCTGTATTTATATTATGAGCTTGGTTCTGGTACAGTATTTACTCATTGAGTTGTTCTGGGGTGGGTATGCTTCTATCTTGCTACTTTCTAGCCAAATAGAACACAGGCAGACTGGGTATCCGTACAATATATACTGCATCTAGTGTCCTGGTAAAAGATTTCAGAAAGTTTGCTAAAACGGAGATGACTAATTTCAGATCCAAAGACGGAGCTAAACCAGTAGCAAATCGGATCTTTACATCAGGTGGAGAACCTGTCATGAAAAGGGCGACCCCACTGCAGAATAGAAACTGTGAACCAGTCCAACACTTATTGGCTACTACTACATAAAACACTGAACCTAAAGGCTAACCAAACCAACGGTACTAAGCTGACTCTATGAAGGACTAGAATGACAAAGGACTTTAACCCCTTCCCGCTCCATGACGTATAGGTACGTCATGGAGAGGCGGGGTATGTATGCAGAAAGGTCGCAGGACACCCTTTCTGCATACAGCACGGGCGTCAGCTGTTTAATACAGCTGACACCCGCGGGCAATAGCCGCAATCGGCCGTTTGGCCGATCGTGGCTATTAACCATTTAAATGCCGCTGTCAATTCTGTAAAAAGTAGGAAACAGCCTGGTCCTTAAAGGGTTAAAGGGGTATTCTGAAATCTTTTTTATCATTCTAATCCCAACTCTGCTGCCCATTGCAATTTTTTTAAAATTCTTACCTCATCTGCCAATGCTCTTCTTCTTTGCCTCAGTGATGTGTCGTGTGACTTGTGATGTCCCCGCCAGTTCCTGGTCTAGTGACATCTCAAATACAGGTCACATGGGCTCGGAGCTGAATCTCTTAGTCCTGTATATTGGACTTCACTGGGGAATTTCCATTTGGGGCAAGGAGAACTTTGGCTGGAGCAGTCACTTGGGAACAAAAACTGTTTAGGAGGATGAAGCAGAAGCGCTGGAGCAGAAGACGATTACAAGGTGAGTAAATTCACCGCTGTGAGTTTGTTTTGCCATGGTCTTGATGTGTGCCGTAAACTTACGGACAGTGGGCAACTATGATGGGACCCAAAGTCCCAGGCGCCACTGTGTACAAGAAAGGTTTTCATGCTGGAAGAGGAGTATATAGTGGGAGGGAAAATTATGGATAGACCAATTTAACTGCTGCAATAATGAAACCTGGGAGGGAGGCTGAGTTATTTTGGTGGAGGAGATGTTTTTGGTGGCCATTTTGAACTTTGCCGTATTGAATTCGGCTCAGGTTTTTCAAATGGGAAGGGGGTCATGTGATATATCAGGTCTGGCTAAAATTTACTCAGAAACACACTGGAGGTGTCAGTTTTGCCCTATCTTTACTGGTTTAGTATTTAAGTAAGGGTAAAGTTTAAGGGTAAGGCAGGGGATTCCTTAATCCCTGCAGGGAGTCCCCTTATTACTGAACACAGTGTTCAGCAGTGGCAGAGGATTGCGATCTTCTCCCATTAATTTCAATGGAGCCGCCGGCCCCATTGAAAACCATGAGGGAACATTACGATCCTCTGCTGCACCTTTGATAGCTGCAGCAGGGAATTCCTTCAGCAATTTTCTGCCATTGATTTCAATGGGGCTGGCACTGCTGGGAGAACATAGTCATCTCCTGCCACAGCTGTGACAGTCGCAGCAGTAGATATCTTCAGCCCTACTGTGATGCGAGGCGATTTCCTTGCATCCAGGGCTTCCAGAAGGATTGCGAGACCATAGCGGGCTGTGAATCCGGGCCTGATATCACTTTAGCTAGTGTGCAGGAGGCCTTACCCTAACTTAACTCCTAAAAAAGTAAAGATAGGACAAAACGGATACTTCCTGTGTTTCTGAGTAAATTATAGCCCAGACTGATATATCACATGACCACTTTACCAGAGCTGAATTCAATATGGCAGGGTTCAAAATGGCCGCTGAAAACATCTCCCTCCCAATTAATACTTTCACACATTTGAAGTAAATTTTCTCATTATTACATCTGTTTCTCCTTGTATTTTCCAGCCAAAGTAAACAATGATTTCAAGATGGAGCGTTTGAGGTAGCGAGCACAAGAAAGCCACATGATTTGCCTGTATAGCCCCGGGTACTACTGATAGCGGCCTTGTGTTTTTGCTCGAAGTTAGACTCCTAGTTATAAAACTTTTATCTGCTTGGAGCTTGGAGCTTACTGTATATGCATTGAACTTAATAGTAAAGCAGTATGCAATAAGCTCTTCAGCTCCCCCTAGCGGTCACTGCAGGCGGAAAGAATTTTAACATTGAACTCCAGGGATTTGGCATTCTGTATCTGTCAAACGGGGTCAGACAATTATAAAGATACACTGTAATAACACATAAATCAGCACACAATGTCGGACCTAAAAACAACACAACGAAAAAAATGTAGATATCGCTTTATGTCAAAAAGAAAAAAACAAAAAGTTGAAAAATCTGCGAAATTCTCCTCAGATTGGTTTTACGGAAGACATGGTAAAAGGATTTAACTCCACTAATGCGGCAGCAGAGTTGGCTTAGTACCAGGAACACTTGGGCAGATGCCAGGCTGGGACTTGGGGAGCTGGGACTGGGTATGAAGGGGACCGACTGAGGCTCAGCCCCATGTACAGCTTGACACTCTGCATAGACGTGTAGTGGCACCTTATTCTGGAGATTCTCTATGAAGCTCTAAGGCTTCATGCAATATTTTGTAGCTGCTGTTGAAATCAGCATTTCCCCTACTGAGAAAATCCATATTTTATCTAATACATATGCAAATGGCTTCCCGTCTGAGGCTTTTTCATTAAGTGATTGCATCATCGCTGTTCCTAATCTTCAAAAGGATTTCCAACACCCTGGATTTTGAAAAGCGAAGTTGTCAGCAACGCTTCCACTTATCAGCCGCACAGCTGCGAACAGAGCGTCACGCGGACCGGGAGGAAGAGATGATCACAGTCACAGTCATTTCTAAAGTGTTCCTTCAAAAAGTGGAGCTTAAAGAATTCATTGTAGGACACGAAAACCTCACAACTAATTAATCCTCTCTAACCTTACTGCTAGCTACGGCAGCATTATAGCGGTTACATTCTTGTACATAGGAGCAGTATTATAGTAGTTATATTCTTGTACATAGGGGGCAGTATTATAGTAGTTATATTCTTGTACATAGGGGGCAGTATTATAGTAGTTATATTCTTGTACATAGGGGGCAGTATTATAGTAGTTATATTCTTGTACATAGGGGGCAGTATTATAGTAGTTATATTCTTGTACATAGGAGGCAGTATTATAGTAGTTATATTCTTGTACATAGGGGGCAGTATTATAGTAGGTATATTCTTGTACATAGGGGGCAGTATTATAGTAGTTATATTCTTGTACATAGGGGGCAGTATTATAGTAGTTATATTCTTGTACATAGGGGGCAGTATTGTAGTTATATTTTGGTACATAGGGGGCAGTATTATAGTAGTTACATTCTTGTACATAGGAGCAGTATTATAGTAGTTATATTCTTGTACATAGGGGGCAGTATTATAGTAGTTATATTCTTGAAAATAGGAGCAGTATTATAGTAGTTATATTCTTATACATAGGAGGCAGTATTATAGTAGTTATATTTTTGTACATAGGAGGCAGTATTATAGTAGTTATATTCTTGTACATAGGGAGCAGTATTATAGTAGTTATATTCTTGTACATAGGGGGCAGTATTATAGTAGTTATATTTTTGTACATAGGAGGCAGTATTATAGTAGTTATATTCTTGTACATAGGGAGCAGTATTATACTAGTTATATTCTTGTACATAGGGAGCAGTATTATAGTAGTTATATTCTTGTACATAGGGGGCAGTATTATAGTAGTTATATTCTTGTACATAGGAGGCAGTATTATAGTAGTTATATTCTTGTACATAGGAGGCAGTATTATAGTAGTTATATTCTTGTACATAGGAGGCAGTATTATAGTAGTTATATTCTTGCACATAGGGGGCAGCATTATAGTAGTTATATTCTTGTACATAGGGGGCAGTATTATAGTAGTTATATTCTTGTACATAGGGAGCAGTATTATACTAGTTATATTCTCGTACATAGGGAGCAGTATTATAGTAGTTATATTCTTGTACATAGGGGGCAGTATTATAGTAGTTATATTCTTGTACATAGGAGGCAGTATTATAGTAGTTATATTCTTGTACATAGGGGGCAGTATTATAGTAGTTATATTCTTATACATAGGAGCAGTATTACAGTAGTTATATTCTTGTACATAGGGGGACAGTTTTATAGTAGTTATATTCTTGTACATAGGGGCAGTATTATAGTAGTTATATTCTTGTACATAGGGGGCAGTATTATAGTAGTTATATTCTTGTACATAGGGGGCAGTATTATAGTAGTTATATTCTTGTACATAGGAGGCAGTATTATAGTAGTTATATTCTTGTACATAGGGGGCAGTATTATAGTAGTTATATTCTTGTACATAGGGGGCAGTATTATAGTAGTTATATTCTTGTACATAGGGGGCAGTATTATAGTAGTTATATTCTTGTACATAGGGGGCAGTATTATAGTAGTTATATTCTTGTACATAGGAGGCAGTATTATAGTAGTTATATTCTTGTACATAGGAGGCAGTACTATAGTTGCTATATTCTTGTACATAGGAGCAGTATTATAGTAGTTATATTCTTGTACATAGGGGACAGTATTATAGTAGTTATATTCTTGTACATAGGAGGCGGTATTATAGTAGTTATATTCTTGTACATAGGGGGCAGTATTATAGTAGTTATATTCTTGTACATAGGAGGCAGCATTATAGTAGTTATATTCTTGTACATAGGAGGCAGTATTATAGTAGTTATATTCTTGTACATAGGGGGCAGTATTATAGTAGTTATATTCTTATACATAGGAGCAGTATTATAGTAGTTATATTCTTGTACATAGGAGTAGTATTATAGTAGTTATATTCTTGTACATAGGGGGCAGTATTATAGTAGTTATATTTTTGTACATAGGAGGCAGTATTATAGTAGTTATATTCTTGTACATAGGGAGCAGTATTATAGTAGTTATATTCTTGTACATAGGGAGCAGTATTATAGTAGTTATATTCTTGTACATAGGGGGTAGTATTATAGTAGTTATATTCTTGTACATAGGAGGCAGTATTATAGTAGTTATATTCTTGTACATAGGGGACAGTATTATAGTAGTTATATTCTTGTACATAGGAGGCGGTATTATAGTAGTTATATCCTTGTACATAGGGGGCAGTATTATAGTAGTTATATTCTTGTACATAGGAGGCAGTATTATAGTAGTTATATTCTTGTACATAGGAGGCAGTATTATACTAGTTATATTCTTGTACATAGGAGGCAGTATTATAGTAGTTATATTCTTGTACATAGGGGGCAGTATTATAGTAGTTATATTCTTGTACATAGGAGGCGGTATTATAGTAGTTATATTCTTGCACATAGGGGGCAGCATTATAGTAGTTATATTCTTGTACATAGGGGGCAGGATTATAGTAGTTATATTCTTGTACATAGGGAGCAGTATTATACTAGTTATATTCTTGTACATAGGGAGCAGTATTATAGTAGTTATATTCTTGTACATAGGGGGCAGTATTATAGTAGTTATATTCTTGTACATAGGAGGCAGTATTATAGTAGTTATATTCTTGTACATAGGGGGCAGTATTATAGTAGTTATATTCTTATACATAGGAGCAGTATTATAGTAGTTATATTCTTGTACATAGGGGGACAGTTTTATAGTAGTTATATTCTTGTACATAGGGGCAGTATTATAGTAGTTATATTCTTGTACATAGGGGGCAGTATTATAGTAGTTATATTCTTGTACATAGGGGGCAGTATTATAGTAGTTATATTCTTGTACATAGGAAGCAGTATTATAGTAGTTATATTCTTGTACATAGGGGGCAGTATTATAGTAGTTATATTCTTGTACATAGGAGGCAGTATTATAGTAGTTATATTCTTGTACATAGGAGGCTGTATTATAGTTGCTATATTCTTGTACATAGGAGCAGTATTATAGTAGTTATATTCTTGTACATAGGGGGCACTATTATAGTAGTTATATTCTTGTATAATAGAGGGCAGTATTATAGTAGTTATATTCTTGTACATAGGGGCAGTATTATAGTAGTTATATTCTCGTACATAGGGGGCAGTATTATAGTAGTTATATTCTTGTACATAGGGGGCAGTATTATAGTAGTTATATTCTTGTACATAGGGGGCAGTATTATAGTAGTTATATTCTTGTACATAGGAGGCAATATTATAGTAGTTATATTCTTTTACATAGGGGGCAGTATTATAGTAGTTATATTCTTGTACATAGGGGACAGTATTATATAGTTATATTCTTGTACATAGGGGGCAGTATTATAGTAGTTATATTCTTGTACATAGGAGGCAGTATTATAGTAGTTATATTCTTGTACATAGGAGCTGTATTATAGTAGTTATATTCTTGTACATAGGGGGCAGTATTATAGTAGTTATATTCTTGTACATAGGAGCAGTATTATAGTAGTTATATTCTTGTACATAGGAGGCAGTATTATAGTAGTTATATTCTTGTACATAGGAGGCACTATTATAGTTGCTATATTCTTGTACATGGGGGCAGTATTATAGTATTTATATTCTTGTACATAGAATGCAGTATTATAGTAGTTATATTCTTGTACATAGGGGGCAATATTATAGTAGTTATATTCTTGTACATAGGGGGCAGTATTATAGTAGTTATATTCTTGTACATAGAAGGCAGTATTATAGTTGCTATATTCTTGTACATAGGAGCAGTATTATAGTAGTTATATTCTTGTATAATAGGGGGCTGTATTATAGTAGTTATATTCTTGTACATAGGGGGCAGTATTATAATAGTTATATTCTTGTACATAGGGAGCAGTATTATAGTAGTTATATTCTTGTACTAGGGGGCAGTATTATAATAGTTATATTCTTGTACATATGATCAGTAGTATAGTAGTTATATTCTTGTACATAGGAGGCAGTATTATAGTAGTTATATTCTTGTACATAGGAGCAGTATTATAGCAGTTATATTCTTGTACATAGGAGCAGTATTATAGTAGTTATATTCTTGTACATAGGGGCAGTATTGTAGTAGTTATATTCTTGTACATAGGGGGCAGTATTATAGTAGTTATATTCTTGTACATAGGGGGCAGTATTATAGTAGTTATATTCTTGTACATAGGGGGCAGTATTATAGTAGTTATATTCTTGTACATAGGAGCAGTATTATAGTAGTTATATTCTTGTACATAGGAGGCAGTATTATAGTAGTTATATTCTTGTACATAGGGGGCAGTATTATAGTAGTTATATTCTTGTACATAGGAGGCGGTATTATAGTAGTTATATCCTTGTACATAGGGGCAGTATTATAGTAGTTATATTCTTGTACATAGGAGGCAGTATTATAGTAGTTATATTCTTGTACATAGGAGGCAGTATTATAGTAGTTATATTCTTGTACATAGGAGGCAGTATTATAGTAGTTATATTCTTGTACATAGGGGGCAGTATTATAGTAGTTATATTCTTGTACATAGGAGGCAGTATTATAGTAGTTATATTCTTGCACATAGGGGGCAGCATTATAGTAGTTATATTCTTGTACATAGGGGGCAGTATTATAGTAGTTATATTCTTGTACATAGGGAGTAGTATTATACTAGTTATATTCTTGTACATAGGGAGCAGTATTATAGTAGTTATAATCTTGTAGATAGGAGGCAATATTATAGTAGTTATATTCTTTTACATAGGGGGCAGTATTATAGTAGTTATATTCTTGTACATAGGGGACAGTATTATATAGTTTTATTCTTGTACATAGGGGGCAGTATTATAGTAGTTATATTCTTGTATAATAGAGGGCAGTATTATAGTAGTTATATTCTTGTACATAGGGGCAGTATTATAGTAGTTATATTCTTGAACATAGGGGGCAGTATTATAGTAGTTATATTCTTGTACATAGGAGCAGTATTATAGTAGTTATATTCTTGTACATAGGAGGCAGTATTATAGTTGCTATATTCTTGTACATAGGAGCAGTATTATAGTAGTTATATTCTTGTATAATAGGGGGCTGTATTATAGTAGTTATATTCTTGTACATAAGGAGCAGTATTATAGTAGTTATATTCTTGTACATAGGGGGCAGTATTATAATAGTTATATTCTTGTACATAGGGGGCAGTATTATAGTAGTTATATTCTTGTACATAGGAGGCAGTATTATAGTAGTTATATTCTTGTACATAGGGGGCAGTATTATAGTAGTTATATTCTTATACATAGGAGCAGTATTATAGTAGTTATATTCTTGTACATAGGGGGACAGTTTTATAGTAGTTATATTCTTGTACATAGGGGCAGTATTATAGTAGTTATATTCTTGTCCATAGGGGGCAGTATTATAGTAGTTATATTCTTGTACATAGTGGGCAGTATTATAGTAGTTATATTCTTGTACATAGGGAGCAGTATTATAGTTTTTATATTCTTGTACATAGTGGGCAGTATTATAGTAGTTATATTCTTGTACATAGGGAGCAGTATTATAGTAGTTATATTCTTGTACATAGGGGGCAGTATTATAGTAGTTATATTCTTGTACATAGTGGGCAGTATTATAGTAGTTATATTCTTGTACATAGGGAGCAGTATTATAGTAGTTATATTCTTGTACATAGGGGGCAGTATTATAGTAGTTATATTCTTGTACATAGGAAGCAGTATTATAGTAGTTATATTCTTGTACATAGGGGGCAGTATTATAGTAGTTATATTCTTGTACATAGGAGGCAGTATTATAGTAGTTATATTCTTGTACATAGGAGGCAGTATTATAGTTGCTATATTCTTGTACATAGGAGCAGTATTATAGTAGTTATATTCTTGTACATAGGGGGCACTATTATAGTAGTTATATTCTTGTATAATAGAGGGCAGTATTATAGTAGTTATATTCTTGTACATAGGGGCAGTATTATAGTAGTTATATTCTCGTACATAGGGGGCAGTATTATAGTAGTTATATTCTTGTACATAGGGGGCAGTATTATAGTAGTTATATTCTTGTACATAGGGGGCAGTATTATAGTAGTTATAATCTTGTAGATAGGAGTAGTATTATAGTAGTTATATTCTTGTACATAGGAGGCAATATTATAGTAGTTATATTCTTTTACATAGGGGGCAGTATTATAGTAGTTATATTCTTGTACATAGGGGACAGTATTATATAGTTATATTCTTGTACATAGGGGACAGTATTATATAGTTATATTCTTGTACATAGGGGGCAGTATTATAGTAGTTATATTCTTGTACATAGGAAGCAGTATTATAGTAGTTATATTCTTGTACATAGGAGGCAGTATTATAGTTGCTATATTCTTGTACATAGGAGCAGTATTATAGTAGTTATATTCTTGTACATAGGGGGCACTATTATAGTAGTTATATTCTTGTATAATAGAGGCAGTATTATAGTAGTTATATTCTTGTACATAGGGGCAGTATTATAGTAGTTATATTCTCGTACATAGGGGGCAGTATTATAGTAGTTATATTCTTGTACATAGGGGGCAGTATTATAGTAGTTATATTCTTGTACATAGGGGGCAGTATTATAGTAGTTATAATCTTGTAGATAGGAGTAGTATTATAGTAGTTATATTCTTGTACATAGGAGGCAATATTATAGTAGTTATATTCTTTTACATAGGGGGCAGTATTATAGTAGTTATATTCTTGTACATAGGGGACAGTATTATATAGTTATATTCTTGTACATAGGGGGCAGTATTATAGTAGTTATATTCTTGTACATAGGAGGCAGTATTATAGTAGTTATATTCTTGTACATAGGAGCTGTATTATAGTAGTTATATTCTTGTACATAGGGGGCAGTATTATAGTAGTTATATTCTTGTACATAGGAGGCAGTATTATAGTAGTTATATTCTTGTACATAGGAGGCAATATTATAGTTGCTATATTCTTGTACATGGGGGCAGTATTATAGTATTTATATTCTTGTACATAGAATGCAGTATTATAGTAGTTATATTCTTGTACATAGGGGGCAATATTATAGTAGTTATATTCTTGTACATAGGGGGCAGTATTATAGTAGTTATATTCTTGTACATATGGGGCAGTATTATAGTCATTATATTCTTGTACATAGAGGGCAGTATTATAGTAGTTATATTCTTGTACATAGGGAGCAGTATTATAGTAGTTATATTCTTGTACATAGGAGGCAGTATTATAGTAGTTATATTCTTGTACTAGGGGGCAGTATTATAATAGTTATATTCTTGTACATAGGGGGCAGTATTATACTAGTTATATTCTTGTACATAGGAGCAGTATTATAGTAGTTATATTCTTCTACATAGGGAGCAGTATTATAGTAGTTATATTCTTGTACATAGAGGGCAGTATTATAGTAGTTATATTCTTGTACATAGAAGGCAGTATTATAGTTGCTATATTCTTGTACATAGGAGCAGTATTATAGTAGTTATATTCTTGTATAATAGGGGGCTGTATTATAGTAGTTATATTCTTGTACATAGGGAGCAGTATTATAGTAGTTATATTCTTGTACATAGGGGGCAGTATTATAGTAGTTATATTCTTGTACATATGGAGCAGTATTATAGTAGTTATATTCTTGTACATAGGGGGCAGTATTATAGAAGTTATATTCTTGTACATAGGAGCAGTATTATAGTAGTTATATTCTTGTACATAGGAGCAGTATTATAGTAGTTATATTCATGTACATAGGGGGCAGTATTATAATAGTTATATTATTGTACATAGGGAGCAGTATTATAGTAGTTATATTCTTGTACGTAGGGGGCAGTATTATAATAGTTATATTCTTGTACATAGGGGGCAGTATTATAGTAGTTATATTCTTCTACATAGGGAGCAGTATTATAGTAGTTATATTCTTGTACATAGAGGGCAGTATTATAGTAGTTATATTCTTGTACATATGATCAGTAGTATAGTAGTTATATTCTTGTACATAGGAGGCAGTATTATAGTAGTTATATTCTTGTACATAGGAGCAGTATTATAGCAGTTATATTCTTGTACATAGGAGCAGTATTATAGTAGTTATATTCTTGTACATAGGGGCAGTATTGTAGTAGTTATATTCTTGTACATAGGGGGCAGTATTATAGTAGTTATATTCTTGTACATAGGGGGCAGTATTATAGTAGTTATATTCTTGTACATAGGGGGCAGTATTATAGTAGTTATATTCTTGTACATAGGAGCAGTATTATAGTAGTTATATTCTTGTACATAGGAGGCAGTATTATAGTAGTTATATTCTTGTACATAGGAGGCAGTATTATAATAGTTATATTCTTGTACATGGGGGCAGTATTATAGTAGTTATATTCTTGTACATAGGGGGCAGTATTATAGTAGTTATATTCTTGTACATAGAGAGCAGTATTATATAGTAGTTATATTTTTGTACATAGGAGGGCAGTATTATAGTAGTTATATTCTTGCACATAGGGAGCAGTATTATAGTAGTTATATTCTTGTACATAGGGACAGTATTATAGTAGTTATGTTCCTGTACATAGAGGGCAATATTATAATATTTATATTACTGTACATAGGGGCAGTATTGTTGTAGTTATATTCTTGTACATTGGGGAAATTATTGTATTTGTTACTGTTACATCATTCTATCTTAATAGTAATTTCCCATATAATTCAGAAATGTTTCATGCACTGTTGATGTTAATATTAGGCCTTCTTTGAAATACCTGTGACATTCTCATAGGTTAGTCTTCTTCTTCCTTATCTCCGCCCTTTATCTTATCCCCTCCCCGTGTCTTGCAGTGTATAGAGTTTCTATACTTGTTATTTCTCCTCCTCCCCTGATTCGCACTTACTTTGTCCTCCTTCCCCTGACTTTGTGATGTCTGTGGCTCCTTGTGACAGCGGTGTCATTACAGTAAGTGTGTGTTATCAGGGTGTAACATTGTCTGGGAGCAGCGTTGGCAGTGACTGTCACTCTTTCGCTCTCTGTCGTGTGTGTACGGCGAGGATCGCGGCTGCAGGCGCTGTGTGACAAGTATGATTACTTGTGTTTCTGCTGATGGTTTATTTACTTCAGTGCCCTGTGGTTTTGGATAGATTTGAAGTTCATAGGCGATGAGCATGTTGCATACAAAGCAGTCTGCGCTTCCCAACACATTCTCGGTACTTCATTTCTACAAACTTTATACTTTCCCAATCCTTGTGCTCATTGAGAGATCTTGCAATTCCTTAAAGGCCTTTCCAGGAGAATAGATTGTTGGCTAACCCCTAGAACAGGTCATTGCTGTGTGATCGGTTGGAGTCTGAACTCTGGCGCCCCCACCATCAGCAGCGTGAATGGGCCACGTCGCTTTCTGGGGTGCTTTACGCTTTCTCTCCCACCGATACACTTGGACGGTCAACCGAATGAACAGACCATTAATGTATATGCCTGGAAACCCCTATAAAGTAGATGTCTTAACAAGGTCCCCTGTTTAAAAGGAAGAGGCCTTGGTGCTTGGTTAATTTCTGCAGGTCCGACCTTACATGGTGCCCATTAACAATTATTGGTGACCATGCAATGCAGGGTAACCACTCTTGTAGTAGAGCTACTATCGAATGTATTTGGACCCATAAATGTCATTCAATAGCTGAGAGCTGCCTCTGATTGGTCCCTGCGCTCAGCCAATCAGAGCAGCACTCACTCACCCATTCATGAATTCATGAATGGGTGAGTGAGAGCTGCCTCTGATTGGTGAGGGCTGTGACCAACCAGAGGCAGCCCATTCAGCAGGCGGGGATTTTAAATGTCTTGTGCATTGTCTTGTTGGAAGTATGGCCGACCATTCCCAGAGTATTGCCACATTGTCAGCAGCACATTATTATCTAGAATGTCACGGTACACCTCAGTGTTCATGGTTATGTCACTACAACCAACGGACCGAGACCCTGCCATGTAAAACATCCCTAGACAATAATGGAACCTCCGCCGTACTTAAGTGATGGTACAATAAACTCAGGAAAAAGGTGTTCCTCAGGCATCCTCCACACCCAGGTACCGCCATCTGTGAAGATGGAGTAGCATGATTCTTCACTCCATAGAACATTCTTCCATTGTTCAACTGTCCAATGACAAAGCTCCTTGCACCATTGTAGACTGGCTGATGCATCTTCTTTAAGGAGAACTCGCCAGACATTTGCAGGGTGAATAGAGGGAAATGGCAGCTGAAATGTATCAGACATTAGTAGAAAAAAATGTGATTGTTCTCAGCAAGAGAAACGACGTAATCTTGTAGATATGATACCTTTTAATGGCTAACAAAAATACATGATGTTATAATAGCGAGCTTTCGTACCAACGCAGGGTACTTCTTCCGGCTAAAATGGATTGTTCAGATCCAATCCATTTTAGCCGGAAGAAGTACCCTGCGTTGGTACGAAAGCTCGCTATTATAACATCATGTATTTTTGTTAGCCATTAAAAGGTATCATATCTACAAGATTACGTCGTTTCTCTTGCTGAGAACAATCACATTTTGCTCTACTGGCTAACACGGTACCAGATCTTTGTTTTCATTATACATTAGTAGAAAGTATATCATGAAGAGTATCCAATGTCATTAGGGGCAAAGGAGCTCCACTAAGTATTACTGAATGGAAATAAATACTACTTTTGATTCTTACTCAGATATCCAATTACTATAGGATATGGAGCTCTGCCTGGTAAGCAATGAATGGGACGCAGCATTTGTAGGAGCCCTGTAGCCCCCTCTATCAGCTGATTGGCAGGAATGCCAAGAATCAGACTCTATCAACCCGTTACAATACTGTCCCAAAACAATATGTGAGCCTAGTGCCCACCAGAATAATGTTTTTTTTATGCCCCTTTACTTTCACAGGGGGCTTTCCGGATGCAGGGGTGATGTACGGCTGTGGCAACCTCTGGCAGCGGGTTTACTTGAGTGCTCATGGCTCATTTTTGGTCGCCCAGGCAAGTTTGGCATAGAAGCCCAGACGGAGCCTGCATCTCCTGCCACTATCTAGTCTGCTGTGCCCAACTCTTACCTGTCTTTGCTGCCATTTTCGATTGAACTGGTCACAGCGGGGAAGGAGCTTAGCTCTCTTCCCATGCAATGGTGTTTTGCTCCTCTGGCCTTGCCATTCGGTCATCCATAGCTGCCGTCTCTGCATTCGGTCCCTTGTTCTGGTCATCTCTGGTCTGCTGGTCCATGTGGTCACCATACTGGGCCTCTTCCACTCTCAGCAGGGGAATGTGGCCATTCATGCGGCATCGGCTTTGCTCCCCCAATATGGCACCCGTTGGCACTATTTACAGAATCCCATCTGCTGTTCATACCACTAGTGCTGCAGTAGCCACATCAGAGGAGGAGGACACACATATCCCTATGGGGACCCATAATGCGTCGCCTGTGATGTGCAAGCCAGGTCACCACGTACATCACTGAGAAGGCTATCTTCTGATGCTCAGAGCACCTGTGCCACTTAAGGGGTCGGAGGTTAGTCACTGACCTCCATTACATAGATGGGGGATCAGGTTTGTCTGCAGTGCCCACACCATCACCTTGCTGTAATATCCCCTTAGGGACCGGCCTATTTGGTGGCTTAATGACCAAGCGATTTCCACCTTCGCATTGCAAGGGTCATAACTCGTTGGATATAGCCATTTTTTGCAGGACAAGTTGCATATTTTAATGGCGCCACTCTAACGTACATAGAATGGGTTGTATAACTTTTATTACATTGGGGGGGAGGGAATTCCCCAGAAATTTCACCATTGCGTTTTGTGTTTTTTCGTTTTCGTGATATTCACCATTCGATAAAAATAACATGATAACTTTCTTATTTGGATCAGCACTATTACTGCGATACCAGGTTTATATAGATATTTATTTTTTTTACTACATTAGCACAAAAAAAGTTTAAAAAAAACAAAAAACAATTAAGGCCGCCTGCAGATGGCCGGGTTGGATCCCCTCGCAGCGGGATTCAACCCGCGTCCCTGCAGGGACCTGTGCGGCTCTCACCTACTACCGAAGCTTCGGCTCTCTGTTGTGCCAGCTGCCGCCCAGCCGGCGCTTGCGCAGACCAGAGCCAACGCGTCGGGAGTGACATTTCTGTGCCGGCCTCTACATAGGATTGCGTTTTGTAATGCAATCCTATGCAGGCGGGCCCGGGCGGAAATTCTGCAGGAAATCTCGCAACGGAATTTCCGCCGGTGTGCAGGGGGGCTGAGTCTGCATTGTCGTATTCAGAGCTCTGTGAGGGCTCGTTTTTTACAGAAAGACTTGTAGTTTTTATCGGTACCATTTTGAGGTATATATGACTCTTGGTTTGCTTTTTAATATGTTTTTTGGGAGGTGAACAAAGCAAAAATAGCAATTCAGGTGTTAGGTGTTTTTTTAAAATTATTTTCACAGCGTTCACTAGGCACGATAAATAAAATATTTTTATTGCCTGGGTTGTTCCGAACACAGTAATACCTATGAGATGCCGTTATTTCAAAGTGTTTTTTGTTTTTTTTTTTCCATTTTGATCGAACTTTTTAGAAACCTTTTCAACATTATTTTTCAGTCCCTCAAGACGATTTGAAGATGCGATCGTTCGATCTCTAGGATAGTACACTGCATTACTTATGTAATGCATTCTACTATGCCTATGACATCAGCCTATTAGACTCTGCCAGAGGTGAGGTCTAATAGGCTGACTTACATGGCAAACAAGGAGGTCTTTATCAGGCCTAACGCTGCCATGGGAACCCATTCATACCGTATGTTCGCATTTCACAATGCAAAAGGATAACAAAAGTAGCCCCTCCCCTTGTCAACTGCTTATATGCTGCAGTTGGTATTGATTGTGGCATGTAAGGGGTTAAACTGATAGGATCTGAGGCTTCTCCATTCCTGGCTGTTAGAGCAGGAGCCTGGCTGTCAGTAGTCAGCCAGACCATTGGCTTAAAAAGATATATGTGCAGGTTTAAAGTCCATTAATGACCGCCATAAAAAGGCGTATTGGCGGTCACTTAGGGCAATAATATGTTCGGGCGCCCACATTACCTCCAGTCCTTAAAGGGGTTGTCCCGAGGCAGCAAGTGGGTCTATACACTTCTGCATGGCCATAATAATGCACTTTGTAATGTACATTGTGCATTAATTATGAGCCATACAGAAGTTATAAAAAGTTTTATACTTACCTGCTCCGTTGCTGGCGTCCTCGTCTCCATGGTGCCGACTAATTTTCGCCCTCCGATGGCCAAATTAGCCGCGCTTGCGCAGTCCGGGTCTTCTCCTCTTCTCTATGGGGCTCCGTGTAGCTCCGTGTAGCTCCGCCCCGTCACGTGCCGATTCCAGCCAATCAGGAGGCTGGAATCGGCAATGGACCGCACAGAAGCCCTGCGGTCCATGGAGACAGAGGATCCCGGCGGCCATCTTCAGCAGGTGAGTATGAAGACGCCGGACCGCCGGGATTCAGGTAAGCGCTGTGGGGGTTGTTTTTTTAACCCCTGCATCGGGGTTGTCTCGCGCCGAACGGGGGGGGTTTAAAAAAAAAAAAAACCCGTTTCGGCGCAGGACAACCCCTTTAACAGAATATTATGTTAAGGTGCAGGAAGGAGTCAATACCCTTCCATAGAGGATTAGAATACCAGACACGCCTTTAATTCCTGCGTATTTGATGTTCGCCGTCTCTCGACAGCAGTTGGCTATTGATCTTTCCGTCTTCTTCTTCGTTGTCATCCTGAGAAGCTTCTTTCGAGATCCTTAATAAGTTAAACATCTGCGGCGTGGCCTAGCGGTAATGAGTTTTATTCAGACGCTGCGTGGCAGGGATGTAGTGCGAGCGTCGAGTATAATAGATTAGGCCGTGTGAATACATGAAATTGTTGTACGCTTGGGATGTGTCCTCAATGAAAGCTGCGGAGCAAAGAGGGAGAAGTAATTACTGGAGGTCTGTACGCCGGTGGAGATCGCAGGCAGATGATGGAGGTAATCCATGCAAGAATGATTAACTCAACTTAATGCCGCTGCTGACGTCAGCTTTATGGAAATCATATTGAACCTTGTCACCAACATGAACAGACTGAAGGGGATCGGGGGGGGGGGGGGGGGAGATCTTCTGCAAAGTTTAGCATAGAGAACGGAGGGGTGTGAAATAACAGCTGAGACATTCTCTTTATGATAGGGTTAAATCGGTCATGGATATTCCATTTTTTTGACAGTTTTGACAAGATATGATGCTCTTGAGGCTGGGAGGGACTTCAGATTTTCCGGGTCAACCCAACTTTTCACAGAGAGGCACATCAAGCTTAGTAGTTACAGTCACTTATAGGTGGGAGACTTGACTGATTGAGCAGTTGCTCATCTCTAGCTGAGGACTAGTGGCATGTGTATGTGTCCTGGTCTGGTGTGTGGCTCCTAGGATCAGCTAGGGCCCACATCCGAAGACCGCTGGGCTGCCCTTATTGGGGCAATGTCCCCGTTTAGGTAGGGCACTGTCATCCCCCTTGTAGCACAGGGTCAGTTGCTTAAAACCCATGTGCATACCCAGTCCGATCCTGTGGGCCCCAGTGCTTAGTTTGCCCACACGATCGTAACACAATCATTCAGTCGTTCTCATTCACTGGTGCAGCGAGTGTGAAAGACTGAATGAGTTCACACATGAAGAAGCAACAATGTATCTGTCTAAACAGAATGAACTCTGACGTCATTCGCTCATTCAAACGAGAAATTAGCTTGTCTAAATGGACCCATAGTTATAGTGACCCCACTTAGTTATAGCACCCCCTCTGTAGCCTCATAAAGTATTAGTGCTCCCTTTGTGGCCCCTCTTAGTTATAGTGCCCCCTCTATGGCCCATAAGTTACAGTGACCGCCCTGCTTTCAAGCAATTGCAAGTTCAAAGTAAAATATGTTTAATAAAGTTTTTTTTATTAAAAAAAATTATTAAAAGTTGAACATCTCTCCTTTTCCTATTATATGCAGAAACAATTAGCCCAATGAACAACAAATAATATAATTGGTATCGCCACGTCAGTAAAAGTCCGAGTTATTGAAATATCACAATTGTGGTTTTTTAAATCATTTCCTCCCACTTTCAAGCCGCCGAGAAAATCACGAGACTTGAGCATTGCGAGACGCAAAAATGTAGCACATATATAAATCCCATTCTCCCCCCCCCCGCCCCGCACCGCGAGAAACAAATTGCGCCACGTCCTATCTTTGGCACTATCACACCGTGTGCCAGCTGCTCACAAGTGCGGTATGATGCGAGGTCTACCCACTGAAAACAATGGGAGAAGCTCTGAAGTGATGCCAGGCGGTTTTGATATAAAAACACCTCGCATCCACGGGAAAATCGCATGTTGGCAAGTGCGATACCGGGCCGCGATTGACAGGCTGATATCACGCCCGCCCGTATGACATTAGCCTTAGAGACGTTTCAATGTTTTTCAATCTATTTATATGGCGCTTTAAAAAAAAATACAACTCTTTCCGTAGAAAAACAAGCCCTCGTGCGGTCGAGGCTGCAGCAAGTACAAAAAGTTACGATGATTGTGAAAACGAGGGGAAAAAAATTAAAGTTAAAAAAAATAAATAAATTTTGGTCCTAAAAGGGTTAATGGGTTAACCCTCCCGTTGGTCTCTTGTGTCCCGATTAAGAAAATACTACCGCCCCCTATGGACCAGGACAGGGACAAGAATGGCTGGGAGTACCGCTGAATCCTGGTGTCTGTGCAGCGTCATCTTCCTTTATGAAGCACACATCACACGCGCTCAGCCGCCATTATATTCGGATTGCGTCCCGCGAGCGTCTCCTCTCCTATTCTCTTTATAGATTTTCTTGGAGCAGAAATTAATTTTTTATTCACAATCCCGGCAGTCTCTGCCATCTGCTGCGTGCGCCGAGCCGCTCGTATTGTATTATGAGGTCACTAGCAGCAAAACCCAGTAGAAGCAGCACACTGGAGCCCCCTAGTGCCCCCTTAGTGAAATGACAAGGGATGAGAGGACATGGAAATGTGTGAGAGAGAGAGAGATATGAGAGAGAGAGAGCGAGAGATATGAGAGAGAGAGAGCGAGAGATATGAGAGAGAGAGAGCGAGAGATATGAGAGAGAGCGAGAGATATGAGAGCGAGAGATATGAGAGCGAGAGATATGAGAGCGAGAGATATGAGAGCGAGAGATATGAGAGCGAGAGATATGAGAGCGAGAGAGAGAGAGAGAGAGAGAGATGAGAGAGAGAGAGAGATAAAATTAGACCGACAGATATGAGATTAGATAGATATGAGATAGTTAGCTCTTAAAGGGAGAGCTGGACAGATATTATAGAGAGATATATATCCATACGAATATTATAAATATGAAAGTAACCTTGTCTGTCTGATTTTGATTAAATTTGGCAGGGAGATGGCTTGCACCCTGAGGAAGGACATCGGCTGCGCTTTATCCCCCAAATTTATAGAGTTCTCTAGGGAGCGCAAGAAGATTTATTCAGTGATGCGCAGGTGCACCCAGGGGCGTAACTATAGAGGATGCAGGGGATGCGGTGACACCCGGGTCCAGGAGCCTTAGGGGGCCCATAAGGCCTCTCTTCTCCATATAGGGAGCCCAGTACTATGAATAAAGCATTATAGTGGGGGGCCCTGTTACAGCTTTTGCATCGGGGCCCGGGAGCTTCAAGTTACACCTCTGGGTGCACCTATGCTCTGCTGCCGGCGCAGGGCCTGCGATTAGGCGGAGGGATAGAGGGTGCACATCATAAGCTATTGCTACACAAATGGGCAGACACGCGAGGGCAGAGGTCGCTGCTGCAGATATACGATTATTAAGCTAGCAGGGATACCCAGCGTTGCCCTGGATTAAAGCTTGAACGAAAGACACATTAGGCCTCATGTCCATCTGCTGAATCCCGCAGTGGTATCCATGTGTGCCCGCGGCCATGAAGATGAAAAGGCAGTTTATTACCTTTCCGGATGCAGCGGGGATCTCCACTGAGCCAGCCGGATCTTCTTTCTACAGCCCGGCAGGTGCGTCTGGGCGTCCGCAAAATAATTAAAGCATGCGAACCTTTTGGTCCAGAAAAACAAATCGCAGCACGCTCCATTTTTTTGTGGATCCCGCAGGGACAGCTTTCATTCATGTCAATGGAAGCCGTCGGATCCGCGGCTCACCCCCAGCTGTCACTGCAGATGTGCCGCAGATCCCGCGGAAAAGCAGGAGATTTGAAAAAAAACTCCACTGCGCATGTGTGGCGATGCGTTGGCCGGCGGGCCCGCCCACATGCCGGCACGCCCGTCCACATCCACACACCAAGCAAAGGATCCGGATTGGTAAGTAATGTCCTCTTGCCGCTGGCACAGTGGGATTCCGTGGCGGGGCTCCCGCCCACGGAATCCGACCTGCCCCTGGGGATGTGGCCTTAAGGTGGCAGGGTTACATTTAGAAAGAGACATGTTTTTCTTATGGGCAGCTGTATGTGGCGGCTGACGTGTATACAGCCCACAAAGCCTTTAGATCCCAGCATAAGATGACAAGACGAAAAACGTACAGAACGGCACTAATAGCAGATCGCAGCTACATTCCTTTCACTAGTTCAACTTTTTACGTTTCAATATACAACAAAACACAGATTAGATTAAAAAAAATACAAATTCCACCCGGGTGAAGTTCGTACATAGATGGATATGAAATGAGATAGACATGAGATTAAATAGATAGCAGATATGATATAGATAGATATAGATAGACACGAGATTAAATAGATAGCAGATATGATATAGATAGACACGAGTGAGATCGATAGCAGATATGATATAGATAGACACGAGTGAGATCGATAGCAGATATGATATAGGTAGACACGAGTGAGATCGATAGCAGATATGATATAGATAGACACGAGTGAGATCGATAGCAGATATGATATAGGTAGACACGAGTGAGATCGATAGCAGATATGATATAGGTAGACACGAGTGAGATCGATAGCAGATATGATATAGGTAGACACGAGTGAGATCGATAGCAGATATGATATAGGTAGACACGAGTGAGATCGATAGGTAGATACGAGATAGGTAGATACGAGATAGGTAGATACGAGATAGGTAGATACGAGATAGGTAGATACGAGATAGGTAGATACGAGATAGGTAGATACGAGATAGGTAGATACGAGATAGATATGAGATAGGTAGATACGAGATAGGTAGATACGAGATAGATATGAGATGGGTAGATACGAGTTAGATAGATATGAGATAGATCGATATATAGATATGAGATAGATCGATAGATAGATATGAGATAGATCGATAGATAGATATGATATAGATCGATAGATAGATATGATATAGATCGATAGATAGATATGAGATAGATAGATAGATAGATATGAGATAGATCGATAGATAGATATGAGATAGATAGATATGAGATAGATAGATAGATAGATAGATATGAGATAGATAGATAGATAGATAGATAGATATGAGATAGATAGATAGATATGAGATAGATAGATATGAGATAGATAGATAGATAGATAGATAGATAGATATGAGATAGATAGATAGATAGATAGATAGATATGAGATAGATAGATAGATATGAGATAGATAGATAGATATGAGATAAATAGATAGATAGATATTAGATAGATAGATAGATAGATAGATAGATAGATAGATAGATAGATAGATAGATAGATAGATAGATAGATAGATAGATATAAATACGTGGGTGGGAGGGGGGCATAATGAAAACATTATGGGGGAGGGGAGCATTCCAGTATTCACAGATGAACGCCATAATGCAAATGCCTCAAATATATGGAATATCAGAATTGTACTAGTTCTGAGCAAACTGAACTTCAGAGGGGCGGAGTTTAGACAAATTTGTATTAAAGTACATTTCTATACAGTTTTGGGGGGTCCTGGGTGAAGCTTAAATGTTCCGTTATTTCGGTTTCCAGTGTTGGGCGGAATGGTACCGGACTACTCCTGAAGATAAATGCTCTCCTCGTAAGTGTAAACCGCCACAGAACCAGCAGGGGGCGGCGTAACATTATTCCTGGAACAGCCGCTCATGGACATATTATAATGATCCCGTACTGATATACAGGAGAGCAGATGAGACTGTATCCACAGGACATAAATAGTGATGCATCCTAGTAACTGACAGCAAGCAGAGATCTTGCAATCCATAAAGAATTGTACGAAGAATCATATATATTGGCATATTGGCACTCAGTTCTCAAGAAATTCTGCAACAAAATCCGTATGTCACGCCGGTTTTGCAGCGGTTTTCACCCCGTTATTTGAAGAGGTGGAATCCACACTGAGAATCTGATCAAAATCCAAGTGAAAATCCACTGATGACGCTTTTTTGGTGCCGCGGAAATTCCACAACCAGGAAGTAAATGAAACAAAGAACAACGAGGGATCGTCACACGGCAGATTGTGTTGTGGCATCTGCGCAAAATCTGCTTACAATATGTTAATTTGAGGATTTCACAGAAAAAAAAATCTGAAGTAATATTCCAATACTTAACCCTTTCCAATCCACTGCCGGTCGTCTTCTGACATGATTGAAGCCTCTATAGCTCCGATGTTGGATGACGTCCGACAGGGTATTCTTACTGTATATTGCAGGCCGCTCCCCTGTTGGAGCCTCTCTGGCGCTTCATATACTGCAGTACTGACTTCAGCCAGCAGATGGCGCCGTTGTGTATTAGCAGAAGGAAACAAAACCCCTAGGAAACCCGGAATCAAAAATTGAATTGAAAAGGGTTAATGTGGATCCATGTGAAATCTCTGTTGGGAAATGACAAGGGCTTCTTTACACGAGCGTATGCACAAAATGCGCGCAGCAGTGCAACGTATTTGTGCATGAATGAGGTAGGATGAGGTAAATTTGTGCGCTTAGTTCTGTATTTTCGCGCACGCACGGCCAGTTCACACAAGCGCATGACACATGGATTAAAAGGTTTTGAGCCGAATGAGGTCAGATATGTTCTTTTCGCTCGCGGAGGGGAAATCGCAGCATGTTCTATTTCAGTGCGGACGGCTTCCATTGAAGTCAATGGAAGCTGTGTGCTCCGCGGCTCACCCACAGATGACACTGCAGATGGGCCGTGGAATCCGCATCATCGCCTAGCGGCGGCGCAACATACTCCGTACTGCGCATGTGTGTTGGCTGGCACATCCGCAATACAGATTATGAAGAATCCGAGCAGGTAAGCAGGGTCACCGGCCGGGCACAGGGCAGATTCAGCTGCGGGATCCAACCCGGCCGTATGGATTCGGCCTTACTTTTCCGTGCGCGGGGCACGTGCATTCGCGCTCTGCAAAAAAAAATGCACAATTTGAAATGGCTAATTAGTCTAATGAGGTCCAGATGTGTTCTTCTTCCTGCACAATTATGTAGGGCATCACGCATCTCCTAGCGTATTTTCGCGGGCCGATTGACTTCTATGAGGACTTTTGGTATGAAAATGCGCAGGAGAATAGAGGATGCTGCCGGGGTCTTTGCGTGACGGAAATACAGAGGAAAATGCACACAGGTGAACGACCGCATTGAAATCTATGGATTCTATTCATTTTGCGTACGCAAATACACACACGAAGCCGCCCGTGTGAAGCCGCCCTCAGCCTCGCTCGCACATGATGGATTTTCCACTACAGGAAGTCAGCAGTGGATTTAAGGGTTGATCCAAATTAAAATCTGCATCAACATCTAACCAACACCCTGCTCTGCACCGACGATGGCGAACCCCCCGAGGCGGCCTGTCAGTACCTTATTCTAACGCCGAAGACACAATGAGGCGAATATTAGAAATGAGACATTTATTATCCAAAATGTGAATACAGACGAGCCATGCTCTCTTTATACAGACTGGGGACTAATATATACAGATCACTACGTTCCGCACAACGGCATGTGAGTCGTGTCCTCCTCTATTATTCCGATGCCGAGCAGACGATAACCAGGATCGAACAGCCGCCTTCTGTCCATTGTCCCTTTGTTTATCACTGTGTTGTATCGTACTCCGTCTATACGGACTGAATGTAATACTATGCATTGAATGTACATCTGTAATGTTAATAGTTGCCACTAGAGAGCACTGCAGCACCATAAGACAATAAATAGAGGCTGTGAGCAGGAAGTTGGTCAGGGCGTGGCTGAGGCAGCATGGTGCGCATGGGGAGTCTGTAAAGCTTGGACAATAAACTATACGTTCCCAATGAACTTTTCCGATACTTCCAACTTAAACATTTTATCACGCTCCTTCTTAGAAGTCCTAACTCCCATCTCACTTTGACTCCATTGGAAATCTTTTGCCTATGATATTGTTTTGGCTGCTGGTCCAGGCTGGCGGAGTCACTTCCTTCTGCCATTGACCATGGCCAGCGCTGTGTCCCTTGTGTCTCTCCTCCCCCTCCTACTGCCTCTTATAGGGCTAGTGCACACCCAAATTTCCAAGCCCATCCAACCCGGATAGACTCCAGTCTATTTAAGGCACCCTCGCCCACTGGAGGGTACTTGAGCGATTAGTCTCCTACTACACAAAGATGCTAAAGAGTTTTCTGTTTGATCTTCTGGTTTTTGACCCGTGCTTGTCCTACTCAGCTTTTCCAATTTCTCCTCTCCTGACTTCAGCTAGTTATTGACCACGATTCTTCTGTCTGCTGCCTGCCTTGACTCTTGGCTTGCTTCCCATTCGCCTGTCCTGACCTCGACTCTGTTCCTCAACTACTTTCCTATCTACAGAACATCCTCCTCTGTGCAGGGAAGACCAGATGCCGATTGATGGGGTTAAAGGGTAGGATGTCCCGGTTCAGCTCTCAGATCTACCTCTAAGTCAAATAGGTTGAGAGGCACAGCCAATCAATGTCCACTGCCTTGACATATACTCCAGTCTGGTTCATCCTCGTTGTTGACTTTGGACTTCTCTAAACTGATATATCATTGATAAAAAGTCAACGCCCAATTTAACAAATGATCACTATAGATTTTTGAGAGTTTGTACTCTATGTCTAAACAATGTCCTTCCCTCTCAGCACCGGGGCATGGGATCCTAACCTCTAGTAGGCAGTCCACAGCAACCCTCCTAGTTCTTCATTTATACCTTCTGCCCTGTGAGAGGAATCCCTCCCCTTCCTCTTCTTTCTCCGCCCTATCTCCTTTCCTTTGCCGTTCTGTATCCATGTTTTTGCCCAGATATGCCCCGGGACAAACTACTGTTTCAGTTCTGATCATCCATTTTATACTTGGATTTGTCTTAAAGGCATTTTGTCATCATCTTGGAGTTGCTGAGACCAATGGCATGTAGGGAACAATACATTAGAGGATGTGGCAAGGTATTTTTTAAAAATTAAATCCTATAATACCCAGATACCTTGTAAAAGTGAGGTTTAATCCTCCTAGCACTGTATGGTAATGAACCCTGATCAGCCCAATAGGGGCCCGGACTGTCAGTGCTGCCCACAGCATCCTCCAATTGCCCTCCTCTTTTTGATTGACAAGTGACGTGGATGACATCTCCTACGTGATCCACAGTCCAGTCCAAATCTCGCACATGCGCCATGCCACCACGGACTGGTGCATGTGCAGGAGAGTCAGACGAGCCTGCCCACAATAAGTCTAGACGATCCTCACATGCCCCCGCCGATCCATACTTGTATGAGATGTGGACGTTTCTGTGGATGACATAGTAGACGATAAATCACTAATAGCGAGAGGGGAGATGCAGCCCTTAGTTCCTCAGTCACTTGGTGCAGGGTTGTGTCATCATACCATAGGGAGAAACCCCAGAAGACTGACTGAGGGCTGTAATGGCACCAAGGGGGATCCTGGATGATGAACATCAGTTAGTAAGTAGTCTGTCTTAACAGACATTTTTGTCTCTCCAGATAACCTCCTTTAAGATTCCAAAATGCTTGGTGCTGAAGATGTCTCCATGCGGTGAGGTGTTGACGTGTTTCTCTTATTTTGGCTTTTGATTTCGTCATTTTTTTCCTTTTCATCTTTGTCATTTGCTACAACTTGTGGTTTGCTTCTCGGAGAGGCAAGAGGTTTTGAGTTGAAGTCTTTTAGTATTGGAATTTTGGTCTTCTTGGGGGTTTTGGTTGGCAAATACTTTTTTAAACTAGGCATGGTAAAAGGGTCTGGTATTGAGTATTGGTTGACTGTGGTAGGCTTTATATCCTTAATGTGTGCAAGTTTAGTCATCAGATCCTTGGTTGGCCTCATGGTCAACCCAGTTGGGGATGGTTCTGTCATATCAGGGTTTTTATTCGTGTTTATTTTATTTGCTTTCTTTCGAGATGAAAATGCCAAGTTGCTTGCTTCTACAGATGGGACAATAGGTTTTGATGTTGGTTTTGGTTTCTTCTTGCTTTGGTTTTTGGTTTTGTCTGGCAAGAAGATATCACCCTCTTTGTTGTTGACCTTAGACGTCTTTGGCTTTGTCACATATTGTTTTAAGTTCTTATTTGGACTTTTAGTAGGCTTGGCCTTCTTGGAGGTTTTGATCAGCAAAGGCTTTTTTAAACCAGGCATGGTAAAAGGTTCTGTCATTGAGTATTGGTTGATTGTGGTAAGCTTTGTATCCTCAATATATGCATGTTTAGTCACAAGATCCTTAGTTGGCCTCATGGCCAACCCAGTTGGGGATGGTTCTTTCGTATCAGTGTTTTTATTTGTGTTTATTTTACTTGCTTTCTTTTGGGATGAAAGTGCCAAGTTGCTTGCCTCCAAAGATGGGACAATAGGTTTAGATGTTGGTTTTGGTTTCTTCTTGCTTTGGTTTTTGGTTTTGTCTGGCAAGAAGATATCACTTTTTTCTTCGTTGTCGACTTTAGACTTCTTTGGCTTTGTCACATATTGTTTTAAGTTCTTATTTGGACTTTTAGTAGGCTTGAGTTGCTTGGAGGTTTTGGTGGGTGAAGATTTTTTCAAACCTGACTTAGAAGATAATAAACCACTTTTTGTCATCGAGGGCTGCATAACTGCGTCTATAGTGGGCTGCATGTGCTTAACAGATGGAGGTTTAGTCAGCATGTTCTCAGTTGACCTCATTGGTTTTTTGGTTGGAGGTGGTTTCTTTTTCACATTCTCAGAAGGTTTCTTTGCTCGAGGGGTAGGTACAGGCTTTTTAGCTGCTTTACTTGGCTTTGCATCCTTACCTGATGGCTTTTTAACATTGGAAGTTTTTGCAGGCTTCTTTTTTCTGTCATTGGTAGATGATGGTTGGTTAGAGGTTACAGACGACATCTTTTTCTCTTGAGTCGGTTCCATTTTATTGATAGTCATCACTATAGGTTCCTTTGTTATATGTGAAGCTTGAGTTGCAATAGGTGTTTTTGTGGTAGTAACCTTAGCAGGAGCTTTGGTGGTGGTTTTCTGTAGCTTCGGAATAACTTTGACAGGTTTCTTGATTGGTGGTTTAATTTCTTCACGGAGTATTTCAAGAACAGTCCCTGAAAAATCAGAAAGGGTTGGTATACAATGGCTGACTATAAAGTAATAACACTGCAAAATCAGTAAGACCTAGTGGCAATACATCGTGACATGGCGCATCACCTGCAGTACTGTCACTTCTAATATGATCACGAGTGGTCAGGTCACTGCTTCCTACACGTCCGGAACACTCCTGCCCGCTGCGGTCATCATTCCCATGATTTCACAGGGTGTTCTAATTCTGCCCATTTTATCGCACTTTCCCTTTCATATTTTGACATGTACTTACTACCGTAATACAACCACCGAAAACAGACAGGTTATTGCCCCTCGCAAGATCAACACGTTCCCCTCCTGCTGCCATCATTATCATGATTTGATTGGCTGCATGGTGTTCAAAATGAGACATTTAAAGACATTCTAAAAGATGAAGAATGAGAACAAAAGACGCTTGGATCTAACAAATTACGTAGTACTCAGATAACCAAATCTTCCCCTGACAAAAATAGCGGGGTCTTGGGATTTGGGTCTCATATGAAGGCTGCATTCCCGCGAACGTATATCAGCTCGGTTTTCACGCCGAGCCGATATATATGTTGTCCTCGTGTGCAGGGGGGGGGGGGGAGGATTGAAGAGCCAGGAGCAGGAACTGAGCTTCTGCCCCCTCCCTGCCTCCTCTCCGCCCCTCTGCACTATTTGGAATGAGAGGAGGCAGGGTGGGGGCAGGGCTAAGTCTCGAGAATTAGCCCCGCCCCACCTCTCCCCATTGCATATAGTGCAGAGGGATGGAGAGGAGGCAGAGAGGGGTCGGGAGCTCAGTTCCTGCTCCTGGCTCTTCCATCCCCCCCCCCCCCCCCCCTGCACACGAGGACAACGTATATCGGCTCGGCGTGAAAACCGAGCTGATATACGTTCGTGGGAATGCACCCTAAAGGAGTTTTTTGTGTTCAGATAATCCCTTTAATGTTCGTTAAAATGTGACACTGTTCTTAAATGGGTTGTCCCACTTCTAAGATTGATTACCTGTCCTCAGGATAGTCGTCAGTAGTTAACTGGTGGGGTTCGCCACCCAGAACCCCATTGACCAGCTGATTACTGGAGAGAGTGCTCTAATGTACAGAGCCGTTCTGTTCCCAGAAGCAGACAGCTCCGCACATTGACAGTGGCCAGGTTTGGTACTGCAAGATGAGTCCCACTGAAATGAATGGGAATCAAGCCTGCAGTACCATGTTGGACCACTGCATAATGTACGGAGCTGTCTGCTTCTGGCAATACAGTAGAATACCTACCTTGTCGATCAGTTGATCAATCTTTGAAGTGGGACAACCTCTTTAATATGTAATGTCTATGCTGATACAGTATATGATTGCTTAAAGCTACAGACCCAAATCCTCAGGCTGTCCCACTTCTAAGATTGATCACCTGTTCTCAGGATAGTCGTCAGTAGTTAACTGGTGGGGTTTGCCATCCAGAACCCCATCGACCAGCTGATTACTGGAGAGAGTGCTCTAATGTACAGAGCCATTGTGTTCCCAGAAGCAGACAGCTCTGCACATTGACAGTAGCCAGGTGTGGTACTGCAAGATAAGTCTCACTGAAATGAATGGGAATCAAGCCTGCAGTACTATGTTGGGCCACTGCATAATGTACGGAGCTGTCTGCTTCTGGCAATACCTACCTTGCCAATCAATCTTTGAAGTGGGACAACCCCTTTAATATGCAATGTCTATGCTGATACAGTATATGATTGCCTAAAGCTACAGACCCAAACCCCAGGCTGCGCTACTGAGAGCGTCTCATGACAATGTGCCCTACTTTCCTGATTTCAGAGCTGTCATAAAGACCTCGCGTGAACGGATGCAAATCACTAAATGCATGACCATCCCTATACATAAAGACAAAATGCCACTATTCAAGTCAGGTAGGATGTAAATATTGATGAATCTGGTAATTAGGTCTTAGTCTTTTCTTAAAGCAGCATTAGTTCTTCTCGGTATGCTCGCACACAGTTGGGGATTTTGTAAGATTATAGTCAGGTGTATGACTAACCAATTATACCAGACAGGTGATGATAATTATTCTTTTCATATGTAGGTTGAAACACAGTCATTATCTGAAACAGAAACAGCTGTGTAGGAGGCTTAAAACTAGGTGAGGAACAGCTAAACTCTGCTGCAAAGGTGAGGTTGTGGAAGACAGTTTCATGTCACAGGTCATACACCATGGCAAGACTGAGCACAGCAACAAGACACAAGGTAGTTATACTGCATTAGCAAGGTCTCTTCTAGGCAAAGATTTCACAGCAGGCTGGGGTTTCAAGATGTGCTACTCAAGAACTTTTGAAGAAGCACAAGGAAACAGGCAACGTTGCAGACCGAAGACGCAGCGGTTGGCCAAGAAAACTTAGTGCAGCAGATGAAAGACATCATCTTACTACCCTTCCGAATCAAAAGATGCCCAGCAGTGCCATCAGCCCAGAACTGGTAGCAACCAGTGGGACTCAGGTGTGCCCATCTACTGCTCGGAGAAGTCTGGCTGGAAGTGTTCTTCATGGAAGAATTGTGCCAAAAAGCCATACCTTCCACGTAGAAACAAGCCCAAGCAACTCAACTATGCACAAAAAAATCATCCAGTCTGTCTGGGATCACATGAAGGTTTGGAGCGAGGCGACATCCACAGAAGATCTGTGATTAGTCCTCCTTGCAGAGTTCTTTCAAAAACTGTGTGCAAGTGCACCTAGAAGAACTGATGCTGGTGTGAAGATAAAGGGCAATCACACCAAATACTGATGGGATTACATTTCTCTTTTGTTCAGTCACTTTGCATTTTGTTGACAAAAATACACTATTAACCCTTCTATGTCTGAAAGTGTTCTTACTTTACAGCATTTTTTCCTCGACTGCCTCAAATCTTTGCTCAGCACTGAACAAACATATTCGACTATTTCCATGGGTCCACATCCAGGTAGCGCTCCATGAAAAAGAATGATTACAGCGCTCATCCATTATATTTACTTACTCTCACGTGGGACAAATGGAATGACTTTACTTCTCGTCTTCACTGGCACGGGTTTGTACGCACATTTTCCAGGGGGCGCTCTCCTGAAAAAAAGAAAGAAGGAAGTAACATAATACTAATGCTGAGAAGATAGCTTCACTGTAAATTAAAAACACAGATACAATGAAGAGAATGGCACCTGATGTTCCTACCATCGTTAGGGTCTCTCAGTATGGCCACAATGGCCAACCATGACTGAAAACATCTGTGTGTACTTCTCAATAAAGGGAAATGATGTGAAACCATCTGTATTTCTAGGGACTGTGAACAGCGCTTTGTTATAGATTCCTTGTATACACAGGTGACACACATTAGCTAGCTAGAACATGCTTTAATCAGTGGTGGGCCCGCAGGTCTCCTGCAGAGATGAGGGTCTGTATACATGGTGTAGGGGCAAAGCTTGGAAAGTATGCAGGCGGGGCATATGCCCTGGGCGCAACAATGAAGGAATTGCAGGGGGCGCCGGCTGCCACTGCACACTGGTATACAGAAGCCCAAATGATCATCCACTAGTCCCACACAGATAAAGTACCAGACAAAGACCCTCAGGAGACTCTCAGTGCCTATTGCAGTGAGAGAAACCTACTATCCCTACTGTTAAACCCTTTACATGCCACAGTCAATACAAATGCTAACAGAATGCAGTCAATAAGAGGCTGGCAGAGGGAGGAGGCTTCCCCTGTTACCTATCGGCACCCTGCAATGTGATCACGGTGCCCTGATAGGTGGCTATGACATCCAGAGGCTTTGAAAATTGCGTCTGGGTCTATCATCTGTGGTGGCCTATGAGGCTCAGCCTCTGGCTGAACTTCATAAGAAATATAATACACTGCAATACTGAAGTATAGTAGTTTAGTATAAGTGATATTCTAGTGGGACAACAATTAAAAGATAAAAACTGTAAAACAAAATGGTAAAAAATATAGAATATAAAATAAAAACCTCACAACCCCATATTTTCCCATTCCGCAGGTAAAACAAAAATACAAATAAATCACCACAAATGTGACATCAACGTGTTTATAATAACTAGTGTAAAAAAATTAGAACACTATTTAATCCACACAGCGCACGCGGTGAAAATTGTTTGTTTTTTTTACACATGGCAAAAATAGCTAATTTTGCATATCCTCACAAAAAAAAACTAAATAGAAAGTGATTAAAAAGTTATATACGGTAGACATCAGATGGCACAACTCGTCCCACAGTACTGTTAATGGAGAAATAAAATGTTCGGGGTCTTTGAATGTGAGGATTTAAAAAATATATAGATTTTTTTTCTAAGAGTGAAAAAATGGCAAAAAAAACCAAACTATAAAAATATGGTATCGGCGCAGTCGTACTGGCCCACAAATTAATTTCGCATATATACTAATACATATACATATATATATATATATATATATATATATATATATATATATACACACACACACACACAAAAGCCCTCACTGACTCACTGACTGACTCGCCACTAATTCTCCAACTTTCCGATGTCGTAGAAACATGAAATTTGGCACAAGCATAGATTATGTCCAAAATAGGAAAAGATAATGGGTCCCAACTCGATTATTCAATTTTAGCGCAAAAGAACTAGCGCCCAAATTTTATATACGTAATCTAATTCTCCAACTTCCCGATGTCATTGAAAAATGAAATTTGGCACGAGCATTGATTGTGTCATATATAGGAAAAGCTAATGGGTCATAACTCGATTATGCAATTCTAGCGCAAAAGAACTAGCATCCAAATTTTACGTACGGAATCTAATTCTCTCACTTCCCGATGTCATAGAAACATAAAATTTGGAACGGGCATTGACTATGTCATAAATAGGAAAAGTGAATGGGTCCCAACTCGATTATTCAATTCTAAGCGCTAAAGATTAGCGTCCACATTTTACGTACGTAATCTAATTCTCTCACTTCCCGATGTCATAGAAACTTGAAATTTGGCACGAGCATTGATTATGTCATAAATAGGAAAAGTGAATGGGTCCCAACTCGATTTAATTCTAAGTGCAAAAGAATTAGCGTCCAAATGTTACGTACGTAATCTAACTCTCTCACTTGAAATTTGGCACGAGCATTGATTATGTCATAAATAGAAGTTAATGGGTCTCAACTCGATTATTCAATTCTAAGCGCAAAAGAATTAGCATCCAAATTTATGTACGGAATCTAATTCTCTCACTTCCCGATGTCATAGAAACATGAAATTTGGCACAAGCATTGATTATGTCATAAACAGGAAAAGTTAATGGGTCCTAGCTCGATTATTCAATTCTAAGCGCAAAAGAATTAGCGTCCAAAATTTACGTACGGAATCAAATTCTCTCACTTCCCGATGTCATTTTATGTAAAGGAAACAACGCATGGTTACCTCACTGACTGACTGACAGGCCACCAATTCTCTAACTCCTCAATGTCGTAGAAACATGAAATTTGGCACGACTATTCTTTAGGTCATAAATAGGAAAAGTAAAGGCGTCACAACTCGATTATTCAATGCTAATTGCAAAAGTAAGTGCACCCCTATGTAATGTAACTTCCCGGTGTCATACAAGTGTAAAATTTGGCATGAGCATTCTTTAGGTCCTACATACGGAAGGTAAAGGGGTGACAACTTGGTTATTCAATGCTAAGTGCAAAAGTATTGGCACCCCTGTGTAATGTACCTAATCTAATTCTCTAAGTTTCTAGTGTTGTACTAACATGAAATTTCGCATGACCATTCTTTAGGTCCTAAATAGAAAAAGTAAAGGAGTTACTACTCGATTATTCAACGCTGATTGTAAAAGTAAGTGCACCCCTATGTAATCTAACTTCCCTGCATTGCACAGCAATCTACCTGACCTCTATGTGTATATACTGAGGAGAATATACTGAAAGGCTGTAAAGTACATAAGGAAGCAGTCATGGACCGCAGGGATGGAGCATGCCTTTAAGTCTAAGAAGGGGCTGCAACCTCCAGTCTGGGGATATGTTTGAATAAAAAGGGGCCTTACTCTTAAGGGTATAAGGTGAGGAGAGAGGGAGAAGGGGCACATTCTGCAGAGGGACATCAGTATATGCAGTCTGAGGAGAATCTAATGCTCCTCTACGTGTATACATATTTTATTCCTCGGTTCCTCTGAAGTAACCACGACTTCATGAAAATTTTCCACGTGAACAACAGGTAAACACCTGGACCAAATTAACTCAGGCAAAGCCGGGTATATCAGCTAGTATACTAGATGGCACATGGCCCGCGGGCCAAATCTAGCCTGTTGTCTCATTTTATTTGGCCCGCCAGCCGTGCAGTCTTCTACTCGCACAGCCTGCAGGTTCGGTCTGGTGGCGGCAGTGCAGTCTGACCGCTGACCTCTGTGTGCGCTGACCTGAATGCAGTGCAGACGCCGAGGGTGGCGGTCAGTGGTCACAAACTGCACTACCACCACTAGACCGGACCTGCAGGCTTGGTAAGTGGAATGCCTGTAGGGCTGCTGCGAGGCCCATGGTCCATAAGAAGGTCTCCATTACTACTGCGACTTCTGTGTCACTTATTACTACAAGGGGCACGCTTACGCCCGCGTTTTTGTGTGCCAAAAAAACTCGCAGACGGGGTCATTGAACTGTTGCACTAGTATTTAGTGAATACACAGGTCTCCTGAGACACAGAGAGGTTGGACGCCCCTGCAAGCAGAGGTCTTTATAACAGCGAGGAAATGAAACACGAAGTAGAGCAGAAAGTTGCAGGACTTTCATTACTCAGTGATTATGCTTTATGTACAGAGAACTGGAAGGCGTCCGTGCGATCTTTGGTGTCCCATAACGTGAGAACCGCACAAACCTGGAGTCTACCTGGCATTTCTGAGCCGTAAATCAGTTAGCAGATGACTGCATGGGTTACGGGGGCGAACGCCTCATAGAATGTCGCTCTGCGGTCTCGTGCCAGCGCTTATAAAACAGCAGAATGATCGATTTTCAAGACTTTGGAGGCACCTGCAGAACACTGTGCTATTACGGGCCGCTGATTTCTTGCAGCTGTTCGCGCTCACGTGATCCTGGGGAGTTTTGCAAAAGTCAACAGATAGCGGTTCACAGATGGTGACGGAACAGGAGGCTTGTGGGAGGCAATGCAAAATCTGTAATAGAGGACCATGTGCCATATGCACAACTCGCCGTTCCTCGGCACGGATGGGCTATAACAGCAGGCGATCAGTTCCAGCGCAATTGTCAGAGAAACAGAAAGACGAAACTCCAGCGGGCAAAAGAGCGCAAAATGTGGATCACCGAGCAGCGGAAAAACATCTCCTGGTCAGATGGATCCAGATTTCTGTTGCCCTGTGCTGATAGGAGGTCAGAATTTGGCGCAAGCAGCATGAATCACTGACCCCTTCCTGTCAGCTGATCAGAACATGTCAGCACCGCCATATAACCAGCGGCAACTACAAGAAGCTTCCTGTCCGCAGGGGCCCATATTCCTGCAGAACGATGTCCACATCTAGTGGAATCTACACCATGGCGTATCGCCGTGGTTCTGAAGACCAAAGAATGTCCAACGAGCAAGTAGATGAGGGTCTCTAATAAAGGGATTATTCGGTGTAAGCTTCTTGAGACTCCTTCATGTGTACAGAAACTTTCTCCTCTCGAAGGACTACTTCTGGGGGAGTACACCATCATCACATTCAATGGGCATTGCCACAATATTCTCCAGCACCTGTAAATCATATCATTAACCGCAGACACCAACAACATGTATACAAACCTAGATGGATCTACAAGTCGATATAATGTTCCATATGGGGATAAAGATGTTGGCTCTGATGTAGAGAGAAAATACAGCTCCCCTGTTACAATGGAAGAAAATGTAAAAATGACCACCATTGTTAAAAAAAAGGTATCACTACTAACATAGTAACATAGTATGTAAGGCCGAAAAAAGCACATGTCCATCCATATCAGCCTATTATTCCCCCCCAACCACCCCCCGATGTTGATCCAGAGGAAGGCAAAAACAAAAACAATGAGGTAGAAGCCAATTTTCCCCATGTAAGGGATTTTATTAGATTGGCAGGAGTCTATCATCAAAGATCCCCACTGATCAGCTGTTCTCTAGGCCCGTGGTGCTCATGCGCTGAGCTGATTTCTGCAGGAAGCAGACAGCTCTGTTCCCATTGTAGTGGCCGGGCTTGATATTACAAGCCATTCACTTCAATGGGAACTTTGCATGTAATACCATGTTTGGCCACTATAGTGAGAACGGAGACATCTGCTACCTGCATAAATCAGCTCAGTGTATAAGCGCATTGGGCCAGAGAACAGTTGATCAGCAGGAATTCCGGGAGATAGACCCCTGCTAATCTAGTATTGATAGTTTATCCAAAGGATAGACGATCAATAGTTTACAACTGGAAAATCCCTTTAAAGTGGGATCTCCAGGACTTAAACGCTGATGACCTCTCGTTAGGATGGATCAATGATTAACTGCATGTGACTAATCTCTAAGACCCCGCCAATCACCAAATGAAGGAGTCATGGAGCAGTCCAGCCAAATCAACATTAATTGAACGAGGTGCAGTAGTGCTACAAACAGCAACCCACATGGACGGGTCACTGTCCCTGTGGAAACAAGGAAGGCCCCTTCACTGTGCTGATTCGCAGGGGCATCTGTCCAAAGCCCTCATTTCCTTGGGGGCTGCAACCTAAAATGTCACTGCCCTACACCACCAGGGACTTTATGATCTGCCCCATCACTATCTAGATATTATATAGCATTGTTATTTGATCACCGGATAGTAGTAATGTTTGATATATACACGGCAGTCTAACGTGGCCTTTACATGGGAGTATTATTTGGAGGCTCTATGGCAGTATTTTTTAGTCATTGTACCATATGCCAGTACTATATGGGCATTGAATGGCAGTAGTTGCCTATTAACATTCAGGTAGAAAATACATATATAAATGTGTTATACTATATCTACACATTACGAAGCTATGAGGACAGCTATCTAAAAGTGATAGGCTATAATGAGGGGGGGGGGGGCAGTAATATAGGGAATTACCGGCTTCATCCTCTGCAAAGGAGATGATGAACTTAGAGTAGGTGTTGATCAGCATTGGGAACGCACAGACGGTTGAGTCCCCCATACAGATATCCTGCTTGGTCCATTGTTTCGTGGTCTCGTCCTCGTGCAGCGCCATCAGCCGTCTACAGGAAGAAACAACACAAATACTCAGAGCCCAATGCACTTCAGAACAACACTAGGATTATACCGCTTCCCCGGAGTGAGGCGTCTCAAGAGACTCCTAAGAAGCAGGAGGAATGAGTCCAATAGCTGGGGGGATACTGGAGGGAAGGGGCTCACTTTACTCGAACTCCAGATTTGTACTTCAGGGGCTTTATGGTAGATGCCATAGAATCTATTGTATGTCTACTTAATGTATTTTTAATCAATACTGAGAACCTCATATCTCTCTCTCATATCTATCTATCCATCTCATATCTATCCCTCTCATATCTATCCCTCTCATATCTATCCCTCTCATATCTATCCCTCTCATATCTATCCCTCTCATATCTATCCCTCTCATATCTATCCCTCTCATATCTATCCCTCTCATATCTATCCATCTCATATCTATCCATCTCATATCTATCCATCTCATATCTATCCATCTCATATCTATCCATCTCATATCCATCTATCTATCTAATAACCTATTATATATCTCCTATCTCTCTCTCTCTTAGCATGTCCTACTCTTGCCCAATTTTCGGACGGGAATAGCACATGTCGCTGTGTGGTGTTATCACATCAGACAGCACACGGTTGGGATATCTGAGTGTTGTCCTTGGGCGCAACTCACACCGGACCTTGGGCGCAACTTTTAAATTGCCCATGTGCCAGTAGCTTAAGAGCACACATTTGCAAATCAAGTCTTGTGCCAAGCACACCTGGTGCAACTAATCAAGGGTTTCAATACTTGAGCTGGTGAGGGCTTTGTTGACTGTGATATTTGATTGCATGCTAGAAGTATGGCTAAGTCAGAAGATTGGTCCAAAACGTGAAGTGAAGAGATCATTTTCTTGTACAAAAAGACAACAAAGCCCCTGAATGTTCCCAGAGATACAGCTGGAAGCAGCTGACAAGTTCAAAGATAAAGGAACACTGGCTGCATTACCTGGACATGGCAGAAAGAGGGCGCTTGTTGTCAGGGGTTAAAGGGGGAATTTATCAGAGTTGTAGAAAGGAATGATTATTGGCTTTCGGGCCAAGGGTGGCGGTATTTCTTAGACAGTGCAGTGTATCATGAGCGGACAGATGATGCCATTGGGGAAAACCGCGGAGCACCACATGCCATTGATGGGAGAGATGAACGTTGGCTACGAAGGTGCACGAGGGACAACCTATATGTTACAGAGGGGCAGCTCACCATTAAATAAGGATCAAAGGGGCTACTAGACTGTCTAAAACAACAGTTCAGAGAACCCTACTGCGTACGAGGCTCCGAAGCCAACGGATGGTCCCTGTAGCTATGTGCAAACAAAGATGTATCGGAAGAGAAGGCTTCAGTATGCATGGCAGTATCGAATTGGACCACTGCTGATTGGCGAAGGGTGGCCTTCTCTGATGAGTCACTTTTTCTGCTGCAATGGATGGACATTGGCCCGTAAGGCAAGAAACCTGTCTGAACAAACACCCTGCAGCCATTGCTGGAAGAACACAAGCTGGTAGCGGCAGCATTATGAGCTGTCAAGGTTTTTTTGTGGAATTCTATGGGTTGCTTATCCATGTGGAAGGCACAACGAACCGATCTGGTTATGGATCCATCCTTGCAGATCACTGTAGGGTAAAGGGGCCCTCTTCTAAATTCAGTAGGCATTTTCTGTGCTCAGTCTGTGTGACGGCCATTACTGTTTGCAAGGTACAAGTGTCACGTCCGTGCGGCTCAAGCACCTCGCTCAGCACGGACGCAGGGGGATGTTAACAAGTACTCCACCATGGAATGGAATAAGCAGCACTGAGCACAAGGAGGGTTGAGCATTTAAGGCTACTCCACACCTGAGGACAAGTATAGCAGTTAGAGAAGCCAACCTCCACTCTTCTCCCAGACAGGACTAATCCAGCATGCAGCAAAGAAAGACAGCACCAGCAGTGTGTGCACATGGTGCATTAACCCTTGTCCTGCATAGCAAGGCAACAGGTCTTGGCCTGCGACGAGACCACCATGCTACGACGCTGTCGTGACCAACAAGCTGCGACAACAAGATTCTCAGAGCAAACTACTAAGATGCTGAGATTTGTAGTATGTGCAAAGATAAGTGTGGGTGACAATTCCTTCTCACAGTAACATTTAGGTTAGCCATAACATTGTTGCCATCTCACTGGGTCTAGCCATAAATAAATACCGGATGACATTGGAGCCTTGAGCTGAAATATCTGCTGAGAACAGACAAACAGCATGTGCATGGTTAATGTTAACATCTGCAATGATTGGTTATATGCTAATAGTTTAATATGAATACAAGTTACGATTGGTTGTATTTTATCACAAAACTTGCTAATCTTGTGATTGGCCCTCTGTAGGGCTTTGTTTTTCCTCAAAATAATATATCAGCTGCTAAACAATAAACACAGAGGGGGGGAGGGCTAGAGTCTCTGAAACACCACTTTGTGTCAGCGTGATTTTCAGGTGCATCTTGAAAGGATTGGGAATACCAGCTGATAAGTGACCATATCCCTTGAGTATCACCTAAATTAAGTGACTTCTCTAACATCACGTACACCCATACATGCTGTTTGTTTTCCCTTGGGCAGATGGGATGTTCCAACAAGATGATACGACATTCTACACGTCTAGAAATGTCCAACAGTGTTTGGAAGAGCACGGCCAAGACTTCTGATTTCTTCCTATGCCACCTAAAGGCCCATTAACATACAATGATTATCGTTCAAAATTTGTTCAAACGATTGCAAATGAACGATAATCGTTGTGTGTAAATGCTACCATTGTGCACTATTCGTCTGAACGATGATTTTTAGGTGAGTTTAAAATCTATTGTTCAGACTGCATGCTGTAATCTAATATTAAATTGTATTATTTCAGCAGCCCATGCAAAAATAATGGAGCTGATTGCAGAGCTCAGACCATCTGCAGGGCACTGCAAACAGCTCCTGGAGGCCAATTTACACGCAAATAAAGCTAAAAAGTGTTAAATGATCGCTAAAACTGCCAATCTTTCAATCGCTTGATAGATTGTCTTTGCGTATAAATGGGCCTTAATTAACCAGACGTGAACCCAATTGAGCATCCGTGGGACCTCCTCAATTGTCTTGTTCGCTCTATGGATTCTCCTCCCTGCACCCTCCAGTGGAAAGCACTGCAGTCATCATGGCTCCAGACACCTGAGACCACCTTACTGAGTCACTCCCAGCCAGTCTAGCTGCTGTCCGTGCGGCACAAGGCGGTTACTCTGGATACTCTTCAGCTCTGCATCCAACACTCAATCACTATCTATATTAGAATCAATGACAGAAGAAGAAGTCTCCAGACTGCTCTCTACTGCTCGCCTCACTCCCTGCGCTAGTGACCCTCTCCCTTCTCACCTCCTCTGGTCTCTTTCCGCAGCTGTCATTACCCACCTCTCCACCATCTGCAACCTCTCCCTAACCTCTGGCACCTTCCCCGTTTCATTTAAACACACCATAATATCCCCTCTGCTAAAAAAAAAAAACCCTTGACCCGACCAACGCTGCCAACTACCGACCCATCTCAAACCTCCCCTTCATCTCCAAATTACTAGAATGCCTGGTCTACACCCACCTCACATGCTTTCTCTCTGACAAGTCTCCCCTTGACCCCCTCCAGTCTGGTTTCTGTATTTGACCGAAACTGCCCTCACAAAAGTATCAAATGACCTAATGATGGCAAATTATAGAGGCAACTACTCTCTACTAATTCTCATTGACCTGTCTGCTGTATTTGACTCTGTAGACCATAACCTCCTCCTTGCTATGCTTCGCTCTATCGGCCTAAAGGGCACTGCTCTCTCCTTATTCTCCTCCTACCTCTCTGACCGCTCTTTCAGTGTCTCCTTTGCTGGCTCTATCTCCTCTCCACTTCCTCTCACTGTTGGGGTCCTCCAGGGCTCAGTCCTTGGTCCCCTTCTCTTCTCTATCTACACAGCCCCAAATGGACAAACCATCCGCAAATTCAGACTCCAATACCATGTCTACACTGATGACACCCAACTGTACACCCTAACCCATGACATCTCTGAACCATTCCTGCAAAATATCACGGACTGTCTGTCCGCTGTCTCTAATAGTATGTCCTCCATTTTTCTCAAACTTAACCTCTCTAAAACTGACCTTCTCGTCTTCCCGCCCTCCAACTGACCTCCCCTCAACATCTCCATTCCATTGTCTAGTAGCATCATAACCCCCAGACAGCATGCCCACTGCCTTGGGGTCACACTGGACTCTGACCTCTCCTTTACCCCCCATATCCAATCTCTGGCCCAAACATGCCACCTGCACCTCAGGAATATTGCTAAAATCCGGCCGTTCCTAACCACGGACACGCTACAGACACTCATTGTCGCCCTCATCCACTCCTGACTCGACTACTGCAACTCGCTACTCATAGGACTCCCCGGCACCAGACTCGCTCCTCTCCAATCCATACTAAACGCGGCAGGTAGGCCCATTTTTCTATCCAGCCGTTACTCAGACGCCTCTGCACTATGCCAGTCACCCACAAAGCTCTCCATGGCGCCGCACCACCGTACATCGCTTCCCTCCAGTCCGTACACCACCCAGCCCGCACACTCCGATGCGCTAACACACTCAGATTAAACACCCCTCTAACACGAACCTCACATGCTCGCCTACAGGACTTAACCAGAGCAGCACCCATCCTCTGGAACGCTCTACCTCAAGGCATCCGGACAATTCCCGATGCACAAAATTTCAGACACGCCTTAAAAACGCACCTTTCCTGGGAGGCACACCAAATCCCCTGACCTAGTCCCCTGCCCCTTCCTATGTCTCTCTACACCTTCCACCCTGCTTATTGCATACGACCTCTAAATCTGCACCTCCTTACAGCCTCCACCCAGTTTACTTCCTAATAACTGATTTCCACATGTAATTCCCGTACAGCCTGTGTTCCCCCATGCCTCATTCTTCCCCTCCTCCTGTATCACCCCCACCCCATTTGTTTCAAACTGATGGTATATCACATGTACTTGTTGTATTGTCTGTGTTCTTATGTGCTTGAAAGCGCTGCGGAATAAGTTGGCGCTATACAAATAAAGATTATTAAATTAGCTGATGGTCATAATAATATGATTTGACTCTCTCTCTCTTTCTCTCTCCCGATCTAGGTCATATCTATCTCATATCTATACGGATAGTTTTTTCTTCTTTCAGACATATCATCTAAACTTACCCATTCATGAAGTCCCCAAAGATGTATATGCCATTGAGATTTGGAGATTCACAACCTCTATATACATAACCACCCGTGATCGATTTACCAACATTGTGGCCATATGCAAAAATTGGTAGAACATCATCTGTCAAAGACAAATCATTGTGAATGTAATGGATTGTAGTAGCATAATAAGCACAAGTAACATCTGTCCCAGTATTGTTTAAATTAATATAAATTACTAAAACATTGGCCAATTCTAATTTCCCCAAACTAAAAATTTGTATTTTGTCTAGATATTCCCAGACCCTTGATATTGTATAAACATAGTAAGGGTGTTATAGTGACCCAAATATAAAAAGTATACGGCACTTCGGACTTCTAACATATAGTTGGGTTCTCTGAAAAAGAACTTGTCAGTATAACCGACCTCTATACATTATAGGATCGGTGCAAACGGTACATGTATTTAGTGAAATTTACTAAGAATACACAATAATCACTTACATAAAGAAGAATTGAGGCAAAGCATTATGTCGAAACATTCAAATCCTTCCTTGGCCCTCCAGCCATAGTTTCCACCTTTAATAATAAGGTCAACTTCTTCATAACGTCTTTGGCCAACATCACCACAGAAGATCCTCCCTCTTCCTTTCTCAGTTGCTGGATCTCCTTGGTCAACAGAACATCTCCACATATTCCTTGCTCCATAGGCATAGACCTCGGGAGCGGCGTAACGCTCTGAAGTAAATGGATTATCTGGTGGTATTCCATAGGGCTTTCCAGAAGCTCCTTCACCATCTACATTTATCCGGAGAACTTTACCCAATAAGGAACTTCTAGAAACACAAAGCAGAACTAACATTTAAAAAAGGGTTGAACTGGGGTAGAGACCCTAGGGTTAAAGATTTTTGTGGTGGCCAGCATCTGCACTCTGAGTTCCAGACCTCATCATAGCCATATATATGAATGGTAAACGAGCTTTTGCATAGCTCTCTCTACTGAAGGCTATAGGCACTGATGAGATGGCAATGTCAACGATGCCCCTAGACAACACATATCAAACACAAGGTCTGCGGACCAAATCCAGCTCACCGCCTCATTTTATGTGGCGTCAAAATAACAGAAATGATAATTACCCCGTCTGCAGCTACATTTCTGGCGACGGTAGCGGTGGCCTCTGCTGAGTCTGTAACCGCTGACCTCTCACCTTGGCGCAGACGCTGGTGGCGCAGTGCAGAGTCTGTGACTGCTGACCTCTCCGCTGGCGGCTGTGTTGAAGTGGGAGGTCAGTTGTCACAAACTCAGCAGTGGCGGCCACCGCCGTCAGACCAGAGCGGCAAGCTGGGTGGGGGTAAAGCCAGTGAAGATGCTGCCTGGCCAGAGGCCAATAGGGGGTTGTTATTGGCCTCTAGCTGGGCAGCATGTCTGGAACTTCCAAGGGGGTCATCTTGACCTACACTAAAAGATGTAAAGCCATTTTGGATGCCTCCTTTTGCTAGGCTGATGTTTGTCCTGATGCTTTATTTTGGTTATTGGGAATCCTATAGACACATACCACTAGACAAGCAGGACATCCGAACCATCGAGAGCTGCCCCTTAATACAAAGAAAAGAGAATCCATATCTCTTACTTGTTCTGTGCATTTCCAAATTCTCCGTGTGGATCTCCAAGCTCCCCTCCATCCCCCGTGAATATGTATAGATATCCATCCACACCAAAAAGTAATTGCCCGCCATTGTGGTTTCTGGATGGTTCCACTATCTCCAAAATAATTCTGTAGAGAAAACAAACAAGTGAAATAAAAAATTTAGAAGGCCAATTTTATCGAGGAACATCAAATATTATTTATATTATTTATTCAAAAATATGAGGTCAATGTTACAATCCATACTGATGCTTTCATGACCAAAGATTTTTAATTTTTTCATTTATGTTTTCTTAGTTTTAATAGTATCATGTAAAGTGTCATATAATGTATTGAAAACTTTTAACCCTTTCCAATCCAATGTCGGGCCTGCCCCGACATCATCATTTCCCTCCACAGCTCCGATGTCGGGGCAGGCCAGACACTGCAGTGCAGGAGTGCATCTGCACCTGATTATTAGACACATCGGGTGCAGATGCACTCCTGTACTGATCCTCATCAAGCACCCCCGAGGAGAAGGCAGAAAGGGTTTTTAACCCTTTCTGCCTTCTCCTTTACACATTACATAGCGCTCAATTAGCGCTATGTAATGCACAGAGATTCCGGCCGGCGATCATGTGACCTCCGGTGTTACCTGACCCCCAGCAGTCACATGAACGTCCGAGCCGGGAGCCTGCACCGTGGGGGGACCTGTTTACCTGTCCGGGAGAATGCGGAAGATGCCAGACAGGTAAACAGGTCTCCCCACGGTGCAGTGAGCACCTGCACCCTCCTGAGCTCTGTCAGTTTGGGAGGGTGCAGGGAAAATGTATTTTTTCTCATCCATTCTCCCCAGCTCCAATTTATTTGGAGCTGGGGAGAATGGATGAGAAAAAATAATTGGATTGGAAAGGGTTAAATGGAAAAGATTCAATTGCACCATTTTTTGGAATGTTTTGCTTTTACGGCATTTACAGTATTATAAAAACGACATGTTAACTATATTGTGTGGCTTACTGTGATTACAGCGGTACCGAGTTTATATCGTTTTTTCTATGTAGTACTTTTTAAAAGATAAAAACTTCTTTTGCCACCAACTTTTGACTTCTATAACTTATTTATTTTCTGTCGATGGGGTGGTTTGAGGCCTTATTTTTTGGAGAGTGAGATGTAGTGTCTATTGGTATCATTTTGGGGTACATACAACTTTTTGATAGCTTTTCATTTTTCATTCAAATTTCTGGGGAGATGTGGGGACTGTTCATTATGCAGGATAAATAACGTCATATTTTTACCCCTTCCCACTACAGAACGTAAGTAGGGCCTGCTCCATCCACAGTGACCATGCTATCCTTGAATTCTGGATAACAAGGGGAGGGAGACCTGAGAAGACTCAAACTTCAAGGTTGGACTCAGAAAAAAGGGAGGAAAGATCCAATGGCTGGATGTTCTTAAGGACAGAAATGTCCAAGAAGGTTGGGAAATACTGTGAAATGAGATTCTCAAAGCACAATCGTTACCAATCCCTAAAAGAAGGAAGAATGGGAAGCATTTAGAGAGACCCGGATGGAAGAACATTGAGCTTACATACATGCTAAAAAGGTAGAAAATTTTATGTTTATTAAATGGAAAGAGGGGGGATATCTAAAGAAGAATATAGTTCAGTCTGCAGAAGGTGTAGGGCAAGTGTCATAAAAACCTAAAGCTAATAATGAATTGAGGCTTGCAACAGAGGCCAAAAGCAATAAAAAAGGATTTTGGGGGTCAAAAGAAAAGTCAAAGATGCTATTGGATGTTTACAGGATGGGAATGGTGAATTGGTTAAGAATAATGTTGAGAAGGCCGAACTTTTAATTTCCTATTTTGTCTGTTTTCTCTCAAAAAGTAGATGGAACATCAACTGATCTTCTGTGTGTTGTTGAAGGAATAAAAGAATGCAGGCTATCTATAAGCAGAGGGATGGTGAGGGAACACTTAGCTAACTTAAATGAATTTAAGTCTCAAGGTCCAGATGATTTACATCCTAGGATACTGAAGGAAGTAGCAGAGGTATTTGCTGAACCATTCACTGTAATCTTTGAAAATTCATGAAGAACAGGAGAAGTCCCAGAAGATTGGAAAAGGGCAAATGTCCCTATCTTCAAAACAGGGAAGATGGTGGACCCAGGAAACTACAAGCCTGTGACCCTGACTTCTATACCGGAAAAGATTATTGAACAGCATGTATGCAAGTACTTGGATGAGAATGGAGTAATTAACCAGAGCCAACATGGGTTTGTAACAAACAGGTCATGCCAGACTAATCTAATTTCCTTCTATGACAGAATCACCAACTGGGTTGATCAGGGAAATGCGGTAGATATAGTTTATCTTGACTTTAGTAAAGTATTTGACAAAGTATCTCATATCATCCTTATTGAAAAAAATGACCAACTATGGGATTGACAAGGCAACTGTTAGGCGGAATGTACAAGACCATGTTGGATTCCGCATCCAGGTGTTACGTTCGCGAGAGAAAATAGGCACCGGGCCCACAAGAACGCGACACCTAAAACGGGTTTCAGACTGGATGTGCTGACAGTAACACCAACTGGACAGAGAACTGCATACGGCGGACTGGACAGACACTACATAGAGCTGAAAAACAACCAACACACTCACCAAACATCCCCGCACACTAAAGCAGATGGAATTGCTGTAATATAAATATGAGGGATTAGTTAGTGAATTGGCCAAGTCACTTAAGTCACAAGCCCAGCGATCAAGGGTCCTCGTGTCTCTAACGAGACACATGATCCAGCAGCGCAGGACACAGTTCACACATCAAGCTGCAACACCAAGGTAACAAAACACACAAGCCACACAGAAGGAAACATGACTGCTCACCCTGGACACCAAACAGACACTGAAGGATGCCTGTATTTATATGTGAGCTCAGACCCTGGGAATTGGCTGGCAAGAGCAAACAACACCCAGCCAGCGAAATTATCCCTCACCTGTGAAGGTGTGCTCCTGGAACCCTGTAGAGCAACAGACTCCAGCAGCACAACCTGACAGCGGGATCCTGCAGCAGAATTCAACCTGGTGCCCAACCGGTGACCCCTGCATACCTGTCTACAGTGTCTTCATCTTTATATGCGGATGTGCCGACCGGCACATGCGCAGTGCAGATGATGCCATGCTGTCGCTAGGCGATAACGTGGATTCCACGGACCCGTCGGCAGCAGTCACTGCGGTAAAGCCGCGGATTGGACAGCTTCCATTGTCCGTCCATGCGGAAACCGGCCCAGAATAGAGCATGCTGCAATTTTCCCCACGCGAGCGTGAAATCGCTATTAATTTACGCTCGTGGACATGGAAACCCACATTTACATAGCAATGGACAATATCTGCTGCGGAATTCGAAGGTGGACGCATGCTCCGGATTCTTCAATGTAAATCCGGCCGTGTGCATTGGGCCTAAAGTGGACTCACAACTGGCTGAGTGATGGTAATCAAAGAGTACTGCTACACACCCAAGTGGAAGAATGTCTCAAGAGGAGTAGCACAAGACTCTGTCCTGGGCCCAGTGTTGAGCAACATTTTTATAAATGGTCTATATGAGGGAATTGAGGGAAAAAGGATCAAATTTGCCAATGACACTAGGAGGGATAGCTTACACTAGAGAAGAGAGAGGATTCAAAAAGATCTAGACAAGCTTGAACAGTGGGCGGCGACTAACAGAATGGTATTTAACAAGGAGAAAGGCAAAGTCCTACATCTGGGCTACAAAAATGAAAAAAAACACATACAGAATGGGAGGAATTGGGCTAAGCAGCATATGTGAAAAAGACTTGGGTATACTAGAGGCAGTACACTTGGGTATACATATAGACTGAACATGAGTCAACAATGTGATGCAGCAGCAAGAAAGGCAAACACAATTCTAAGATGTATTAAGAGAATCATAGAGTCTAGATCGCATGAGCTCATTATCCCCTCTACTCTTCCTTAGTCAGACCTCATCTGGAATACTGGGTCCAGTTCTGGGCACCCCACTTTAAAAAAGACATAGACAAACTGCAGCAAGTTCAGAGAAGAGTTACCAAGATGGTGAGTGGTCTGCAAATCATGTCGTATGAGGAACGGTTAAAGGATCTGGGAATGTTTAGCTTGCAGAAGAGAAAGCTGAGAGGAGACTTAATAGCTGTCTACAAATATCTGAAGGGCTGTCACACTGCAGAGGGATCAGCCCTATTCTCGTTTGCACAAGGAAAGACTAGAAGCAATGGGAGGAAACTGAAAGGGAGGAGACATAGATTAGATATTAGAAAAAAATGTTTTTGTCAGTGAGGGTTCAACAGGTTGCCACGGGAGGTGGTGAGTTCCCCTTCAATGGAAGTCTTCAAACAAAGGCTGGACAAACATCTGTCTGTGATGAGTTAGTGGATTCTGTATTGAGCAGGGAGTTGGACCTGATGACCCTGGAGGTCCCTTCCAGCTCTACAATTCTATGATTACTGAGATGACAGGATGAAACCTAACATGAGACGACCCCTTTAACATCCTGGATGGAAGTTATCTACATTCCCGGCTGCTGCGCCAGGTAGCAGCTATAGTTTATAGCCAGCATTAGCCATGTATAGAGCATTGGATTGTGCAAAAAGCCATACACTTTAAAGTGGGTGTTGTGACCTCTACCAGAAAGACCCCCTTCTGTACCATTGGGAGATTACCACATATCATTACCTCACCAGCATCACTGATTTGAATGTACTCTCATCATGCAGCTCTGTTTACCTTTCAGAATTTCGATCCGCCCGATTTGTGTCATAGGACAACACTTGAAATTCACTTATTCGGATTTTCTCCACATACTCGCCATCAATGATAGAGTAGTAAACATAAAATTTCCCGTTCTTCTGGAATTTTGGGTGAAATGCCATGCCAAGTAAACCACGTTCATCTCCATGCCACGGACTTGACACCACACTGTCTGGCATATATAGGAAAGGTTCTTCTAATCGTCCACCATTGGGTAAGTAGACCCAAACTATACCAACCTGCTCAGCCACAAACATTCTATGGGAGCCATCATTCGCATGGACCATCAAGACCGGGTTCCTCAACCCATTGGCTACCTCCACCAAACACATTTTGAGGCAGCCTTTTTGGTCTTCGACTACGGCTCCAAGGTTGTTGTTCAGGTCCATGTTTTGTAGCACATCTGGGAAACAATAGTCTGGATCGGGAAGTTCAAGAAGATGGCAAAACTGATCTATGTCTTTTGCGGACTCTAATAGATTCTTGTTGTCCGTCATTAGTGAGATGGTACTTTTACAGTTGAAGTAGAAGTCTGAGCAAAATGGAAAGCAGAGACCAGGAAGAGCCATCAGGGGTGTCCTGGGGTCTTCAGCATCATATAAATGGGCAGCATATGGAGAACATTCCTTGGAAGGAAATCAAACGTAAGTCTAATCAGCAACATCCTTAGACAACTCTTCTCAAGACTAAGTAAATGCAACTCTTTTAATCTTTCCTCATAACTAAGATCCTTGGAGAACCTTTTTAGATAATTATTTGTCCCTTTTCCAACTCCAGAACATCCTTTCTACGAACTGGTGCCCACAACTTAAATGTATGGTCCAGAGGAGGCTTCGCCAATGCTTGGTAGAGGGATAATTTTATGCCAGTCTATGCCTTCCACAGACTGCACTGTACTACACGGCTTAGCATCATCTGCACAACTAGAGATAACTAGTGAGATTAATCCCATCTCCTATACTATTAATACATAAGATGAATACTAGTAACCCAGCAGTGAACCTTGGGGTCACCACTTAAAACCAGGGACCATTTCGATTAGGAATCATTGACCACAAATCTCGATAAAGTCCAGAAGCCAATATTCAATCCACGTACAAACTATACTTTTTAAACCAAGAGTCCTTAAAGAGGTTTTTCAGATAACAAAAAACACTGGTGGCAGCTGTGGGGGTGGTAATAAAATCCTTAAAAAGTATAATATATATTCAGATAATACTTCTTCTCCAGTGCCCCACTACTTTCTGGCTAGAAGACAGGAACATCAAGGGCGCACTGGTTCTTTTACACTTCTCCAAAAGAACCGTTGCTCCCTTGACATTCCTGTCTCCTGGCGAGGGAGTAGTGGGGCACTGGAGAAGTATTCCCTGAAATCAGTGGGAGTGAAGCCACCTATTAAATACAATAGGCCGCCTATTAGTCTTCCTACTCCAACCCTGATGACGATATTTGGACCGGCTGGACTGACAGCGGGTTTGGCAATCGGCTGACCTGAGGATTCTGAGCAGTGGATTCCAGGAAATCAACTATTGACGACTAGAGATGAGCGAGCACCCAAATGCTTGGGTCCACGTTATTCGAGTCGAGCTTTTCGTAAAATTCGAGAGCTCTACTTGAGTAACGAACCCCATTGACTACAATGGGAGACTCGAGCATTTTTGTATGTGGGGACGCCGGGTCCCAAGCTTTTTTTATTTCTTTTTTCCTCCAAAAAATTTGCCATTGGCGCGCGCTACGGCGGGGAGGGGCCAAAACCGGCACATCATAGCGGGGAGGAGCCAAACAGGGCGGGGTCAAACCCAGCTTGATGCTCGTTTGAGTAACGAGCACCATCGAGTACGCTAATACTCGAACGAGCATCAAGCTCAGCAGAGTATGTTCGCTCAACTCTATTGACGACCTATTGAGGACAGGTCATTAATAGTATTCGCTGGAAAAAACCCTTTAGGATGGTTTTGGTGCCATATTAATTTTAGTTCTGTATATATGTACTCAGCTTGGTTGTATTTAGGTACTGAACTTGGTTCTGGTGCTGTATTTATGTACGGAGTCTGGTTTTGCTGTCATATTTACACTATGAGCTTGGTTTTGGTGCTGTATTTGTTCAATCAGCTTGGTTCTGGGGCTTTATTTATATACTGAGCTTGGTTCTGGTTCTGTAATTATGTTAATAGATTGTTTCTGGTGCTGTATTTATGTACTGAGCTTGGTTCTAGTGCTGTATTTATGTAACTCACATTGTTCTGGCATTAATTATAATTGATTTATATTTGATTATTAGTTTAGGGACAGATTTGCATCACGGAATCTGGAATGGGCATCCGCCTCCGGATTTCGCAGCAAATACCTTCCACAGCATGCTATTGAAAAGCGCTTTTTCCTGCACACAAGCGGAAATCAATTGTGAAAAATCGCAGCATGCTCTACTTTAGTGCGGTGTCCGCACGGACGGCTTCCATTGAAGTCAATGAAAGACGTCCGACCCGCGGTCCATCCGCAATTCGCATTGCGGACAGGTCGCGGATTCCGCATCATCGCCTAGCGATGGCACAGGGAAATCTGTACTGCACGTGTCTGACAGCGAGACGTCCAGACCATACCGGCACAGATAATTCAGACGACTGACAGGTACGCAGGGTCACCAGTCGGGCACAGGATCAGATTACGCTGCAGAATCCCACACCTGGATTCCGACCCAGTCGTGTGCAGCCGGCCTAAGGCAAAATTTGTCGCATCATGCTGGACCCCAGCCCATCAACTAATATTGGTGAGATCACAATAGTACAAGGTTTTTAAAACTACAGCAGTGCAGAGCCAAAGAATTAGCGCATGAAGTGAACTCCAGTAGTGTAGCTGTAGGGGTCGCAGTGGTCACAATTGCAACTGGGCCACAGAGCCTGGGGGGTCACCAGGCCCCCCTCACCACAATGTCATTGATTGTACCTATACATTTATAATGCTCAGCGGACGGCAGTGTGTGCATTCTGCATCCTCCTCACTTGTCTCTTCCTCCCTGGTTTCTCTAGTCCTCTGAGGCACTGATGTAGAGGAGACAGGGTGGACGATTCAGGATGCACACGTACAATGCCATGTCCCAATCGGTGTAAGGAACGAGAACATTCTAGATGTAAAGTTGCAGTCATGCTGTAGGGGACACAGTGAAATCCTTAAAACATTGTGGGGAGCACAGGTGGACCACCATAACTTTGGGGGGCACAGAGGCACCATTATTACATAGTGGGATGTACATAGGAACTATTATTACATGGTGGGGGGCACAGGTGGACCACTATAACTTTAGGTTGCAGCAGAGGAACCACTATAAAATTGAGGGACGCACATGGGAACTACTAATACATTGTAGAGGCACAGAGGGATTACTATTATATTGTGCGGTCACAGAGGAACCAGTATTACATTGTGGGGGTCACAGAGAGACCACTATTACATGGAAACAGAGGGAGCACTATTACGTTGTGGTGGCACAGAGGCATGATTATGACATGGGGGGACAGAGAGGAAACACTATTACATTTTTGGGTCACAGAGGAACCATTATTATATTGTAGGGTCACAGAGAGACGACTATTACAGTGTGGGAACATAGAGAGACCACTATTACACTGTAGAGGCACAGAGGCATCACGTTTGCATTGGAGGGCCCCACAGAGAGACCACCATTACACTGTGGGGGGCACAGAGGGACCACTATTACCTTGGGAGGCATTGAAGAGGCACAAAATGGGTATTATTTCTGTGTGAAGACAATTATAGGGGCACTATTACTATAGAACATTATCACTTTGTTGGAGCACAAAAGGGGTATTATTTTACTATATGGGGGCAAAAGGAGGGCACTATTACAACCAATGACCCAGACTCAGTTTAGAACCCAGCAATGTATCTGTAAGGTACTGAATGGCGGAAGCCATGAATTGAGGTTGTGTCAAGAGGACACACTGAATATTTGAACCGGGGTCCATGAGCCATTAGCTATACCCCCATTCAGCCCTGTTACATCTAGGTGTAATGATGGTGTCACCACAGACTGCGATGCAACATAAACAACGTAAATGACCAATTACCTGACACAAAATATCCTTGACATATCCCTTGCACAGCTCTTGCTCCTTGTAGTCATAGTGGTCCATGATGGACCAGTATCTCTCAGCTATGATGTTATCCTTCTCTTGGTCGCAGCATCCAAAATCTTGATACTGGGAGCAAAATTCCAAGTGCACGGTGGGCTTGAAAGGGGGTCCGAAGTCCAAGCACTGAGGATGAGCAAAGACACTCGTCTGCAACATGAAGGAGAGGACGGGAATAATGAGAAATGTTCTGAGGAAGGCTTCTTCCTTCCAATCTACCCTCATCAGCCTGGTCCATCTTGATGGAGTCATCTCCACCAGGATGAGATGCTCCTCTGCTGCACTCCAGTGTGTGTCCGGATATATCCCAGCCCTCTGCACTCCCCACCCCTACATCTTCATTACCTTTTCATTTATGTTTCCTGTGCCCACCCCCTTCCTAGTTCCAAGTTAACCTCTGCCACCTCCTTGGTCAAGCCTCCATATCTGCTTCTAAGTTCCTTCTAATTTAACCCCATCTCATAGAAGGAATTTATACGAACCTTCCCCACCAGCTTCTGCTCCACGAATTGTAAGGAACTGTGAAATTCCATCTTAGCAGACACTTTAAGATTCTCTATATGGGACAAACAGCAGCAGTTTAGTACTTCGGGGCACTCAAGACATATGTTTTTGTTTACGGTTAATGGGAAGATGGAACAACTCCTTTACAGCGCCAACTATTGGAAGGCAGCAATCCTACTCAATCTCAGACCTTTTAACAAGCTTTCTAACAATGACTGGGAATATGAGCCAAAGCCAGAGTCCTCTCTAGGAGGGAAAAGGTAACCATGTACAGTTAGCTGATTTGGGGTGATTATCCCTCATCAGTGTGCAGTCCAGTTTCTGGCTTGACTAGTGAGAGGCCTATAGATATGGTTTCTTCTTAGAAGCACCTAGAAGGTGTGAGGAGACTTATAAGGCCATTCATGATCCTCTTGGAAATATGCAAATAGAAAATGGAACACTGCCTCTGCAGCGCCACCTATTGCAAGGCAACATTCCTGCAAAGTCAATGTTAGACCTTTTAACAAGCCTTGTAACAATGACTGGGATTATGAACCAAAGCCAGAGTCCTCTCGAGACACAATATCCTTCCCGACCTACGTCTATAAGCCTCTCACTAGCCGTGCCAGAAAAGTGCTGCACACTGATCACCCTGAAAAGTCTGTCTATACATGGCTATCTTTTTCCTCTATAGACGATTCTGGCTTTGGCTCAATCGATTTGTGACGATGGACCTTCAGATTACTCATCCGTCTATATCGTACTTGGACCCACTGCAGCAGGTCTTTACTGGGACCTAACTCTGGACTTCCACAAGGGCCCCTGGCTTAGCACATGAGTGGTGTCCTGTGAGAGATGCCAACTTTTGTAACGTTCTGCGTCGGATATTGGCACTTACCAACTACTGTTCCCGGAGGAAGCTACCACAGCAGGGGATAGGGCCAGTAGTCCTCAGGCTCAGGGGGATAGTAGTTGTCAGTTCGTGATGCCACCGTTCCACCCACCGGCATTCATACACAGCGGATCAATAAACACTGGACAAGTGTATCGTACCATGGGTCCTCAGGAACGGTAGAGGCCTGGTAAAACTTTACTAGTGACTTTTAAACACGGTAAAACAAACTTCAGCAGGCAGAGTTTACAGTGCAGGCAAATTAAAATTATTCAGCAAACTTGACATGAGTCAATGGCCACAGAATGGCAGTAATTATCACCCTGCTCTCATAGACGTCAGCACACATGGGTGTCAGTTAAAGGTGTACCACTATACGGTGATCCAGACTTCAGACAGCCGCATAGGAATCAAACAGACAAGATTATTTTCAGAGGTTTGGTAGACTTAGGCACTGGTCTTGTTTGAGGAAACATATAGTCACTAGAAGAGGTAGTTACTTACAAAGGCTCTCTGGGAATAGGACTTCTGGGGAAAAAATACTTAGGCTCTAGATAGCAGCAAAGCTTACTGGCGAAGATGCTGAGGACTGGAGGGGAGGGGTCAGGAAGAAAGGAAGTGACCAGGGGTTAGGGGTGGAGTTAGCAGGGTTAGAGGAAGAAGAAGGAAGAGGAAGATCATTCTGGACCGGGAGAAGAAGAGTGAAGACGGACCCAGAACAGCTGAAGAATGGAGGAGCTAATGCGGATGATCAAGGACGTGGTGGCCAGCCAGGGCACAAGCTGGCTCGTGAAGATGGCTGAAGACCTTTCGGGGACGACAGCGGCGGAAGAAGGAGCGAGCACCAGCCAGCCGGTTTTGCCCAGCAGCGAGGAGCCACGTGGAAGACCAACCCGGAGAAGAAACCCGCCAGCGCGTCTGAGCCCCAGCCCGGTGGCGAAGAGAGGCGGACGTAACAGCAGCCCAAGACCGGAGCGACTCGGAGGGAACAGCGCCGTGCGGTCTCAGCGCGGTAGGGAGGAGGCGGAACCAGCAGAACGCATGGGAGTCGGTGAGCCAGAGGTAGCGGAGAGGACAACACTTACCCGTGGAGGTACGGCAGCGTCCAGGTCGGGTAAGTCCAGCACGGGAGGAGGTATGCCCGCGGCTGACGGCAGTACAAGGAGCGAGGTCCCAAGGAGCGAGGTCCCGGAGCGCTCGCCACGTGCAGCAGCAGGCGCGCGTAGGGTTCCGCGCACAGGATATAGATCCGGCCGCGGAGATGCAGCGACCGTTAGGAGGGAGATGCCAGAGAGTGCATCTCCCTCATCGTGCGCCGCGAGTAGCGGGGGGGAGAGTGGGGGGGGAGGGAGGGGAACCGAAAAAGGCCAGTCAAACAGAGGGCAGAATATTCGCCACCAGCACTTAGGGGGGGATAGGGGGGGGGCAGCGACCAGAATAGAGGAGGTGGACGATTTTCGCGCTACTGCGCGGAAGGGGCGATCATTTCATCGCTCAAAAGCAGCGACAGTTCGCACCACAGCGCGGTATGGGGCGGGCGCCGGGAGCGGAAAATCAGCGTATTTTCGCCCACCAGCGCGGAGCAGGCCGGCAGACAGCGAAGAAGAGGCGGCGAATTTTCGCGCCATAGCGCGGGGGGGCCGGGGGCCTCCAACTGTGTCTTCAGCCAGGCGCAGGGAGTTCAGGGTTTCATCCAGCAGCAGTGTAGAGAGGGACTCCCCGGAGCATTGCGCAGCGCGCAATAGCTTAAGCCGCCCCCATCATAGCAGCGGTAGAGTTATAGGGCAGGATAGGTGCAGGCAGTTAGAGGGGGCAAGGAGCAGGCGCACAGCTAGGGCGCGCGAGGAGCGCAGCTGCTCATCATCTTCAGCAGAACGAGAGGAGACGAGGAGGAGCAGATTCGTACGGGGTGATCAGGCAGAAGCGGTGACTTGGAGGGAAGGGCAGAGCAACCGAGAGGTGGAGATGCAGGTCATGAGGAATTTGTTTTCACGGTCACCGGCTTCTTCTGCAGATATCAGACAAGGAGAGCGCGGGAGCAGACCGGGTAACAGGATGTCAGCCTGCGGGGCTACAATGTCAAGGAGCCCGAGGAGCCGGCGTGTCCCCCAAGAAAGTGGCACGGCACGATACGCACGGGAGTACCAACAAACATCACTGCCCGCCCCTAACGTTCCCTTGGCTATGCCGGAGGTCAACGAGGCGGGTGAGTCGTTTCAGTTAAATAAAGTTTGGGATAATGTGTCCGGCACGAGCCGGAAGGATGAATTTATGGTGGCTCTCAGAGCCTTGGTGGATAAATATGATATGGATAAAGGGCTTCTAGTGTCCTATGATAAACCGGGGAGGGCGGCCTCGCCCGAGGTTGGTGGTCCAGCACAAGGACAAAGGTGCCTGCCCTCGGTGGCAGGGGTGAGCGAGGGTCTGAAATTAGCAGACTCGCTGTTTTGTGGAGTAGCCCCGTTGGATGCGGGGCTGGAGAACGAAGTGGTATCAAAAATTATAAATGGTAACTATGTGGATATATGGTCGCTGTTATCAGTCGAACACGTGTCAGTTGACAGGGAAAGGTTCACTGAACGTGGGAGCGAGAAAAAACCCAAAGTAGCCAAAACATTTGGGAATTGGCTACAGGCCTTTTTGATTTTGGCACATGTAGTGTGCAAGCAGCAGCCGCAGAAGGGCCCGGAATTGCTCGTGTACATCAACACGATCCACAGTGCATATAAGTTGCACGGGGGATCGGCTTGGTGGCGATACGACGAAGATTTTCGTCGCAGAATTTCGGGTTCACAGCAGATCAGTTGGGCGTCAAAGGCGACAGACGTTTGGATCCAGTTGATCCTGGCGCAGAAACCCGTAAAACATAGCTTTCAAGGATCGGCCGCAGGAGCCAGCGGACAGCAGGCTGCTGCGGCCCCAAAACCGTCCGGTTCTTGCTGGGCCTTCAACGAAGGCCACTGCCGTTTTTACGCATCGTGCAAATTTCGGCACGAATGCTCGGTCTGCGGAGGTTCGCACACGGCGTTGCGTTGTTTCCGACGCCAACGAGCGACGGGAGTTCCCGGCACAGGGGCGAACGCCGGTGAGCGTCCAGTACCTGGAGCCGTGGCTCGACCGGTACCCACGGAGACTGGAAGCAAACCTGCTTAGAGCGGGGTTTGCTGAAGGTTTCTTTATCCCGCATTCCCCAGTTTCGTCGGCGTCTTTTTGCCAGAATTTAAAGTCCGCTCGCGATAATAAGCAGTTGGTGATGGAGAAGTTGCTGAAGGAGGTAGAATTGGGTCGAATGGCGGGCCCATTTCGGGAACCGCCTTTCGTGAACTTGCGGGTTTCCCCGTTGGGACTGGTACCGAAGAAGGAAGCTGGCAAGTTCAGACTTATCCATCACCTATCCTATCCGTCGGGTGAATCAGTCAACGACGGAATATCAAAAGAGCAAGCGGCGGTGTCATATGCGTCTTTCGACTGCGCGGTTGCATTAGTTAGACAGGCAGGTAAAGGCGCTTGGTTGGCAAAGGCCGATATTGAATCGGCCTTCCGGCTCCTGCCGGTGCATCCGCAGTGTTTTCATCTGCTGGGATGCAGCATCGAGGACCAGTTTTTTGTGGACATGTGCCTACCGATGGGTTGCTCTATCTCCTGTTATTATTTTGAGGTTTTTAGTTCATTCTTGGAATGGATGTTAAGAGTGGAGACGGGCATCTCATCGGTATCGCATTATTTGGATGATTTTCTTTTTGTTGGTCAGGCAAATTCGACGGCCTGCGAGTTTTTACTTTCGTCGTTTCGTAGTTTGATGAAAAAAGCCGGGGTCCCCTTGTCGGATGAGAAGACGGTTGGCCCCGCATCGAGGCTCGGTTTTTTAGGCATAGAAATCGACACGGAGGAAATGACTTTCCACTTGCCGGATGAAAAAGTGGCGCGTTTGCGCCAAGTCGTGGAGTTGGTGGGCAGTTCTCGGAAGGTTACACTGCACCAACTTCAAGTATTGTTAGGGTTGTTGAATTTCGCGTGCAGGGTCATTCCGATGGGGCGAGCCTTTTCCCGGCGGTTGTCACTAGCAACGAAAGGGGTAAAGGAACCCCATCATTTTGTCAGGGTGACAAAAGGGATGAGATCAGACCTGCACATATGGAGAGTTTTTCTGAGTTCATTTAACGGTCAAGTAATATGTCTGGAGGAGGAGAAGCAGAATGAAGAGATCGGCTTGGTATCGGATGCAGCTGGTTCATACGGATTCGGAGTAATATTGGGTGATCAATGGTGTTGTGCTGCATGGCCGGATACATGGATTGAAAGAAAATGGATAAAGAACACAGCGTTATTGGAGATTTTCCCTTTGGTGGTGGCAATGGAAATATGGGGCCAGAGGTTGGCCAACGGTAATATTTGCTTTTGGTCAGATAATCAATCGGTGGTGCAAATGGTCAACAAGCAATCGTCATCCTCAACGTTGGTGCTGGCAGCATTACGCCATTTGATCTTACGGTGTTTACAGCACAATGTTAAGTTTAAAGCGAGACATGTACCAGGATATTTGAATGCTACTGCTGATGCTCTTTCTCGTTTTCAGATGTCACATTTCAGGGAGCTGCACCCGACGGCGGAGGTCGAGGGGGTATGTTGCCCTGCTTTCTTGTGGGAAGTGATAGAGGAGAGCTGTTAGCTCTCGTTAAAGCGTCAGTAACAAGTACCACATGGAACCGATATAACAAAGTATGGAAAGAATGGTTAGCAGCGGCGGGTGGAATTTTTCCAACAGAAGAAAGAGCAAGGGCGGTGACATTAGATGTCCTGTCCGCGATGCGTAAAAGCGGGTCTTCAGCGGATGCGGCGAAAAAACGACTATCGGCCATAGCATTTTTGTTGCGCTTACACGGGACAAGAGACGTGACGAAGGACTTCGTTTTTGGGCAAATAATAAAAGGGTGGAAGAAGGACAGGGTGACCAAGGACGGCAGGCGCCCTATCACGTTCGAGTTATTAAACGCTATTCTCAACGTGGTGGAGTCGGTCTGCACAGATGCTTCCGAAGCAGAGCTTTTTCGCGCGGCTTTTTCCATCGCCTTTTTTGCCGCATTACGCATCGGGGAGTTAGTATCGGCGTGCAAGTCAAAGCCCGGGGGGCTGTTTTTCTCAGACGTGGTAATTGACAAAGACTGTATTAAGATAGGTGTCAGAAGATCAAAGACAGACATATACGGGATGGGAGAATGGATTAGAGTGGGAAAATTGGGGACAAAGTGGTGCCCGGTGTTACTGGTAAAGGAGTTCGCCAAGAGACACTGTGGGACTGGTCCGTTTTTGTGCCATGCGTCGGGTTTTCCCCTAACTAAATACCAATTTACGGCAGTCATGCGGAATAGCATTAGAATGCTAGGCCTTAACCCCTTGGAATTCGGATCACATTCGTTTAGGATCGGAGCTGCGACGTCCGCTTTTGCGTGTGGCATGGGTATCGAGGGGGTTAAGAAGGTGGGTCGTTGGAAATCAGATGCTTATCGGTCATAGGTTCGGCCAAATCTGAGAGTTCTATAATATTGTTTATGGTGTTGCGATTTCTGCTTTGGTTTTGTTCTTTTATTTTATCCACAGTGTCGGATTGGACAGTATGGGTGGTGGGCCACTCCTATGTATACTGGGCGGAAAAGAGAGCCAGAAATAGGCCCATTGGCGTGAATTTAGGCCTTAATGTGCCAGTGCGTTGGCTTGGTATTAGAGGATTACAATGGCCCAGGCTGCTCCAGGAGGTTTTAAAAATCAGCAGCTGGAAGAATGACAGAGTGATATTAGTTATTCACGCTGGTGGAAATGACCTTGGGAAGATAAAGGTGGCGGAGTTGATAGCATTGATGAAAGCGGACATTTTTCGTTTCAAGGAATTTTTTAAGAAGGTCGTAATTGTTTGGTCAGATATCGTGGCCAGAAGAATTTGGAGAGAGGCAAGAGATAATGAAGCCATCGAGAGAGTAAGGAAGACTGTCAATTTTAGGATATCAAAGCATGTGCGAGCGTTAGGTGGGATAGCAATACGTCATTGGGAGCTGGAGAGAAGAGAGCGCGGGATGATGCGAGGTGACGGAGTGCATCTTAGCGACATAGGGCTAGATACCTTTTTATCTAGGTTGCAGGATGGGGTAGAGTCGGCTCTTTTGCTGGCATGTGGGGGGCGGAGTGCAGCATAGTAATATGCTGCATCCTTCGTGGCGGAATTTGAGGACTTCCATGCCAGCAAGAAATGGAAGGGCTTTTTCAGGCCGAGAGGGGCCTTCTTACGCCTCAGTTTTACGACGTTAGAATCGGACATTTTTATTTTTTGGCATGGAAGGAGAAAAATAGAGGATTCGTTAAAAGGTTTTATACAGTTTAATAAAGGCTGTGGCCTACCCACAATATGCCAGCATATAGTCGTATGGTGTCTTTGTTTAATGGGGAACGGGGGTTAATGGGTAAGTCCCTCCAGTCTAGATAGCAGCAAAGCTTACTGGCGAAGATGCTGAGGACTGGAGGGGAGGGGTCAGGAAGAAAGGAAGTGACCAGGGGTTAGGGGTGGAGTTAGCAGGGTTAGAGGAAGAAGAAGGAAGAGGAAGATCATTCTGGACCGGGAGAAGAAGAGTGAAGACGCCCGCCCACCCGCCCTCTGAGCTGAGGGGGGGGGATGAAGAGAATTATTAGAGGGGTGATGGGATTAATGTTACAGGAAGTTGTCACAGCCGGTAGGCGGAATTTGAGGACTTCCATGCCAGCAAGAAATGGAAGGGCTTTTTCAGGCCGAGAGGGGCCTTCTTACGCCTCAGTTTTACGACGTTAGAATCGGACATTTTTATTTTTTGGCATGGAAGGAGAAAAATAGAGGATTCGTTAAAAGGTTTTATACAGTTTAATAAAGGCTGTGGCCTACCCACAATATGCCAGCATATAGTCGTATGGTGTCTTTGTTTAATGGGGAACGGGGGTTAATGGGTAAGTCCCTCCAGTCATTCACTCCCATGCGGTAAGGCTGTCTCTCTCCGTCTCTTCCATATTAGATGCAAAGAAACCAGAGGTGTGTCACTGCCCCCCCTGCTGGTTCTTCAGCTGATCAGGGAGAATCCTCAGCTACAACTTCTTCTATTTTCGATACAGGGAAGCTGAAGGTGCTTCCTTGATTCACTGTGGGTCCTCCAACAGCATGGGCAGATGGAAGATCATCAACAACCCTTCCCGCTCCCAGACACCCCCATTTATCTCCTCACTTGTACCACATGACACAGAAAGATACATTCAGCAGCAAAACTGCCAGGCAAGGATTTTATGGCGGTTAACCCTTCAGGCGCTGCAGCTGTGCAACACACATACAGAAAATAGACATGACAGTTCTGCACAGTACATCTACATAAGACATACATGTATGACAATTATGGAGGGGTCCAGAATGATGTTCTGGGACACTACAGTTCCCCCCTACCTAAAAATAAGCCGACCCCGGCACCTCTAAAACAGAGTGTATACATCCGGAGATGTGTCATCTTAAGTGTATTACTTCACTAACACTAGAAAGCGTCTGCGCAGTCACAGATTGTCCAAGGCGAAACCTGTAAGCACAATTTCCATCCTCTGGTTACCTGTATATAAGGCTTAACCCACCCCCAGTGTACTAGTGACTAAAGAAAGTGTCATTTTTGTGTAAGACTTTGGGTTTATGACAGTGTGTAGGAAAAATTGACTTGCAAGTACTTTTCAAAAATCTACCAGGGTGGACAGAATCCAAAACCTCAGGTATTGCTATGGAGCTTCATACATAACTCTTTAATCCAAAGGCAAGTAAAAAATGAGATAAGTGGAAATACCATCACTGTCTCTTTAATGAAACACACTGTGGGAGCTATGCAAAAATTAGAAGTGGTGACTGGCAGAGAAAGAACACAAGCAGTACCCTGCAAAGACAAAAAAATCATCAGATCAGTCAGTAGCTTCAGTCAATACCGCTGTCTGTGACTGAAAAAGTGATAGGAAGGCCCCGCCCCCTGAGACAGGCTGATAAGGGGCTGCAAACACAGAGAATGGACTAAGGGGTACACAAAAGACCTCCAGTCATACACATTGATCTTTCATTCCATAAGCAGTCTCATACACAGGGTGACTTGTATTTAGATTTGCATAACATTAATATGTAATTAGCTACTTTGCATTAATTGTCACTCTTTTACATTACTATGTGTTATATTAAATTACTAGACTAAACATTTGCATTAATGACTGTGTATTACATTACTGCATAACTTTCACCAGCACATAGACTTAAATGTTGCATAACTTCATGAAAACTTTTCATCATGAGAGAAGAATACTACTTTGCAGTCTCTGGTGCATTGGAGTATTTTGCATAAAGTATGAAAACCATGAAAACTGTGAAAAACAAAACCGAGCATTGTCTCTTACGTAAAGAGTCTATTCCCCAAAGAGAAAATGCGGTTTTCCTCTCTTCACCACCGATGATACTGGGATCTCCTCATGATCCGAGTCTGTGGATCATCTGGTTGGCGACAGCATATTCTGCCAAGAGCTTATGCCCAGCGAGGCCCCAGAGGATAGACTGTCTGGGTCACGGCGCCATCTTTGTGCCTTTTCAGGGGGCGTGGCTGGTCGGCAGAACTCGTGAACTACCGGTGGATTGGTGCATGTAGGCCTCAGCTTCCTCCTCTGTGGCCACAGGTGCGATACCTGCCTAGACTTCAGTATGCGTGCGTGTCAGTTAAAGGTGTACCTCTATAAGGTGATCCAGACTTCAGATGGCCACATAGGAATTATAAGCAGACTTAAGATTATTTTCAGAGTTTTGGTAGACTTCTGCACGGCCTTGTTTGAGGAAACATATAGTCACTAGAATAGGTAGTTACTTAAGGCTCTCTGGTGATGGGACTTTTGGGGAAAAAAATACTTCGGCTCATTCACTCCCATGCGCATCACATACGTTTAGGCAGTCTCTCAGTCTCCTCCATATCAAGTTGTAAAGAAACCAGAGGTGTCTCCCTGATCGGGGAAGAGGAAAGATCCTCAGCTCCTCATAGGGAGCCTCTTGTTCTTCTCCATTTTCGATATAGGGAAGCTGAAGTTGATTCGCTGCATCACTGTGGGTTCTCCAACAACATGAGTATATAGATGCTCATCAACAACTCTTCCCACTCTTATTCACCCCCATTTATCTCCTCACTTGTACCACATGACATAGAAGGATACATTCAGCAACAGGCAAGGATTTTAAGGGGGTTAACCCTTCAGACGCTGCAGCTGTGCAAGACACATACAGAAAATAGACATGACAGTTCTGCACAGTGCATCTACATAAGACATATGTATGACAATTATGGAGGGGTCCAGAATGATGTTCTGGGTCACTACAGTTCCCCTCTACTTAAAAATAAGCCGACCCCGGCACCTCTAAAACAGAGTGTATACATCCAGAGACGTGCCAAGTAGCCTTTCTCATCTACTCCAGCAGGGGGACGTGGCCGCACATGTGGCTCTTGCGACAACTGCCCTCCCCTGGCCTTACATACAATCTTGAAAATGGTTACAAAAACTGTTGCCAAAGCAAAAGAGATAGAAGCCAAGACTTATTTTTCCCTAGTTTCCTTCTGAGCATGCGCCAAAGAAAAAACTGATCCGTGAAACAGAACAAAAAACGGACACAGATGAAGGGTTTTCTGTTTGCATCAGTTTTCCAGAACAACAATGCAAAAAAACAATTGAAAGTTCTGTTTTTTGTACACTATTGTCTCCGTGATGAAAAAATAGAAACCTGACAGATCGTGGACAAACAGAGAGGCTTAAAAAACCTGCTGAAATCACCTGGAAATTAAGGCTCATTGGGTTTTACATTATGGAGGCGGGAAAACAAAATCTGCTGACTCAGCGGATCCGGCTTCAGACAGAAATGAATGGCGCGGAACGGGCGCAATGAGCTCCATTCTGTTTCTGTAATGCGGTCAGGCATTTTCCTGGATGAAATAGTGAATCATTTGTAAGAACTGTGCTTGCTGTCAGTGTTTTTCTACAGATTCTATTTTGATTCCCAGTTGTGTTTTAGATCTTCGTGTTTCAGAGACCATTCTGGAACGTCCTACTAACATTTTAGAATTTACATTGGTAGGAAACCCAAGACACCAAATCCCACATATATACAGGGCCAAGTCCCATTATTATGACCAGCTAATATCCAGAGTAACCGCCGTGTGCCGCACAGACAACAGCAAGACAGGCTTGGGGTGACTCCATAAGGTGCTGGTAGGTGGTTTCCGGTATCTGGAGCCATGCTGACTGCATTCCACTGTTACTGAAGGGTGCGTGGGGAAGATCCGTAGAGCGAACACGATGATCGAGGTGGTCAAATAGATGCTCAATTGGGTTCAAGTCTGAAGAATTAGGGTGACCAGTAAAGTACTTGGAAGTCTTGGTTGTGCTCTTCCAACCACTGTCGGACATTTCTGGCTCTGGGACATATCATTGCCTTGGTGGAAGATCCCATCTGGCCCATGGAAGACAGATAGCATGTATGGGTAGACGTGATCTGCAAGGGTGGATTCATAACCACGACTGCCTTCCACATGGATGAGCAGCCCAGAGAACGCCACAAAAAACCACTCCAGACCGAAACACTGCCGCCACCAGCTTGTGTTCTTCCAGCAATGGCTGCAGAGTGTTTGTTCTCTAATGTCTCTTGCCTGACGTGCCAATGTCCATCCGTTCGATGAAACAGAAAAGGTGACGCATCGAGGGCAACTCTTTGCCAATTTGCGGTCAACCAGTTCCGATACTGCCGTACAAACAGAAGCCTTTTCTTCTAATGCACCTTTGTTAGCACATAGCTGCAGTGACCATCCGTTGGCTTCGGGGGGCCTCATACGCAGTAGGGTTAGCTGAACTGTTATTTTAGACACGTCTGGTAGCCCCCTGGATCCTTTGCACGGTGAGCTGCTCCTCTGTAGCGTATCGGTTGGCCCTCATGCACCTTCTTTGCTGATGTTCACCTCTTACATCAGTGGCATGTGGTACTCCACAATTTGCATGTCGGTTATTCCCAATGGCGCCATTTGTTCGCTCATGACACACTTTCACAACTGCGCTGTTTTGAAATATACCACCACCTTTGGCCCGAAAGCCAATAATTATCCCTTTCTTCAAATCTTCAGTATTTAAAGGGGTATTCCATACATTTTTAACTGATGACCTATGCCCTAAAAAGGTCATTAGTAGTTGATGGATGAGGGTCTGCCGCTCCGGACCCCGTTCATTGGTTAATTGTCCGTGGTCAAAGGGGGAAATCGATGCGCCGGCTTCACTATCATTGGAATCAATGGAAGCGCACTGCTGCTCCTATATTTCCTGCTCGGGACGACTAGCCGATGGACAGGGGGTCCCGAGCGGCAGACCCTCATTCATCAACTACTAACAACTTTTTCAGGTCATAGGTCATCAGTTAAAAAAAGCCCAGAATGAAATGTTGGCTCTGTAACAACCGCCGGCACATCTTGTCACTCATCGTCCCACGTGGGAGACCGAAATAATACAAAATGGCTAAATGGAAGATGAAAGACCTGAATGAGGAACCTGACAGATTTGTGGTCCTCGTCCAACGCGCACATTATAAAATAAAGGATGGATCCATCATAATCCCTCCCGCCGCGCCATCAGGCAGAATACCTCCTGACGGAGAACTTAGTCACAGCCCCTTAGTAAACATGTGCGGCGGCCAAACGTGGTCCTTAATGGGTTCTCTTTGTCAGAGGAGCTTAGTGCACGTGGGACCCCCCACACAGTGAGCACCACCGTAAGTAAATATCTAGTGGCTCGAGGCGGAGGTTAGCAGATTAAACTCAACTCAGCATTAATAGCTGACGATCACATTAATCTGTGCACCAAAGCGGGAGGCCGCGTAGTAGAGCTAATAAAAGTTTGTGAACCCCTATCCTCTTAGCTTAACACATAAATTGTTATTCGATAACCTATACTGCTTAAAGGGGTCGTCCGAAAGAGGACATTCATCACCTAATGACAGGACAGGTGATGATGGTCGGATAACCCAGCCCCCACTGATCCCTAGAACAGGGGATACAAGCCCCCATTTCTCACGGCACGACCATGGAGCGGTGTGGGGAGTATACAGTGAATGGTGTGATCGAAGAAAGCAACAAACTCATCATTGAAAGGGGTCAGAGGAGGATATCAAGAATCGTTCTGACCAATAGGTGCTGCACAGTCAGTTGAATACAACGCTGGAGTTCCATCTCTAAATGTATGACTCGCCGTTCTTTAGTACGGATGGGATAGAACGGCAGCGATCAGTTTCAGCGCCATTGTATCTAAGAAAACAGAATGACGAGACTTCAGCGGGCAAAAGAGCACAAAACCTGTATCACTGAGCAGCGGAAAAACATCTCCTGGTCAGATGGATCCAGATTCCTGTTGCTGATGGGAGGTCAGAATTTGGCACAAGCAGCATGAATCGCTGACCCCTTCCTGTCAGCTGGTCAGAACATGTCAGACCTCCATCTAATCTGTGGCAACTATAAGAAGCTAGGTAGTGAAATATTTTCCATTTTTCTAATCTGTTTTTGTTTTCTGGTTGTAAATTGTATTTAATTATTATTTGTACATGACTGAGGCGGCCATCTTGACTTTGCCACAGAGAGATGCTTTACAGCAGCCTCATGGGCCATTCACACAATGGACAGGAATTAACCCATTGACTTCTATGTGAGCATCTTCTAAACATGCTCTGTAGCCTGCACAGAGGTCATTGTGCATGGAGGGGGAGGTTACATTTCTTAAAATATCACATAATTAATCCCGTACAGTGGGCGCCGTCAGAAGAAATAGTATACATTCCCAGAACTGCTCTTTCTTGGCTACCCCATCTCCCCAAAAAATTGAATAAAAAGCTATTTAAAAAAAAACATGAACCCCAAAAGGGTACCAACTACATATCGCCTCCCCAAAAAACGAGCCCTCGCACAGCCCTATCTCCCAAAAAATAAAAAAAGGCATTTTTTGAAAGTGAAAATGCAGCAACTGCAGAATGTGATCCGCACGCAGGAGCATCAATGACCTTGGTCATGAAAGGGTTAAGATATGTTTAAGGGCTTATTCACATGAGCGTATATCAGCCGCCGTTTTCAAGGACATCTGATATACGCTACCATCTGAGCTGTCTTCTCCTTTCCCTCCCCCTTGTCATCTCTCTGCCTCTCTCCTCCCCATCGGCTGTTTGCAATGGGAGGGGGCAGAGCTAAGCTCCTCCCCCCCGTCCTATTGCTGGCTGCGGACAAATGGGGGTGGGTGGGTAGCTTAACTCTGCCCCACTCCCATTGCAAACAGCCGAAGGGGAGGACAGAAGCAGAGAACTGTGGAGGGGTAGGGAGGGTGGAGTCAGCTCAGATAGTAGCATATATTGGCTGGCCGTGAAAACGGCGGCTGATATACGCTCGTGTGAATAAGCCCTAAGGGCTCCTGTCCACTTCCGGTTTTTGTAATGCTGCGACATTGCTGCGTTTTTTTTACGCAATTGTCATAAGACTTTCTAACGTTAACACGCATCGTACAAAAATGGCAAAGCACCGACTTACGATGCATTTTTAACATTAGAAAGTCCCACTGACATTTGCGTAAAAAAAACGCTGCGATATCGCAGTGTTAAAAAAATGCAAGTGGGCAGAAGCACGCATCATTAAAAACTGCATTCGTTTTTTTTTAACACAAATCATGTGCTTTTTCTTTACTACAATGCGGTTTTTTGATGCGTTTTCTTTAATTGCGGTAAAAAAAAGCGCAACCAAACAATGACGTGTGAACGCAGCCTTAGAGGGCAAAGTCCTTAGATGACATAAGTCTAAATACTTCCATCTCGCACAACGAATGGCGTTGGGAAGGTTTACGAGCTGGAATTTCGCTTTGTAGCTCAAATTCTCGGAAAATAGATTTTGAGGTTAATAAATGGCACATCATGAAGTTCAGCGATTCTCTAATTGGATGTGGCGGCTCGGCTGCGCGCTCTCGCTGCAGACTCTGTACGGCATCTAGAAAACACATAAAATCCTCTAAAGTTTACAAGTCTTCAAACTACTGAAGTTCATCCAGTGAGAACATCCAGCCCATCAGGAAGGGGTTAAATCCTCATTAACCTAGAAAATAGATGTATTAATATGATAATCAGAGACAGACGCCACCCTGCAGCAGAGTATTCCTCATTAACCCCTTCCTGCCAACATCGCTGCAAACGGAGGCGATGGTGGGGGTCAGAGGCCGTACGTGTAGTGTGAGCCGTGAGATGCTCCTCTCTACTGGTGGTCTGTCGGGGGGTCCTGAGCCCGGTCACCTTGTGTGCCCTCACACATCCACTGGTCCCAACACCTCCTAACAGTCTGGTCAGATGCTCCTCTTTACTGGTGGTCTGTCGTGGTTCCTGAGGCCGGTCACCTTGTGTGCCCCAATCCACTGGTCCTAACATCTCCTAACAGTCTGGTCAGATGCTCCTTTCTACTGGTGGTCTGTCGGGGGGTCCTGAGCCTGGTCGCCTTGTGTGCCCCCATCCACTGGTCCCAACACCCCCTAACAGTCTGGTCAGATGTTCCTCTATACTGGTGGTCTGTCGGGGGTCCTGAGCCTGGTCACCTTGTGTGCCCGCACACATCCACTGGTCCCAACACCCCCTAACAGTCTGGTCAGATGTTCCTCTATACTGGTGGTCTGTAGGGGGCGTCCTGAGCCTGGTCGCCTTGTGTGCCCTCACATATCCACTGGTCCCAACACATCCTAACAGTCTGGTCAGACACTCCTCTCTACTGGTGGTCTGTATGGGGCATCCCGAGCCTGGTCACCTTGTGTGTCCTCACACATCCACTGGTCCCAACACCCCCTAACAGTCTGGTGAGAATGGCCGGCGGGGGACAATTCATCGATACGACCATCCAGCTCCCCACATCCCAATAATGCGCCCCTCTCAGACTCTGGTAACGGGGTGACATCTCTTCTCCGCGTCGTAGAGGTGTCTAGTGGTCAACAAGCTGTACACAAGTGTAAGAAGAGGTCACTACACACAAGGAGCCTCCGAGAGCCTCTTATAGGCCAAGGGGGGAACCACTATTAGGACCTCCGGTGACAAGACCGTCCATCTAATCACCATGACTCTCATCATTTACAGATCTGCCGGAGATAGAACCGCAAGACGGGTTTTGTAGCAAAATGACAACTTTTTCCAAGGGCCGGATTTTTTTTCTGTAATAATGGGGAGGGACCTTTTTTGCGGAATGTGCAGTGGCAATTTTCTTTACTGTTAAGGTGACTACCCACTAGCGTTTGCGAATTTGCTGCATTTTTTTCCAGGTGTCTATGGGGCTTTCTAATGATAAAAAACGCATCATGGCAAAAATCGCAATTTACTGCGAAATGACGATTTTGCGCGATGCGATTTTAACATTAACAAGCCCCATAGACCCCTGGAGAAAAGCAAATTTCGCAATGAAAAAGAACTGTAGTGGGTAGTCACCATTAACCACGCTTTGTGCCTCATCATAATAAGAGTGCCCCTTAGTATACTTCTTACAGTAATCGTGCTCTTTAGTGACCCTCTCATAGTAGTAGTACCCCTCATGCCCCCTACTCAATAATGCTGTCTTTGGTGCAGTAAAATTTAAAAAAAACAGCCTACACTCCCCTCTTTCGCTCCACCGCACTTCAGTTCCTGCTGCTGTCGCTTCCCATTCACTTCTGGGTAGTGCCATCACTCGATCAGCTACAACCAATCCCTCGCCTCAACGTTTGTCCAATGAGTGGCCATAATGATCACGTGCTAGACGGCACATGATCGTGCACAACAGAAATCAGCAGGGGAGCAATTAAAAAAAAATTTTTACTCCATTCCCAGACACCCCTCCGGGACGTTTCGTGACTTCCAGATCAGAGGGACAGTTCCCAAAATCCAAGACTGTAAAAAAAATACAAATTGGGTATTAGCTTGAGGTTCTGGGCCTAAATGCAAAATATGGAACTGGCCCTTCAACTACTCTGTGTCATATATTATTACTGGTGTCTTCCCATGCGGCAGAGGGGCCTTTGGGCCCCACCAGGGCTCATGTGCGACTACTACTTCAGCACCCCTACCACTCCACCTAGAGGACAATCATGCTTACACTAACTCAATGGACATGAATATGCTGTAGACAACTAGACAGAGGCCTTAGAAGGGGGTTATACCACAATTGCAAGTTATCCCCTATCCACCAGGCTAGGAGATCATTAGCTGATGGGTGGGGGTCTAACCACTGAGACCCCCGCTGATCTTAAGAACAGGAGTCCTATGTCCCGGTCATCCTCAGTGTGGGGGTTATCTGCAGCCCCAACAATGAGGAAGAGATTGAATAGAGCGATGGTCATGCAAGCCCACTAGCACCACCTTCTTTGGGTGGTGGGGTATGCAAGGTTGTGAAGGACTAAAACTTTCCGTGTTAATGTCAGCACTGAATTCACCTCTTGCACTATAGTTGGAAGGGTGCCATTAATTCCTGTTTTCTCGAGGAACCCATAACTTTCTTCACTAGAGCCCTTGTGGTTTGTGTATGACACTTTGTGACCCCCAAATGGCAATTCCTCTAGGGTTCTTCTGAAGAACCCCTGACCAGGTTCCAAGATGGCAGACGTTTGGTACTCGTAGGCAGTCTAGTAAGTGATTTCTCGGATCAAGTCCAACAAGAGTAGAACCAGATCAATTGGAAATCGTTAGTGGTACGACTCAATGGCAACGACAAAAGGAAAAGTCACAAGTCAAGGAGGGTAGCATGGAGAGATGGGGTTTCCATAGCGTTGTCAAGCAGTTGATATGAGGTCAGCCAGGTTTGCTGTACCAGGGATTGTAGTCAGTCAAGCCAAAGCTCAGGCAATTAACATACTTGACTGTTTGCTGGCATCATTGGGGAAGCAGGAGAAAGAAGGTCCTGGTAACGGTGGTCAGGCCAAGCCGGGTCACAATAGTAGTTCAGGTTCAACCCCAAATACCACAGAGAAAGCACAAACAAAACTAGTATACTGGACCTAAAACTGGCACCGAGGCTGGTACACCAAAATGCCACCTTATGCACACTAGTAATATAAATGGCACATCATAGGTTGGGGCACAGTTACACATTTTGCATTTGGGTTCAGATGCTTCAAGTTACGCCGATGGGAATCGTCACCTGTGAAAAAAATCAGGAAATTATAGATTCCACGTCTATAAACACACGGAGCCGGCCGCCCAATCCTCATAGTGTGACTGCTAGTACTACTCCGATTAGATTTCATAATATGGCCACGTGGCCCGGGAGCCAGCCAAGTGCACTGCTGGAAGCCAGCATACAGTTATAGCTGCTGCTCGACTCATTAATCTCTCGGCAGCCGACCACCAGCCCCGGGCATTAGATTCCCTCCAGCTAGGACGCTGAAGGCATTCAGAGGTGTCACATACATATCTTGGAGAAAGCCACATAAAACATTTTCACATCTGGATTACAGCAGGAGTGCAATCTAAGACCAGTAACGAAAAATATCTGCTGGAAACCCTACACGAGGGAGGAGTCCAAACCCATTTGTCTTGAGCTATTGTGTTTGGACTGGTTGGGCTTGAATGTTGGACCAAGAGGCTGAGCTGTTGGGAGCCACCCTTCATTGCAGTGGGCATGAGTGTTATTACTATGGCAGTGCCACACTGATACCATGGTCGGTGCAGGCGTCTACCTAGAATGGGTCAGCACGGAATCTCCATAGTGCCACCATTCAAGCAAAAACTTGAGAGAAAGGAGCTTCTTAAACCTGGCCAAGATCTGAAAAGTTTTTGCTCGGAGATGATCATCTTCTTTGGGTTCGTGTCGTATCCAGCTACAGTGCGGGTGAATATGCTTTAGGCTGCTTTCACGGATTATGGTCGCAAAGTGGCACCCGCATTATGGATAAGTGTGCCATAACTCATTCATATAGATGCATACGGTTTGCATTTTTACTCGCATATAAGCCCCTTAGGCCCGTCTGCACACGGGCAGATTTTTGCTGTGGAATCCTGGGTTGGCGTTCGCCTCCGAGGTCCAAAGCAATAACCCTCTTCTATGGCATGCTATGGAAAAATGCTAACTTCACACGGCGGAGCCGGATATGGGGCTGTGAGTCACGGCCTGAAATCGCGCTTACCAACATGTGGAATCCCCATGGATAGGGGGCGTTTTTCATGGCAATACAGCCTGGCATCACTTCGGGGATGGAGTTATCCTCCGCCTACGGCTGTCAGCCGCAGCAGAGAATCGCAGAGTTTATCCCATTGCTCTCAATGCGGTCAGTGATGCTGCCGCCGGCCCCTTTGTAAACATTGGGCGCTGTGACACAAGAGTAGGCAGCAAGATAGGACATGCCACGATTCGTTTCCCACATCGCGGTGCCACGCAAGAAAACATCGCTCTTGTATATGACCCCATGCAATAGAAAAGCAAAAATACCCACGCGGCGGCAATTATACCGCGTCGCGTCAGGATCACACCACGCCACAGAATGACAAAATTACACACGCCGTGGCAACGTACAGTGCTGCACCAAAAGTACATGCGCAGCAGAAAAAGGTACATACTAGAGATGAGCGAGCGTACTCGGAAAAGCACTACTCGCTCGAGTAATTTGCTTTATCCGAGTATCGCTGTGCTCGTCCCTGAAGATTCGGGTGCCGGCACGGAGCGGGGAGCTGCAGGGGAGAGCGGGGAGGAACGGAGGGGAGATCTTTCTTTCCCTCTCTCCCGCCCGCTCTGCCCCGCTCCCCGCTGCGACTCACCTGTCAGCCGCAGCGGCACCCAAATCTTCAGGGACGAGCACAGCGATACTCGGATAAAGCAAATTACTCGAGCGAGTAGTGCTTTTCCAAGTACGCTCGCTCATCTCTAGTACATACGCCGCACAACAGCAATACCCATAGCATGGCACGCACAGTGATACAGGACGGGGCTCCTGTTATGGGGGTTCCCCGGTATCCTGATGCTGGGAATGCGCCCTCATCTCGCCGTTGTTTGGAGAGGATGGGAATGCTCCAGAATGGGAATACAATGGCCGGCGGGTCCCTATCAGCTTTAGTCAGAGCTGGTGTGCCCCCTTTTCTTCTTGGAGGAGGACAGACACTTGCCATCTGCCCTCCTCGTGGGGAACAAGGAGTCCTGCCTGCCCTGTCCCACATCCATGTAGTCCTGGAAGATGTCTGCCTCCTTCAGACAAACAAAAAAGCGGAGCCTTCTCGTGCCTGCAGGGGGGTATAGCTAGGGGGAGGAGTTAACACTTTTTATGCTTAGTGTCGCCTCCTAGTGGCAGAAGCTATACCCAAGGTCTTGCTGTGTCCCCCAATAATACAGACAAGAAACACCTTTTTACTGACCTCACTAACGGGCTTTAAACCTGCACATACATCTTTTTAAGGCGGTGGCTTGGCGGACTACTGATGGCCCGGCTCCTGCGCCAACTGCCAGGAATGGAGAAACCTGAGATCCTGACCGTTAAACTCCTTACCTGTCACATCAATAGCAAATGTAGCATGAAGGCAGATGACAAGGTGAGGGGGGCTCCTTCTGTCACCCATCGGCAATCTACAGTGTGATCCTAAGATACCAATGGGTATCCATGACAGCCAGAAGCCTGACAAAGGCCTCCTTGTCTGCCATGTAACTCAGCCTATTAGGCCCACCCCCCGCCGTGTCCAATAGGCCATCGTCACAGGCTTAGTAGCATACACTACGTAAGTAATGCAGTGTACTAGCCTAACGATGGAGCAATCACATCTTTAAGGTCCCTTGAAGGACTTAAGGGGTTAAGGACCAAGCTGTTTTGTACCTTAAGGACCAGACACTTTTTAGGGATTTTACCCATGTGGCAGTTTTACTGCTCTATTTTTTTTTCCTTTAGCTACCAAAATAATTTTTGCTGCGTTTTTTTTCTGTGACATATAGGACTATTTTTTTTTATATCTTTTTCACTGACTTTTGTTCAGTTTTTTAGTTTTATTGGGGGTAAAAAGCTAAAAAAAAAATTTGTTTTTTTATATTGATAATTGTTTTTTAAATTATTTTTATATTTACACTAAAATAAAGTATGGGAACGGGTTCCTCTATTTGTTTCGGACATTTTGATATATGGTATGTATGGTTTTGGCATACAGCGACGGTTTTTGTTGGCGTCTGCTTTGTCTTATTCTCTTTATGTATTTATTGTTGTTTTAGTCTGTTATTTTGTTTTACTTTTTTATGTAATTGTGTTTTTTACTATCTGTGTCCCCCATGACGTCATAAGACCTCTGGGGGACATTCACATATTTTCTTTGCTTTGACACTTTCCCACTGTAGCTGGGGCGTCCATAGGAGCCCTAGTCACAGGGGAAAGCAACCCCTGTGGTGACATTAGTCACCTGCAGAGCTGTCAGAGTCTAGTCTGACCCTCCAGCTATGCAGTAGCAGGGAATCCTGGGAGGTCACATGATCCCCCGAGGCTCCCGTAGTGAAAGTACATGTTACTTTCACTTTCCCCACACAGTGCTCATTGAGCACTGTATATCGGGGAAGCAGAAGGCAGGAAGGGTTAAAAACCCCTCCTGCCTTCTGCTCTGGGTTATCAGCTGTCACTAACAGCTGATAACCAGTTCCTGCTCTGACTGATTGCAGAGGCTGGAGACCTAAAGCACCGCAGTAATTTTACTATTGGCAGTGCTCTAAGCCCAGGACCAGCCGCCGTAAATTTACTGTGACTCGTCTTAAACGGGTTAAAGCAATAGTGTGTAAAAAGAAAAAAAAAAAAGTCAACAAAAGTTTATTGGAAGGAAAAAAAAAATTAAGTTTAAACAAAACACAATGGGTACTACTGCGCTGGCACCCGCCCAGAGAATGAAAATATTTAGTGATTTATTGCACACGGCGAACACTAAATTCCGAAAAAAGTAAAGCCAGAAGAGTTATAATAGAAAAGAATCCAAAAGTCACACATATGCCACAATGGTACCAACGATAACTCCTCCTACAAAAAACAAGCCCTCCCAGAGCTCCGCGGCTCCGTGTTTTTCTTTAAAAAGTAGTAAAAAAAAATAATTTTGAAAATTAAAAAAAACCTCTATAAACGTCATATGGTAGTAGTCGTGCCGATCGAGAGAAGAAACTAATTGTGTTATTTTTACTGAATGTAAACGCTGTAAAAATAAAACCCAACAAACAATGGCGGAATTTGACGTTTTTTTTTCCCATCTCTCCCCCAAAAAAGGTAATAAAGTTCTACAACACATTATATGTAGCCCAGAGTGCGGCCATTAAAATATACAACTCTTCCCAAAAAAACCCAAACCCTGACACGACTACGTCAAGAAGTTAGGACTCTTGCAACAATGAAAATCGCTTCGTCTTTAAGGCACAAAATAGGCCGGTCACCAACAGCGCCCCCTGCTGCCAGTAATGTCCTCGAGTCTACAGATAGGATAGAAGCTTCATAGAAAAAGAGCTGCACTAATGCAAACATGGCCCCGCGCATCGGCTCTCTCCATGCATTACCTTTAAGTAGTTCACAGAAGCCATTTACAAGGTAATCGTGTTTTTTTGGACTCAAAACTGTAACATCCCTTTAAATACGGTATATTAACGAGCATCATCTTATTACACGTCACTTCTTTGAGTATTCAGGGACAACCAGTAATGTTTAAAGGGCCCCACCCAATTGCCATATCATCCCGTCTACCCTCAGTGGTTTACGGGAGAGTCGAGTACGGTACCAGCATCTGCTATACAATAGGCCTCCAGCAAACAGATAATGCTAAGGATCTGATAAATCAGTAGTATGAAGGGTCGTTCTTACAAATACGTCGTCTATATATCGGTCATATATTAGAAAGGCATCACCTGAAACGGCAGAGTAATGAAAACTTACCTAATTGGCGGCACGCATGACCAAACTCCAGACTATATCCTATACAGAACTGCTGACACGGCGCGACCAAAAGTCAAAGGACCTGAGGAGGTGAAGTCCAACGTCTCCACCTTGCTGGCCACCGACCCCATATTGGTTCCACCAGGGTTTCAGTTCAGCAGTTGGGACCACAATGATCTTAGTCCTAACTGTACCAATTCCAGTCAGACTGATGAAGGGGTTCTCAACCTCGAAACGTGCCTTTATTGCTGGCTGCTGTTTTTACCTTCTCTCGCCCTTTGACCGTTATGGAAGGTTGCGCCATGTCATCAGTTCTGCTGCTTCGTCATCCTACTCCTGCCCACTTTGTGGAGCGGGCATTTGGCTGGCAGCACCTCCATACTGTTTTATGTTTGTTTCTGTTTATTAGAGGGAAGCTACCTTCCAATAGGTGGCGCTGCAAATGTATTATTTCCTATTTCATATGGAGGAGATCGCGTCCGGCATGTTGGCTGCTTCTATGTATTCCATGCTATCTAGATAGAACACAGAAGTGCAGGAAAGAGCCCAATGATCTCGATGTAGAGTTATGGTTCCCTGTTAAAGGGGTTCTCCTGTTACTGGACATCATCCCTTTAATAAGCCCCCCTGTAGTACAATAATAAACTGAGTAGTACTTACCCCTCCGCCGCTGGCGGGATCCAGTATTTCAGTCTTGCTCTGGTCTTGGCGTTTGTTGTGACACCAGACGTAACCAGAAGTCAGTTGAGCGCTGCAGCGTTATGCCCCTGAACTCCTGGCACCATGGCACTCAGGGTGTGAACGCCGATGCCAGGAGTAAGAGCGGTGATGCTGCAATCTGATTGGCTGCATAGGTCAACTGACTTCCTGTAACAGCCGCTGTCACAGCAAACACCGGGACCAGAGCGGGGCTGCAGGGCTGGATCCCAGCAATGGCGGAGGGGCAAGTACTGCTCAGTTTAATATTGTACTACAGGGGGTCCTATTAAAGGGATATTGTCCGGTAACTGGACAACCCCTTTAAAGTGGATCACATATGTAAAATAAATTCCGTCCCCGATGGTTTTGTCAATCACAATACGAATCGCCACATACGTTTCTATCTGACCTCGTCGTCTTTATGTTCTGGGGTCATGTAATCAGCAAGCCCATCCTTCCTAGGTTCACTGTACTGTGTAATCACGACTGTTACATATAAGGACAGTGCGGTCCCCGGCACAGCGAGCACCACAGATGACAGAGAGCTGGGGAGAAAGTGCCATAGCAGGTGGGCTGTGTTTTATTTGCTCATGCACCACTCAGCCTCCATGTGCTGCTGTAAAGGCTCTCTGCTACCGTATGGATGGAGATGTCGTCCTCTAGAAACGGCGCCTCCTCATACCGCCGTACATACAGGATCCATAAAACTCAGTCATTTACTTAGAAAACATTTATTTATTCTATATGGCAGCCATACAAAAACAGCAGACGGCCCAGATGCTGGGCGGAGAACAGACAGAGCCCCGCAGGAGCTGCAAGCCACGTTACCAGGTACTGAATGGCACATTTCCATGATTCTGCTTGTGTGTCAGTCTTCACTGCAGATCTGCAATTGTATTAGTGAAGTAAGAAAATTAGCATTAACCCTTTCCAATCCACTGTCCTACACCTGAAGACATTATGATTTAAGGCTGTAGAGCTCCGATGTTGGAAGACGCCCATCGGGGTTCTCTTACTGTATATTGCCAGCCTCTCTGCTGTCGGAGCCTATCCAATGTGTCACCTCATGCAGTACTGGCTTTAGCCAGCAGATAGCGCCATTGTGTAACGGCGCTAAAAAAAAAAAAAAAAAAAAGAGTGAGCCCCCTAGGAAAACCAGGATACAAATTGGATTGGAAAGGGTTAATATGTATTTGTACAGGTGAGAAACTCGGACCGATCGCTCTCTTAACCCCTTAATGACCTGGCCTATTTTGGCATTGAGGATGCAATGATTTTTGGCGTTTTTTCATCTCTTTTTCAAAAGCCCTAGCTTTTTTATTTTTCTGTCGACGCGGCCGTATGAGGGCTTGTTTTTTGCGTGGCGAGCTGTAGTTTTTGATGGCGCCATATTTGGGTCCGTAGACTATATTGTAAAACTGTTATAATTATTTTTATAACAGCAGGGAGAGAAAACGCATCAATTCTGCCATAGATTTTTTTTTGGCAGCCTTAATCACGCAGCATGAATGACAACACATTTTTTCTGCGGGCCGGTACGGTTACAGCGATACCAAAATTCAGATTTTTTGGGGGTTTTTCCACTTTTCTGAATAAAACACCCTTTTTTCTAATGTATCATTTTTTCTAAATCGCTGCATTCAAAGTCCTGTAACTTTTTTATTTTTCCATGGGCGGAGCTCTGTGAGGGCTGATTTTTTGCGAGACAAGCCGTAGTTTTTATTGGTACCATTTTTGGGTACATATGACTTTTTTGATCACTTTTGTTGCGTTTTTTGGGAGGCAAAATGAATACAATAAGCCTGGGGTCACACGGGGCGGATTTGCCGCGGTTTTGCCACGGATTGCTGTAGCATATCCGCACTGCGGCAAAACCGCTGCGTTTGCAGTGCAATGCAGCACAAATGAGTTTTGGCAAAAAGCTGTCCTCACAGTGCGGATTTTTTTCCGCACAGCTGCAGTGCGGAAATGCAACTGCGGCGCGGTTTTAAAAGAAGCAGCATGTCCATTCTTCTGTCTTCTCCGCAGCGCTTTTTGTCCATAGACCTCTATGGACGCAGCTAAGTCCGCACCAAAATACGCTGCAAAAATGTAAAAAAGCGCTGCGGAAAAAAAACGCTTGCGGATTTTTTTCTTCTGCGGCAAAACCGCAACGGAAAAACCGCGGCAAAACCGCAACAAATCCGCCCTGTGTGAACCCAGCCTAAGCATTTTGCCTCAGTTTTTTTTTCTTTAACGCCGTTTGCAGGATAAAAAGCGCGTTTAATTTATTGTACGAGTCATTATGGAGACGACGATACCAAATATGTGGGATTTTAATTTAAAAAAATAAAATAAAATTATGCTAATGTGGGAAAAAGCACAAAAAAAAGTTTGTTTTTTTAACATTTTTCTTTTTACATTTTTTGTAAACACTTTTTATGCCCCTGTGGGGGACTTGTACAATAGCAGCTTTGATCGCTATGATAAAAAGTCATTCCCGTCCTGCAATGCCTTATCGCTTGTATTAGCGATCATAGGCACTGCCAATGCAGGATGCCTGTAGCTGGCATCCTGTTGCCATGGCAATCCGTCGTTTCTACCAGGAACAGCGCCACACCTGTTAATAGGCTGTACCTGGTATTGCGACTCCGTTGAAGTAAATGGGGCTAACCTGCGGGCAGGTGTGACTGTAGTTAGAAAAAAACAGCCATGTTTTTTCTAATTAATGCAGAATGAAAGGTTCTACAATTTTTTAAAACATACTTTGCGTTTCAACTCTTCACTGTTATCAAGACCTCTGCTTGCTGTCAGTGAAGGGAACATTCCAGTTTTTTATCCAGAGGAATAATGTCTGTGCAGACCAAATGTGTCTGGCGGCGGACGGGTCGCTACAAATGTACCCAGTGCACCAAGTAGTCTGGATTCCAGGCGGGTTCATGTTGCCTGCACTGATACACTGTAGCAAACCATCAGAACAGTAGAGAGATTTGTGATACTAATATATTTAGCTGTCGAATCCTCAGCTTAAAAAAGTACTGAGTTCAGGGCAAGTTTTCAGCCTTTGTAAGAATATTGCCATTCACTGAAAGCAAGCAGAAATCTTGAAACCGGTGAGAAGTGGAAACAAAGTAGGTCACAAAGTTGCCAAACTGTTTATGATGCAACAATCTAACGCTTGGAAATACAAAGTGAACCCTACAAATAGGCTCATAACAAGATCCCCCATATGAGGGTTTAAGGTGGTCCGGGCAGTTACGTACGGCGGGTGCAGCCATTATTATGGTCCCTAATACAATGTAACTGCGAAGCTGTAATCTCAGGCCAAGTCAGCCCCAAACCGCCGCCTCCATGACATCATGTAGCAGCAGCTCAGTTATCGGAGGTCTTCATAGTTGTGCTCATTAACAAACTTCTGCATACGAAGTAAGCTCTTCGGGTCATACTTCTTGGATCGACATACGAAGGCCAAATAGACGCAACCTGAAAGAGGAAGAGACGAGAGTCATTCTAGAGCTTGCAAAACAAGAATGTGGCGCAAAAGGGAACAAGCGGCGATGCGTTCAGCGATCTGCCTCCGTCCCGCAGAAGTGAATGGCGCAGTGGCCACTCCATTCACATGAGACATACGGGTGCGGCGGTCTCAGGATCAGCTGGACCCCCAGTGATCAGACATTTATCTCCGATGCTGCAGGAAGGAGGTAAAGATCTTTAATAGGAAAATGCACTAAAAATGGAATACGTCGGCTCGAACATGGCGTCCAAACTGCAGGCAGCGTGTTGTAGAGCAGGAGGAGGCGGGAAGAGTGATGGGAAAAGACTCAGTATAACTTGTGCTTTAGGCCTCATGTCCACGGGGAAAATCAGGCCCGCCGCGGGTCCTCCATGGAGAATCCGCAGCGGGTCCTCCATGGAGAATCCGCAGCGGGTCCTCCATGGAGAATCCGCAGCGGGTCCTCCATGGAGAATCCGCAGCGGGTCCTCCATGGAGAATCCGCAGCGGGTCCTCCATGGAGAATCCGCAGCGGGTCCTCCATGGAGAATCCGCAGCGGGTCCTCCATGGAGAATCCGCAGCGGGTCCTCCATGGAGAATCCGCAGCGGGTCCTCCATGGAGAATCCGCAGCGGGTCCTCCATGGAGAATCCGCAGCGGGTCCTCCATGGAGAATCCGCAGCGGGTCCTCCATGGAGAATCCGCAGCGGGTCCTCCATGGAGAATCCGCAGCGGGTCCTCCATGGAGAATCCGCAGCGGGTCCTCCATGGAGAATCCGCAGCGGGTCCTCCATGGAGAATCCGCAGCGGGTCCCTCCTGCCCCGCGGACATGAGGCCTAAAATCAGAATAAACTCACTTGCTCCGGACGATGCGGATCTTCCTTCCTTCGCGGCCGGATCTTCTTTCATCGTCCCGGCGCTTGCGCCGGGCACATCCGCCGAGCCGAAGAAAGAAGATCCGGCCACGAAGAAGGGAAGAACCGCATCATCCGGAGCAGGTGAGTTTAATTATGGTATGGGTGTTCCGCGGATCCGGACGGCTTCCATAGCCTTCAATAGAAGCCTGCGGGAGCCGTCCCCGCGGGAGACCCGCACGAAAATGGAGCATGTCCATTTTTTTTCCCGCACGCAGATCCGCACCTGAAGGGGAAAAATAACATCCGCAGATATTTAACTACCTGCGGGTGTCCAATGCATCCCTATGGGGCGCGGATCTGCGTGCGGGAAAAACACTGCGGATTTTAACCCCGTGGGCATGAGGCCTTATTCATTTATATCGCTGTACTTTCTGAGCTCAGTGGTCCAGTGGGCGGAGCCAACAGTGGACAACTGTAAATGCAGGGATAGCTGTCAATCCCTGATAGCTCCGCCCACTGGACTGTTCAGCTCAGAATGTGCAGAGGTATAAATGAATAAATTACTAATTCTACGGAATATTTCCACATAAACTGTATATCAATCTTCTCAGCTCCTCCCGCTCCACAACATCTGCTGAAGGGACAGCAAGTCCGAGCGGACTGCCTTAAAGAGACCCTGCGGACTATTAAAAAAATAGGATTGGTGCGATGCCGTAATAGAATTATCATCGTTATATACAATGGTATGCCACCCAAAAAAGGTCATAGGGGAGTAATGAGTAATCTATAGGTTCCCATGCTAAAAAAAAAAAAAAGTATAGCATGCGGAACAGTTCAGCAGATTTCACTATTCCATACACTTGAAAATAGGTATAGTGGCCAAACAGGAGTGTTTTTCCTACTACATGTAGTAAATAGGGACTTCTAGATCCGCGTACATCCACGATCTCCCACAAATGGTTTACGCAGGTCTCCCCACTGCGGAAATCCGCATGCGGCATCCGATCCACCCGTGGGCATGAGGCCCAATAGTTGTGCGCCTTCCAGTCACAATTTTGGTGGTGCTTCTGGACACCCATAGTGCAAAGAAGGACAACTTACAATAACTTCTATGAAGTGGTGTACTTTACCGGCTCAGGCCAAAGGGGCCGCACTCCATTGAGCACACAGTAATGTTATGGCATACCCTAGTGATGGGTTTAAAGCCCCTTCCCAATGTCGGCTTACACATCTCTGCATGACATACCCGGCCCCTTTAAGATCCCACCAACAAAAGCCTTATTCATTGCGAGTCTTGTGCGCTTCCTCAGATCCTTCTTGGCGTCAAACTTGGTAAAGTGGTACGACGGCCACCAGCTCTTCCGGGAGTTCCATGCCTCAAACATCCAAGACGTATGACCACTGTGAAGAAAACGACATCACAGATCACTTCGTTATCAAACGCAGAACTACATTTACGTCTGCATTAAAAAAGCCAAATCGCCTAAACGTGTGCAGCATGTAAACAAGGGGGTGCTACAGCTTGGCACTGCCATACATCGGTGGCACCAAAAGGGTCAGTCCAATCAAGGCAAAATATGTCTGAAGTTCCTGCGTTCTATCCAGGATTTTATTAATTCCCTCAAAGTTACAGAAACAGCGCCACTATGGTCCATGGTGGAGTCTGAAATTGCAGCATTTATCGGATAGGAGCCGAGCTGTAATACCAGTTATAGCCTATGAACAGAAGGGGCGCTGTTTTTTCCTAATCTCATAAAAGCTCTCTAATTGGTCTCCATACTTTTCCTCACAACATGAACCCATGTCAGATACAAGTATGCCGGTTACAGCTTCCCATAAGGACACACTACTCTCCTGAAATGCTCTGTGCCTCCAGGGATCTACATCCAGAGCGGTCTGTGGCCTCTCACTTATTGTTGTCCACCTCCAACAGGTCACTACCTCCCACAAAAGTTCATTTTCTTAAATACTCAATACTACGGGGGTCCTTCCTGCTCCTTCTGTTGTCCAACGTGGTCCATCAACTCTCTAATCCTCTTCTCACATGATGACATTGTCAGCAATATCCTCAAGAATGGACAAGTCACTTCCCATCACAAGATCAACACACTCCTGATCCGCTGCAGTCATCATCACTAGAGAGATGTCAAGCTATATAGTATTCTCCTCTAATCACTTCATGACACTGTCCAAGTCACATACAGCCCCGTTCTTATTAAAGGGGTTGTCTCGCGCCGAAACGTTTTTTTTTTCCATAGGCCCCCCGTTCGGCGCAGGACAACCCCAATCGATGTGTTAAAAAAAAAAAAAATACATATTACTTACCCGAATACCCACTCTGTGACGTCTTCCTTTTTCCTACTTCTTCCTTCACCAAGATGGCCGCCGGGATCTTCACCCACGATGCACCGCCGGTCCTTTCCCATGGTGCACCGTGGGCTCTGTGCGGTCCATTGCCGATTCCAGCCTCCTGATTGGCTGGAATCGGCACATGTGACGGGGCGGAGCTACGATGACCAGCTCTCCGGCACGAGCGGCCCCATTCACCAGGAAGAAGACCGCACAGCGCAAGCGCGTCTAAAAATGCCAGAAGAAAGCGAAATTAGACGGAGCCATGGAGACGAGGACGCCAGCAACGGAGCAGGTAAGTGAATAACTTCTGTATGGCTCATAATTAATGCACGATGTACATTACAAAGTGCATTAATATGGCCATACAGAAGTGTATAACCCCACTTGCTGCCGCAAGACAACCCCTTTAACATACATGAACAGAGGTCACTGCCTTCTGCAAGAATCAACCTATTACTCCTCTGCTGCTGTCATCATTTCTGAGATGCCTCTTGCTATATGGCATTCTCTCATCACCCACTTAATGAACATACATGAATAGATTGTCTTGTAGAAGGCAATGACCTAACTCCCTCCTATTCTGCGGCCATCCCCATTTCTGAGATGTCTCTAGCTGTGAGGCGTTCTCTTCTCATCCCCCTCATCACACTGCCCCAGTCACATTCAGCCCAGTTTGAATGAACATACATGACTGGACAGGTCACTGCCTCCTACAAGATCAACCCGCTCCTCCTCTGCTGCCGGCAGAAACATCCCCGACTATAAAGTATCTTCTTCTCCTCCACCTCATGACATTATACAAGTCATCTACAACCTCGTTCTCACCAACATACATGAACCGACCAGTCACTGTCTCGTCTACAGGATCAACAGACTCTTCTTCTTCTGCTGCTATTTCCAAAGACAGTGTCCTCAGGTGGGTAAGGAGGGAATCCCTTCTAGCCAGACCTCCTTCAGTCACCTACCGCCCTGTCCTAGTCAGCATACGCCGATGCACAGGTCACTGCTCCCTACAAGATCAACCTACTTATCTGCTGCTGCCCTAACTTCTTAGATATGTTTGGCTACAAGGTATTCTTTTGTCACCTACTTGAAGATGCTACAACCAGTCACATACAGCCCTATTCCCGTTAACATACATGAACACAAAGGTCACTGTCTTACGAGATGAACCTACTCATTTTCAGCTATCGGATCTCCTTAAAGGGGTTGTCCCGCGAAAGCAAGTTGGGGTTCAGCACTTCTGTATGGCCATATTAATGCACTTTGTAATGTACATCGTGCATTAATTATGAGCCATACAGAAGTTATTCACTTACCTGTTCCGTTGCTAGCGTCCTCGTCTCCATGGTGCCGTCTAATTTCAGCGTCTAATCGCCCGATTAGACGCGCTTGCGCAGTCCGGTCTTCTCCCTTCTGAATGGGGCCGCTCGTGCCGGAGAGCTCCTCCTCGTAGCTCCGCCCCGTCACGTGTGCCGATTCCAGCCAATCAGGAGGCTGGAATCGGCAATGGAACGCACAGAGCCCACGATGCACCATGGGAGAAGACCTGCGGTCCACCGTGGGTGAAGATCCCGGCGGCCATCTTCGCAAGGTAAGTAAGAAGTCACCGGAGCGCGGGGATTCGGGTAAGTACTATCCGTTCTTTTTTTAAAGCCCTGAATCGGGTTTGTCTCGCGCCGAACGGGGGGGCTATTGAAAAAAAAACAAAAAACCGTTTCGGCGCGGGACAACCCCTTTAATATACACAAATGGACAGGTCACTGCCTCCACAAGATCAACCTACTCCTCATCTTCTGCCATCATCATTTCTGATCTGTGGCTTGTGGTATAATCTCCTCGTCCACCTCATTACATTCCCCAGGTCACATACAGCCCTGTTCTCATTAATTTATATGAACAGCGAGGTCACTGCCCCCTACAAAAACAACATATTCCCCTTCTGCTGCGGTCCCCATTTCTGAGCTAACTCTGGCTATAATGTATCCTCTTCTCATCCCCCTCGTAATGCTCCTCAATTCACATATAGACTTCTTCTCATTAACACACGTGAACTGATGGGTCATTGCCTCCTCTACAGGATCAACCCACTCTTCTAGAGATAAGTCTGGCTATAAAAAGGTACTGCCAGTGTCACATACAGTGGTGGACAAAAATATGGAAACACCTTAAATTACATGGGATTATAAATCATATTAAAATAAAGACCAATTTTAAGGGGAGGTAATCTGACACAGATGCTGCCGGGCAAAAGTGAACATCTGCCCAAGCAACAAGGTTCCATTGGTCAGGGGTTTGAGCCACTCAGCTATTGTTACCAGCTGGCTCCCAAAACCACCCAGAGCAGCGCAAGAGGTGAAGTAAACACAAATTTGGCAGAAAATCCTAGCGAATCAGGTATCCAAAGTTTGATTAAAATCCCATGCATTTCGTTTGGAGTTTCCATATTTTTGTGACCCCCTGTATAGCCTGCTCTAATTACAATACATGTCGGCAAGGTCACTGCCTCCTCCAAGGTCAACACATTACTCTTCTAAAATACTCTATGCTGCTGAGGGACCTTGGAAGACACTGAGCATTTTCCACATGGGAATTATCAGTAACCGGTCAGTGAAGAGGACTACAAGTGTGATGCTACCCACGCAGAGACAATAAAGAACACAGATTTCGGTAAATGTTTGGCCTCAGGATGAAAACTCCATCGATTCCCATTTATTTCCCCATTTTATTATATTCACTGACTAATTTAAGTCATTTATAGAGACGATAAATGCTAAATGCTGTGGATTTCACAACTGAGGATCGTAGGGCCATGTGTGCGCCAGAATCTTCAGAGACGAGCCCCCCCCCCCCCTTCACTGCAAATATTTGGCCTTTATGCAAAAGTTCTGTGAGAAAATCTCTGACACCTTGTAAAAGAGCCGCTGCAGATTTTTACTTTACCGCCTCTATTCAATGGAGCTCCAACTTGGGTCAACTTCCAAGAATAGATTAGGCAATTGTATACAAAGCCAATCACTGAGAAACGCACAACTTGCCGTTTCTTACACGGATGGGCTATAACAGACGACCGATCCCAGCGCCAAGAGAAGAGTCTAAGAGAGACAGAAAGGAGAGACTCCAAAGTAGTGAAAATCGTATCACTGAGCAGTGAAAAACATCTCCTGGTCAGATGGATCCAGATTTTGTGCTGATGGAAGGTCAGAATTTGGCACAAGCAGCATGAATCGCTGATCCCTTCCTGTTCTCACAGGAAGGGATCAGCGATTCATGCTGCTTGTGCCAAATTCTGACCTTCCATCAGCACCTCCGTCTAATCTGCAGCAACTACAAGAAGCTTCCCGTCCACAGGGGCCGATATTCATGCAGTGCAATGTCATCACCTACTGGACTCTACACCACAGCGAATTTCTGCAGTTCTGAAAGCCAAAGGAGTCCAATGAGCTTCTAGATGGGGAGTAATAGAGTGCCGATGACCTGCACTAGCCCCATCACTTTGCCCAAGACGTCTTAGCTCATACAGGATAGGATTCCCGATTCTGTGGCATGCATGTACAAGGCCAGAGGTGGGATGCCAGGCATGTACAGCTATGGCACATTCTGATGCCCCTCAATAAGAGTCCTAGTTTCCTTAAGTGGGGTCCTGATGACCAACGGTTGGACCGCTACTATGTTGTTAACACACAAAGGAAACTTTACATATATCGCTACTATATATGCTGGTCTAAAGCCAAAGTGGCCAGGAGTGAAGTGTGCCACATCTATTAACAGGCGCATACTTCTTAAAATATTGGGCTCTGATATCTATGCCAGTCACGAGCGGATCTAGATTCCCACTATAATTTGCACTAGTAAGTCTCTCGTGTCACCGGGGCACATGCCCTCTTTCTTGCCAAGTGCCACACACCTTTAGAAAAGAGAAAAGTGGGGCAAAAATAAAAACGGTGACTTTTTACCCACCAAAATTGGAGGGATTTTCCCATTAAAGACATTGATTGCCCATCCACAGGATCGACCACTGGGACCCCAGCGATCCTAAGATTGGCACACCCAAATGCTCCATTTGAATGCAGCGGTGGTGCGCACGTTCGACTGCCGCTCCATTCATTTCTATGTGATGAAGAGGAAGTGGGGGGAAAAAAAAAACTGACTCTGGAGCGACCCGTTGGCGATTTAAGATCCGGAGTAATAAGGTTTATGGTATAAATAAAAACAATGGTGATCTATGAAGAACCGCGAATGGAACATTTTCATCAGACAGCCGGCTGTACACCGGATATTTTTTCTTGGAGACGGTGACCAAAAAGCACATTTCTGACGGTCTCTTTTTTTCGGACGACGTTCACCGTACGGAGTAAATAATGCATTAGTTTGATAGATCAGACGTTTACGGACGCAGCGATACCAAATATGTATTTTTGTTTTACTATGTAGATTCTTTTATTACAAATATGGCAAAAGGGTTTTTTTTAAACCTTTTTTTACTTTTTTAAAAATAATTAGTAAAACTCAATGATTATCTTAACTTTTTTTTTTTTTTTTTTTAGTCCCTGTAGGGGACAACAACTTGCGATGCTTTGATCGCTCCTGCAGTATGATGTGATACCATTGCGTTACATCATACTGCGATCGGACGGGCAGTCTATTAAGCCACTCCATGGGCATGGCTTGATTTTGCCAAGACAGAAGGGGGATTTAAATGCCGCTGTCAGACATGGCAGCAGCATTTAAAGGGTTAACAGCCGTGATTAGCCGCTGGCTGTAAGAAACAGCCCACGCCCGCGTTGTATGGAGGGAGATCGCCCTGCAATCTCTCTTCATACATACCCCGATGCGGCAGGACGTAAATGTAGCGGAAAGGGGTTAAAAATGTGAAAACCTTCTTAAAGGGTGTGTATACTTTTGCAACCAGTGTTTTTTTACTGCTGTGAAAGATCTGAAATAAAGTAGCTAACGGAATTTCTGTGTCGTTTTAAGTGTACGCAGCTCCTATGCAGACCTATGCGTCTCCATAGTAACAGACTTCATACAAACCTCGTGTAGTCGGATCCTGCTGTCATGTGACAATCCAATCTGCCCCTTTCTTCTTGCTACAATGGAGTATAAGGGGCACTTGGGTGCACATGTGGCTCGACTTTGGTTTATGCACTGCTCTGATGGGGCCAGACGTCAAACGGCAACGAGCGCGGTAAAAACATTTTTTTCCCGCTGCCTATTCACATTCCACCCACAAAAATGCAGATTTCATCTAGGAGCCGGTTATCACATCAGAAGTGCTTATTTACTCCCTTCTAGAATGTTCCGGGTCCTGCCAATGCGAATCTGATCAACAAAATTTAAAAAAAACGTGCCAACCGTGTGGCGATACCGAGCAATTTGCTTTTTCTACGAGACACCCGAGCTTCTTCTGGCTGGCGCTCCCTGTAAATGACCTGTCACACTTGGCTCCGTCTCCTCAGCTACGTTTACAAGACCTCTTCGCACTCACTTGAGCGATCTTAGAGAGTAAAGTCATTTTACATGGATTTAACACTTCCCAGTTGATATTCTGGGCGCACGAAGGCGACAGACGGATTGGATGCGGAATCAGAAATCATCTAAACGTCCGACGTAACAGACGTACGCGGAAAATAAAGTAAATCACCCGCCACTTCTTCACGGGGGATCCGCCTCAGATTTATGGAGGAGCCCCAGTGAAGGAAGCTAAAATCTACAACCGGATCCAAGTCAGTCGATATGCAAATCCGGGGCGGAAATCACAAGCGGTCTTAACACACCGAAGACGCCCCGCGTGATCCACAGCGCTCCGATATAGAGTACTTACCGGAGAAGACACTTCTTCAGCAGCATCGCCAGGCATCTCCATGACCTCGCATTCTGCTTCCAACCTGAGAAATCCAACAGATCGAACAAGACGTGCAGAGCGAGCTTCTGATCTTCTTCAGACTCTGTCAATACATCGGCAGAAGGACAAGTCAAAGGCCGAGCTCTCCGTGTGACCCGTTTAGAAGATAGCATGTCGGCTGGTCAGCATGGTGCAGCGCACCGGGGAACCACCGCCGGCCCGCACAGTGCAGCGCAATGGGAAGCCGACGCCATTAACGAGGTTCCGACCACTGTACCCACAATACACTGGTACTCTAGGAGTAACTCTCCTCCAGGCAGTCAGAGTTCACGGCTCTCACAGATGTAACAGAGCGCCGCACATCAAGCAATCACAGATTGGCCTCCATAGGAGAAACAGAGTCTTTTCGTGGCTGGCGGGAACATCTGCAGATCGGGTCTGGTTAATGTCTGACACCTTGTGGCATATTGTAGCGGTGCAACTGAAGGGTTTCCAGCACTAGATTAACCCCTTAAGAACGCAATATTTTTTTTCCTCCACAACGGTTTTATTTTTCCATCAACATGGCCATACATAGGTTCGCTCTCCGCACGGTCAGCTGCACTTATTATTATCGGTACAGGTTAATGTATACTTTTATTAATTTTTGAGGTTCAGGGTTAAAAAAAAAAAAATTTTAAAAATGTAAAAAAATGTAATGCTACGATTTATTTTTTTTCTTCTGAACGTTAACTATGCAGCATTAGAAGCCGCAACTTTTCTGCAGGTCGGGACAATTATAAGAATATGAAAAAAAAAAAAAAAAATTTTAAGGTTTTTCCACAGCTACAGAATAAAAACCTTTTTCGGAAAAATAATTTATTTTGGCATCTGCATTCAACGACTCGAAATGTTATTTTAGGTTGTAGTTACTATTGGCACCATTTTGGGGAACATTCAACTTAATTCATTTTGATTAAAATGAAATGCAATACAAAAAACAAGCGACCGTCTCCATGTAGTAATCAGCTGATGGAGACAGTAGGAATGAGGGGCTCCAACGAGCTTACATACTACACATAATTGGATGATACATAAGATGTAGGGGCTGGAGATGGGCTCGGTATGGGCAGGTGGAGAGTGAGGGATCCTATACAAATAGATAATGGTCAGAGATAAGCCGTATAGTGGGTGAATCGATATGGCTGCAGGGGGCGGTTGATTGCGGCTAGCAGGGATTGCAGTCAGTAGGTCAGGGAGCATGTTATCAGGCAGAGTGCAGAGAGGTTTGGTTTAGGGGATATGGTATGCCTCCCTGAAGACGTGTGTTTTTAGAGCACGCCTGACGTTTTGTGTGTCGGGGATTGCCCGGATAGTTTGGGTAGCGCGTTCCAGAGGGCTGGTGCTGCTCTGGAGAAGTCTTGGAGGCAGAAATGAGAGGTTCGAATTAAAGGGACTTAATCTGATTTCATTAGCAGAGCGGAGGGTGCAGGCTGGGTGATGGATTAAGATGAGGGAGGCAATATAGGGGGGCGCTGCGCTGTGGAGGGCTTTGTGGATGAAGGTAGCGAGTTTAAATTGAATTCTGTATTTAACGGGCAGCCAGTGCAGTGACCGGCACAGGGCAGAGGTGTCCGAGTAGCAGCTGGACAGGAAGATGAGCCTGGCTGCCGCATTCAGGATGGATTGGAGAGGGTAGAGTCTGGTGCAGAGGAGGCCGATCAGCAGTGAGTTGCAATAATCGAGCCGGGCGTGGATGAGGGCGACAGTGAGCGTTTTTAGCGTGTCTACAGTGAGAAAAGGGTAGATTCTTGAGATGTTCTTGAGGTGCAGCTGACATGTTCGGGCCAGAGATTGGGGTAAAGGAGAGATTGGAGTCAAATATAATCCCAAGGCAGCGGGCATCTCTATACTGAGATGGAGTGTATGTATGTGTATGTATATATATATATATATATTTTAACCAGAACACATTTTTCTAACCTTTTCTTATTCTTTATGCTACTTTCTTCAGTGTCCCTGTTGGGACTTGAACCAGGAAATCTCTCATCGCTCAGATAACACACCGCAACATTTCTGTAATGCAGTGTATTATCTCCGTTTTACAACTGACAGCCATGACAGGCCCAGAGGCCACTGTTTGCCATTGCCTTCCACCAGCCTAAACTAACCACTTACATGCCGCAGTTATCATTGACAGCGGCATCGTAAGTACACAAGGCCAGGATCTGAGTCATCTGTGATCCCGGCTGACCGGCTGATGTTACACCTGCGTTAGGGTGAAGGGAAGGGTTTCCATCTCTCTACAATGTTTTTGCAAGAGAAACAGAGAGAAATAAAAAAACGGGAGGGGGTTTTAAGAAGAAAAAACAAAACAAAACAAACTGAAAGGCTTCCATTTCGTCAGGTTTCTAGTATTGTTTTTGGACAGAAAACTAACACCGCGGACTGCGCTATTTTCTAGTCCCCCCCCCAAAAAAAGCAGAAAACTGGCGGAATGGAAGCAAATTGAAGCCTTCCCGTCTGCTTTACAGTTTATTGAAACCCCATTGAAATTAATGGAGGAAAAAAAATGGATCAATTTTTTTTCCATTTTATTTCAGTTTCTCTCCTCCGAAAATGGAGCAGAGAGACGAAAACCCGGAGCTGACCGCAGGTATGATGGAAGCCTTACAGCTACCGTCCCACTGGGGTCATCTCGGCCCACTCAACCACCATGACAGACCATCACGTCAGTCTGAGGGAGCGGTCTTGTTCCCTTGATATAAAGTAGTACGTCACGGAAGGGGTTACAAACAAGAGAAGAGCGACTTACCGGATTTGTCGAGGAGTTGGCTAAATTCCAGCATGAGTTTGTGGGATGGAGTCTTGGCGTACAGCGCCTGAAAATAAAACCGCAACTCTTAATCTTACGAAGGTTTACGGACGGCTCATTTCAGTACGATTACAACTCCTCCAAACGCATGCTGATTTTTTTTCTAAAAATGCAACAGATTTACTAGTGAAAACTCACGAATTTTCCAAGAAATGTCGTATATATTTCACTACATTTATGAAGGGGTTTTAGACACCTCACTGCGTCCAACAAAGTCATGTGGCCTAAATACGACATTGTGCCACCAAAACTGCCAAGGTTTTTGCCCAAAATAAGCCAACTTGGTTTCAGCCTTCCGCGTTGTACTTTCTATTGGTACGATTATGGGGACAAATGACTTTTGGGTCACTTGAGACGGGTAGGCCTTTATAGTCGCTGACCCATCGGGCTATGGTGGATCTGAAGGCGGCCAGGCTTCGATGAGGGCCATCAGAGATGAGGAACATAGAATCCATATAGCAGAAGGATTTCATACGATGCCCTCATTGAGGTGCTGTAGAGGAGGCCACATTGGGAAGAAAGGATGGAAGCGAATGAAGGACCACCTTGTTCTGATGGAGCACCAGAAAAGGAGTACTGCATGACAGCGTGGCGAGCTCAGGAGACATGGCGGATGGAAGTGACAGCTACCAGAAAGGCAACCTTCCAAGACAGCAGGCGGAGAGAAATGTCACACACTGGCTTGAAGGGAGAAAAATTGTAAAGCGTCTACAACCAGATGGAGGTCCCAAGGTGCTGACGGAAGAGGGGCAGCATGTGCTACTGCCTGAGGGAAAGTATTTACCAGACTTGGAAGCAAGGGGTCGTTGAAGAATGATAGTGTGGAGACTTGACCCTTTAACGAGCTGAGGCTCAAGCCCATGTCCATGCCTGATTGCTGAAAGGAAAGGATTGTGGGTTGCAGATGATGTTGCTCGCACCATCTGAAGGACTTCCATACCCTATGGTAGATGTGAGAGGAAGGTGGCTTCCTGAGCATAGTCTGGACAACGGGTTACACGAATCCTTGCGTTCAAGACGGCAGATTTAAGTGTAGCTTATGCTATTTGAGTGGCAAGGGCCATGGCTTCTTGACCAGTAGGGACATGAAATCGGTATAACAAGGATGACTTGGCCAGCCTGGCACTGTGAAAATCATGCGGACACCCTTCAGCTTCGCTTTCCTGTGGAGTCATTGAATCAGAGATGTTGGTGGAAAGGCATACAATAATGACAACTAGTTCCATGGAATCGAAAGAGCATCCGTCTACGCTTGAGGACCGCGAGTTCACGAGACAAAGGGTTGCGGACTGTTGCACCCAGATGCCGACAGATTCACAAACACTCCCTATTTGGCACATATGTACACAAATATTTCCTCGTGTAGTGCACACTCTCCTGGGTCTACGGTTTCTCTGCTGAGGAAGTGTTATCCACTTTTCCACTTATAGATCATAGAATGGTAGAGTTGGAAGGGAACTCCGGGGTCATCGGGTCCGACCCCCTGCTCAGTGCAGGATCACTAAATCATCCCAGGCAGATATTTGTCCAGCCTGTGTTTGAACACTTCCGTTGAAGGAGAACTCCCCACCTCCCGTGGTAACCTGTCCCACTCATTGATCACCCTCACTGTCTGATATATCTAATCCGTGTCTCCTCCCTTTCAGTTTCCTCCCATTGCTTCTAGTCTTTCCTTGTGCAGATGAGAATAGGGCTGATCCCTCTGCACTGTGACAGCCCTTCAGATGTTTGTAGATGGCTATTAAGTCTCCTCTCAGCCTTCTTTTTAGCTAAACATTCCCAGATCCTTTAACCGTTCCTCATAGGACATGGTTTGCAGACCGCTCACCATCTTGGTAACCCTTCTCTGAACTTGCTCAAGTTTGTCTGTCTTTTTTAAAGTGGGGTGCCGAGAACTGGACACAGTATTCCAGATGAGGTCTGACTAAGGAAGAGTAGAGGCATATAAGTACCTCATGTGATCTAGACTCTATGCTTCTCTTAATGCATCCCAGAATTTAGTTTGCATTTTTTGGCTGCTGTATCACATTGTTGACTCATGTTCAGTCTATGATCTACTAGCATACCCAAGTCTTTTTCACATGTGCTGCTACTTGGCCCAATTCCTCCCATTCTGTATGTGCTTTTTTTAATTTTTCTTGCCCAGATGTAGGACTTTGCATTTCTCCTTGTTTTGAATACTCTCTCTCCCCTAGTGTTAGCTATCCCTCCTATCTTTGTGTCGTCAGCAAATTTGATCAGATTCCCCTCAATTCCCCCTTCCAGATCATTTATAACAATGTTGACCAACACTGGTCCTAGGACAGAGCCTTGTGGTCCCCACTTGATACATTCTCCCACTTGGATGTGCAGCCATTTATGACCACTCTGAGTACGATCACTCAGCCAGTTGTGAATCCATTTAACAGTTGCCTTGTCAATCCCAGATTTCAATAAGTATGGTATGAGATACTTTGTCAAATGCTTTACTAAAGTCATGATATACTATATGTACTGCATTTCCCTGATCCACCCAGTCGGTGATCCACTCCCAGAATGTGGATGGCCGAGATGTGTCTCTCCATCCAATGGAGGATTACGGCAGCCTCCCTAATCCCCATTCCTCTTCTTGTGCCACCTTGGTGGTGTATGTACGCAACGGCCATCACGGTGTCCATCTGGACACGAAACAGACGACTGACCAGAATCTGTGACCAACTGGTCATGCACAGGCGGATGTCTGAGTTCAGGCATGTTGATGTGGAGGGATGATACCAAGTTGGACCATTGTCTCTGTATGGTCAGGTGGCCTAGAATTATCCCCCAGCCCGAGAGGTTGTAATCCGTGGTTATTAACCTTCCAGCAGGGGGGATGGAAGGTGTTGCCAGACTGAATGGCAAGATGACGAACTAGAAATGATTCACCTGGACTGCAAAATAAAGAAAGCGCTGGCGAGACTGGCGAATCGGGATGCGGAGATGGGCATTTTTGATGTCTATCGGCAATGGACATGCGCCTTACTCGATAGAAGCAATCACTACCCGGATGGATTCCATACGAAAATGACCTACTCTGACAGCGATAGAGGAGCTTTAGATCTAGGACTGGGCGAACCGATCCGTCCCTCTTGGGGACCATTAACAGGTTGGAGTAAAATCCGGTAAAATGTTTGTGAGAAGGAATGGAGATAATGACATCCTTGTCAAGCAAATCTTGAATAGCTCGAAGGTAATACACAGGGTAAATAAAAAGACTATCCGCGCTCCAAGGGAATACGGGGCTCCGATGCAGGATAATAATGTCCTTCTTTATTAATATTCCATCACTGGTTTCGCGAGCAACGCGTTTCGGTAGATATAATACCTTTTTCAAGCTCCATACATTTACAAATGACTGACAAACATAAATAGGCACTCACATGTCCTCGGAATTGTCTACAGCACGGTGCAGGGCAGCTCCGTAATTAGCGGGGGCGTAGTACAAGCCTCCCAGGTAAATCACACGTCATACAGGTAAGACACCTGGAACGCCCATCTGAGCTCCATGGTCTTCAATAAAACTTTATTTGGGTTGCTAGTGAACAGCAACCTTCATTAAAGCTATGTGCACACCCGCTATACGCTGGTTATAAATAGATTAAAATTTCAATAAAAATACACAATATTCAAATAAAAAACCAATGAATAAAGTTTGCATAAATAAGTTAACAAAATAACTTCTATGTTATAAATCAATATAAAAATGATATAATCACTATAAAATGCATATTTACCTATATTTACACAGCACTTCTCTATACATACATTATCAATAAATATCATATATATATGTAAAATTAATTAACCCCATAATGATCCCTACTAAAAAGACCATAGTAATTTATTTACATTAATTTTAATATTACATATCATGTTTCATATTTTTTCGAGTACTTCATTTAAGCCGTATGGACATAAGGTGTTGAGTCTATGAATCCAAAACATCTCACGCCTTCTTAGTTCACTAACAAAAAAATATGAAACATGATATGTAATATTAAAATTAATGTAAATAAATTACTATGGTCTTTTTAGTAGGGATCATTATGGGGTTAATTAATTTTACATATATATATATGATATTTATTGATAATGTATGTATAGAGAAGTGCTGTGTAAATATAGGTAAATATGCATTTTATAGTGATTATATCATTTTTATATTGATTTATAACATAGAAGTTATTTTGTTAACTTATTTATGCAAACTTTATTCATTGGTTTTTTATTTGAATATTGTGTATTTTTATTGAAATTTTAATCTATTTATAACCAGCGTATAGCGGGTGTGCACATAGCTTTGATGAAGGTTGCTGTTCACTAGCAACCCAAATAAAGTTTTATTGAAGACCATGGAGCGCAGATGGGCGTTCCAGGTGTCTTACCTGTAGGACATGTGATTTACCTGGGAGGCTTGTACTACGCCCCCGCTAATTACGGAGCTGCCCTGCACCGTGCTGTAGACAATTCCGAGGACATGTGAGTGCCTATTTATGTTTGTCAGTCATTTGTAAATGTATAGAGCTTTAGAAAGGTATTCTATCTACCGAAACGCGTTGCTCGCGAAACCAGTGATGGAATATTAAAGGGGTTGTCCCGCGGCAGCAAGTGGGGTTATACACTTCTGTATGGCCATATTAATGCACTTTGTAATGTACATTGTGCATTAATTATGAGCCATACAGAAGTTATAAAAAGTTTTATACTTACCTGCTCCGTTGCTAGCGTCCTCGTCTCCATGGAGCCGACTAATTTTTGGCCTCCGATGGCCAAATTAGCCGCGCTTGCGCAGTCCGGGTCTTCAGCAGTCTTCTATGGAGCCGCTCGTGCCAGAGAGCGGCTCCGTGTAGCTCCGCCCCGTCACGTGCCGATTCCAGCCAATCAGGAGGCTGGAATCGGCAGTGGACCGCACAGAAGAGCTGCGGTCCACGAAGGTAGAAGATCCCGGCGGCCATCTTCAGCAGGTGAGTATGAAGACGCCGGACCGCCGGGATTCAGGTAAGCGCTGTGCGGGTGGTTTTTTTAACCCCTGCATCGGGGTTGTCTCGCGCCGAACGGGGGGGGGGGGGGGGTTAAAAAAAAAAAAAAACCCGTTTCGGCGCGGGACATCTCCTTTAATAAAGAAGGACATTATTATCCTGCATCGGAGCCCCGTATTCCCTTGGAGCGCGGATAGTCTTTTCCTTTACTCTGTGTACCTGTACTAAGCCCCGGTTATCCGGTGTAGCTTACTCGGAACGGTCCTGCGGCTCTCCGATCAAGGTCGGATGGAATAAAAGGCTTAACTATAAGCGAACGTGGATCACGGTGTCAGCGAGGTGCCTTGTGAAAGGTATCCTCGTCTGGCACCAGGTGAGTTAACACTCATTCTTTGTCATTTCTGTTATAGCTATATAGCATATTTTGAAAAAACCATCGAGGCGCCCCCTCATAACATATTCGAAGGTAATACAAACGTACTGCGAATGGGACGGTGGTGGAGAAGCGAAAAACGCTCTGAGGGGACAGAATGAAAATCTATAGTGTATCTTGAAGAGACGATCTCACACACCCAGCAATCCTGAATGTCAGCAATACATGTGTCCCTAAATAGCAGGAGACGGACCCCCTACCCTAAATGACACGGGTGGAGGCCACCCTTAATGGGGAGGAGAATTTTGTCGAGGGGGGCTTGGCTGCTTCAGAACGAGGACACCATGAAGGGCACGGTTCGAAGAAGGATGGATGCTTTTTGCAGTCTTGAAGGGACTGGCACGACCGATAGTGAAGAGGAACACCTCAGGGAATGGATACATAAGGTCCAAGTGCTTAAGCTTGAGGAAATGTTTATCTGAGATGGACCATTCTCTGGTCACAATATGCTCAAAATCCAAACGAGTGGGGAATGTTTTATATGAACATCTAGCGTGTCGGAAGGAGAAGGAGCCTGAGGTAACAGAGGACCGTCTCTTTTACCGCCTGTATGAGAAGGTCTACCGCAGTGGAGACTTTGGAAGACTGTTCCTCATTTAAGGAAGAGTCAGAATCCGATATTTCGCCGGTAGAACAGGAGCCGTCCCTAGAGGGGACCGAGTGGGATGATGGGGGGGGAAAGCAAGGTGGAGGAAGGAGGCGACGGTGTAGGACCATGTGAACTTCAGCACAGTTGATGTTTGGAGGGTCCGCCATACAAGCATTCCAGTAGGAGCGATTCCTGAACACCAGACCCTTCAGCCGAGTTCTGGCTGGATGCTTTGTCCAGCATCTCCACAATGGACCTGGAGGTTTTTGTGAGATCCGCCATCGCTATCAAGAGGGAGGTGGATGTCCCTGAGACATATTTACTGGCTGGTCTGGGAGGCAGGAAGTTGGTGCAAAGGGGCTCCTGTTGCCCGCATAAAACTTTGGTGCAACATTGAGAGCATGCAAAGTAACTCACCAAGGTGGTGCTGTAATCACTGGATTTCCCCTTCGAATCTGACATGGTAGCTTTTTTGCTGAGGTAAATTCGCCTAGCTGCATGAGGGCACAATGTAAGGGCTCAGAGCAACAGTAGGCCAAGTTGGAAAGGAGCTGCCTAGGGCAGGTCTTACCCATGTCCAGGAGTTCCCCTCCGAAGTGTGCAGAAGAGGAGCCACTGAAAATGGTGCCAAGAAAACTGGAGGTGGGATTATTCGCTAGTAGCAGAAATCCCACCGCTAGAAGCGTTTCGAAACCAGGACGAAGTCCCCATAACATGGCACAGCCTAAGAAAACCAAATTACCTCCCCTCCCCTGTTGGCATGGAGTAGAAACCCAGGAATAGGGATGGGAAGAGACAAGAATAGGGGACCCCCATACTTACCTTTCCTAGAGGAGAAGGACCACATGCCATCAACTCCATTCCTGATCCTTAACTACATCTCGCCGCCCTTTGGTAGAGGAGGGCAGCCCAGGGGTCCGAGCGAAAGGATATTCGCTGGTAGTTCACAATAGTTAGTGCTTTTCTGTGCCACCTTGCCTTTGGGAGGTAGGGAAGTTAGTGGCAACCCTGGTGTCCCTCCTTAGTAGGGGGGATTCTATCATCTTGTGAATCCACAAAGTCCAAAGAACTCCAGGAACTTGAAGACCTGAAGCAGGAGGTCTGCCTCCTATGGACACCAAGCTAAAAACAGATTTAGCCGAGTGGCTGCAGGAGGGGTATATCTGGTAGGCGGAGTTAACTCTTCCTTTGCTTAGTATCTGCCTCCTAGTGGCAGGAGCTATACCCATGTTCTCCAATGTGTCCCCCAATGACACAGCTGACAATTAAATATTGCACTAGACATGTACTTTACAGGGACTTATTTTAAATGCTCTCCAATGTGTTGAGGGCGCACAAAGATTTACATTGGGGAAGGGGGGGAGCTATACAATGGGGTTCCTACCTCCGTGAGACAAATTTTGGGTCTTCCAAAACATCCCAGATACTTAGTTGTGGGACCTCGTAATGAGACCCAACTCTGTACAGTAAAGCACCTCTGTCTATGTAGGGGATACATGAAGCGGGGTGATAACACTCACTCTGAGCTCTTTCATCAGCTTGTCTGTGGGAGCGCCGTTCCTCAGCATGAACTCGTACAGGTACACGTGGGCGTTAGGATTGACCGGGTTCCTGGTGTCATAAGCGTAGTCTGTCAGAACTTGTTCTGCTTTCTCTTTTTCACCAGAGGATTCAAGAAGCTGAAGAAAGAAAAAATAAAAATTATTGGCAAAAACATGGCGTCCGGCCGTCTGCAACTTAAATCGACCCTCCGGTTCTGGGTGAAGAAAAAAACTCTGTCCTGGAGCCGGAGGTTATATTACCCGGTGTTGATCAATCTTCACATTACCTAATCCCAGCAGAGCTTTGGTAGTATTAGACTATCAACACACTATACCTGCTCTCCGATTGGCCGGAGCTGCTCACGTTAACAGTGCGCATTGGGTAGCTAGAAAGTGACAGCTGTCATCTTAGACAACTTTAAAAAAAAAAAAAGAAAAAAAAGCGGGACCCTGAACCGGTGGATTGGAGGGATACCAGCAGGTAATACCCCCTCCCCCCATGACCTTCAGCCCTGGGACACAATTTTGCCCCAAAACCAGAGTGTTGCTTTAAGCTTACAAGGGGGTTGTCAGACAAATTACACTTTCTGTATCATTTGGTTCCATCATAAGATGAAGTGGTCTGGCCAGGTGGTACCGTTCGGAATCCCCCAACGTGGATGCGATTGAGCTCTTGCGCACGCACGCACACACACCCTCCCCCGTGTCTGGCCGTTCATCCATTTTGATGTCACATGTCACCTGCAGTTTTTTTCTGTGACATTGATCCACCAGCTTTTAGTCCTGATAGTAATGCGCACCGATCCTCAGGATGGGTCACCAATCATCGGAGGGGGTCCACCGATTGTCGATCCCTGACAATCAGATCATTGAAGTGACAGTGGTGCTCGGGTGAGCGCCGCTGTCACTTCAGTCCATACCAGGCACAGCGCTGCTCATTGTAAAGTGGCTGTGTCTGGTACTGCAGCTCTGTCCCATTCACTTGAATAACATGGGCCTGCTCTCAGGCCAGGTGATGAATGAAGAGGACATCACTGACCTAAGAAGAGGCCGCAGCTCTCGCTGGAGCGCTGCGGCCCCTCTAGTCAGCAAGGATTACAAGCAACAGACCACTGGGTCATCAAAAATTTAGTGCTAAAAAACTCCTTAGGGACGCAGCCTTTTTTTAAAAAACTTTTTTTTTTTTTTTTTTTTAGCATTTTTGGTTTTTCCTACCGCTTTTTAAAAAAAAAAAAAAAAACATCTTAACTCCTTTATTTATCCATCGACCTCGCTGTCCGAGGCTTGTTTTTTGTGGGACGAGTTGTATTTTTCAATGGTGCTATTTAATGTAGTGAAAAACATTTAAAAAAAACTTGAAGTGGAGTAAAATGGAAAAAACTAAAAATTCCACCATCTTTGGCTGCGGCTTATTTCTACGGCGTACACAAGGCAACAAAAATAACCTTTTTTTTCTAGACGACGTTCGCCGTGCGCGGTAGATAACGCATTACTCTGAGAGATGGGACTTGTACAGTCGCAGCGCAGCAGTTATGCCAAATGTGTATTTTTGTTTTATTATTTAGATTATTTTATTATAAAATATGGTTAACATTTTTTTTACCTTTTATTTTTTTTTTTAAGAATTAGTAAAAAACTTTTTTACACTTAGTTTTACTTTCTTTTCTTAGTGCCCAGAGGGGACAAGAACTTGCGATGCTTCGATCACTCCTGCAGTATGATGTAATGCCATAGCATTAAATCATATCGTGATCTGACAAGCAGTCTATCTAGCCACCCCACGGGGACGGCTTGATGGGCATTCTAGTAGGACAGTCCTGGGGCCTTTCAGAAGGCCCCCGGCTGCCATGACACCCGCAATCTCATCGTGGGGTCTGTACGGGACCTTGGAACATCAGCTGGGGGATTGAAAGTACAAAAAAAGACTGAAAACTACCGCTCGTGCCGCAGAGAATCAGCGCTCATGTGGCTCGGTTGTCAGAAAGACGTTACGACTCTTCGAGAGAGGGGATGGAAAGATAAAAAGGAAGAGGAGCTGCGGAGGGAAGGGGTTAATATTGGTGTCACGGTCAGGATAATCACCTACATGCACGTAGTTGAGGACGAAGGGATCCCACACTCCAGGGAACTGCAGCATCTCCTGGAAGGCGCTGGCGGCCAGCCGGTGGTAGGTGCCCATGGCCTGCACCGCGGAGCACTGCGTAGAGAAGTCTTCTGCTGGAGGAGGAAGAGTCATCAGAAGACGCAGCGCAGTAGAGGAAGATTACCAGCGCTTCTTCACATTACCGTTCTGAGCAGCTGCAGCCCCCCGATCCACCCAGGATCGGTAGTTCAGGACGGCTCCGTGCGCCCGGATCAGCTTCTGCATCATCGACTGCTTGATAGAGTGCCGACCGAAAACCCAACTCTCAGACTCAGAGAGCACCCGGCGCGCCTCAGCATTGTTCCCGATGCACAGGAGGTGGTAGACCTGCTCCAGGGACATCTAAGAGAAGACGAGAGTCACTACGGGGCAGTATCATAGCAGTTATATTCTTGTACATAGGGGGCAGTATTATAGCAGTTATATTCTTGTACATAGGAGGCAGTATTATAGTAGTTATATTCTTGTACATAGGGGGCAGTATTATAGTAGTTATATTCTTGTACATAGGGGGCAGTATTATAGTAGTTATATTCTTGTACATAGAGGGCAGTATTATAGTAGATATATTCTTGTACATAGGAGGCAGTATTATAGTAGTTATATTCTTGTACATAGGAGGCAGTATTATAGTAGTTATATTCTTGTACATAGGGGGCTGTATTATAGTAGTTATATTCTTGTACATAGGGGGCTGTATTATAGTAGTTATATTCTTGTACATAGGGGGCTGTATTATAGTAGTTATATTCTTGTACATAGGGGGGCTGTAGTATAGTAGTTCTATTCTTGTACATAGGGGGCAGTATTATAGTAGTTATATTCTTGTACATAGGGGGCAGTATTATAGTGGTTCTATTCTTGTACATAGGGGGCAGTATTATAGCAGTTATATTCTTGTACATAGGGGGCAGTATTATAGCAGTTATTTTCTTGTACATAGGAGGCAGTATTATAGCAGTTATTTTCTTGTACATAGGAGGCAGTATTATAGTAGTTATATTCTTGTACATAGGGGGCAGTATTATAGTAGGTATATTCTTGTACATAGGGGGCAGTATTATAGTAGGTATATTCTTGTATATAGGGGTCAGTATTATAGTAGTTATATTCTTGTACATAGGAGCAGTATTATAGTAGTTATATTCTTGTACATAGGGGGCAGTATTATAGTAGTTATATTCTTGTACATAGGGGGCAGTATTATAGTAGTTATATTCTTGTACATAGGGGGCAGTATTATAGTAGTTATATTCTTGTACATAGGGGGCAGTATTATAGTAGTTATATTCTTGTACATAGGAGGCAGTATTATAGTAGTTATATTCTTGTACATAGGAGGCAGTATTATAGTAGTTATATTCTTGTACATAGGGGGCAGTATTATAGTAGTTATATTCTTGTACATACGGGGCAGTATTATAGTAGTTATATTCTTGTACATACGGGGCAGTATTATAGTAGTTATATTCTTGTACATAGGGGCAGTATTATAGTAGTTATATTCTTGTACATAGGGAGCAGTATTATAGTAGTTATATTCTTGTATATAGGGAGCAGTATTATAGTAGTTATATTCTTGTACATAGGAGGCAGTATTATAGTAGTTATATTCTTGTACATAGGGGGCAGTATTATAGTAGTTATATTCTTGTATATAGGGAGCAGTATTATAGTAGTTATATTCTTGTACATAGGAGCAGTATTATAGTAGTTATATTCTTGTACATAGGGGGCAGTATTATAGTAGTTATATTCCTGTACATAGGAGGCAGTATTATAGTAGTTATATTCTTGTACATAGGGGGCAGTATTATAGTAGTTATATTCTTGTACATAGGGGCAGTATTATAGTAGTTATATTCTTGTACATAGGAGGCAATATTATAGTAGTTATATTCTTGTACATAGGAGGCAATATTATAGTAGTTATATTCTTGTACATAGGAGGCAATATTATAGTAGTTATATTCTTGTACATAGGGGCGGTATTATAGTAGTTATATTCTTGTACATAGGGGGCGGTATTATAGTAGTTATATTCTTGTACATAGGAGGCAGTATTATAGTAGTTATATTCCTGTATATAGGGGGCAGTATTATAGTAGTTATATTCTTGTACATAGGGGCAGTATTATAGTAGTTATATTCTTGTACATAGGGGGCAGTATTATAATAGTTATATTCTTGTACATAGGGGGCAGTATTATAGTAGTTATATTCTTGTACATAGGGGTCAGTATTATAGTAGTTATATTCTTGTACATAGGAGCAGTATTATAGTAGTTATATTCTTGTACATAGGGGGCAGTATTATAGTAGTTCTATTCTTGTACATAGGGGGCAGTATTATAGTAGTTATATTCTTGTACATAGGGGGCAGTATTATAGCGGTTCTATTCTTGTACATAGGGGGCAGTATTATAGCAGTTATATTCTTGTACATAGGGGGCAGTATTATAGCAGTTATTTTCTTGTACATAGGAGGCAGTATTATAGCAGTTATTTTCTTGTACATAGGAGGCAGTATTATAGTAGTTATATTCTTGTACATAGGGGGCAGTATTATAGTAGGTATATTCTTGTACATAGGGGGCAGTATTATAGTAGTTATATTCTTGTATATAGGGGTCAGTATTATAGTAGTTATATTCTTGTACATAGGAGCAGTATTATAGTAGTTATATTCTTGTACATAGGGGGCAGTATTATAGTAGTTATATTCTTGTACATAGGGGGCAGTATTATAGTAGTTATATTCTTGTACATAGGGGGCAGTATTATAGTAGTTATATTCTTGTACATAGGGGGCAGTATTATAGTAGTTATATTCTTGTACATAGGAGGCAGTATTATAGTAGTTATATTCTTGTACATAGGAGGCAGTATTATAGTAGTTATATTCTTGTACATAGGGGGCAGTATTATAGTAGTTATATTCTTGTACATACGGGGCAGTATTATAGTAGTTATATTCTTGTACATAGGGGGCAGTATTATAGTAGTTATATTCTTGTACATACGGGGCAGTATTATAGTAGTTATATTCTTGTACATACGGGGCAGTATTATAGTAGTTATATTCTTGTATATAGGGAGCAGTATTATAGTAGTTATATTCTTGTACATAGGAGGCAGTATTATAGTAGTTATATTCTTGTACATAGGGGGCAGTATTATAGTAGTTATATTCTTGTATATAGGGAGCAGTATTATAGTAGTTATATTCTTGTACATAGGAGCAGTATTATAGTAGTTATATTCTTGTACATAGGGGGCAGTATTATAGTAGTTATATTCCTGTACATAGGAGGCAGTATTATAGTAGTTATATTCTTGTACATAGGGGGCAGTATTATAGTAGTTATATTCTTGTACATAGGGGCAGTATTATAGTAGTTATATTCTTGTACATAGGAGGCAATATTATAGTAGTTATATTCTTGTACATAGGAGGCAATATTATAGTAGTTATATTCTTGTACATAGGAGGCAATATTATAGTAGTTATATTCTTGTACATAGGGGCGGTATTATAGTAGTTATATTCTTGTACATAGGGGGCGGTATTATAGTAGTTATATTCTTGTACATAGGAGGCAGTATTATAGTAGTTATATTCCTGTATATAGGGGGCAGTATTATAGTAGTTATATTCTTGTACATAGGGGCAGTATTATAGTAGTTATATTCTTGTACATAGGGGGCAGTATTATAATAGTTATATTCTTGTACATAGGGGGCAGTATTATAGTAGTTATATTCTTGTACATAGGGGTCAGTATTATAGTAGTTATATTCTTGTACATAGGAGCAGTATTATAGTAGTTATATTCTTGTACATAGGGGGCAGTATTATAGTAGTTATATTCTTGTACATAGGGGGCAGTATTATAGTAGTTATATTCTTGTACATAGGGGGCAGTATTATAGTAGTTATATTCTTGTACATAGGGGGCAGTATTATAGTAGTTATATTCTTGTACATAGGGGGCAGTATTATAGTAGTTATATTCTTGTACATAGGAGGCAGTATTATAGTAGTTATATTCTTGTACATAGGAGGCAGTATTATAGTAGTTATATTCTTGTACATAGGGGGCAGTATTATAGTAGTTATATTCTTGTACATAGGGGGCAGTATTATAGTAGTTATATTCTTGTACATAGGGGGCAGTATTATAGTAGTTATATTCTTGTACATAGGGGCAGTATTATAGTAGTTATATTCTTGTACATAGGGAGCAGTATTATAGTAGTTATATTCTTGTATATAGGGAGCAGTATTATAGTAGTTATATTCTTGTACATAGGAGGCAGTATTATAGTAGTTATATTCTTGTACATAGGGGGCAGTATTATAGTAGTTATATTCTTGTATATAGGGAGCAGTATTATAGTAGTTATATTCTTGTACATAGGAGCAGTATTATAGTAGTTATATTCTTGTACATAGGAGCAGTATTATAGTAGTTATATTCTTGTACATAGGGGGCAGTATTATAGTAGTTATATTCCTGTACATAGGAGGCAGTATTATAGTAGTTATATTCTTGTACATAGGGGGCAGTATTATAGTAGTTATATTCTTGTACATAGGGGCAGTATTATAGTAGTTATATTCTTGTACATAGGAGCAGTATTATAGTAGTTATATTCTTGTACATAGGGGCAGTATTATAGTAGTTATATTCTTGTACATAGGGGCAGTATTATAGTAGTTATATTCTTGTACATAGGGGAGCAGTATTATAGTAGTTATATTCTTGAATATAGGAGCAGTATTATAGTAGTTATATTCTTGAATATAGGAGCAGTATTATAGTAGTTATATTCTTGTACATAGGGGGCAGTATTATAGTAGTTATATTCTTGTACATAGGGGGCAGTATTATAGTAGTTATATTCTTGTACATAGGGGGCGGTATTATAGTAGTTATATTCTTGTACATAGGAGGCAGTATTATAGTAGTTATATTCCTGTATATAGGGGGCAGTATTATAGTAGTTATATTCTTGTACATAGGGGCAGTATTATAGTAGTTATATTCTTGTACATAGGGGGCAGTATTATAATAGTTATATTCTTGTACATAGGGGGCAGTATTATAGTAGTTATATTCTTGTACATAGGAGGCAGTATTATAGTAGTTATATTCTTGTACATAGGGGGCAGTATTATAGTAGTTATATTCTTGTACATAGGGGGCAGTATTATAGTAGTTATATTCTTGTATATAGGGGGCAGTATTATAGTAGTTATATTCTTGTACATAGGAGGCGGTATTATAGTAGTTATATTCTTGTACATAGGAGGCAGTATTATAGTAGTTATATTCTTGTCCATAGGGGGCAGTATTATAGTAGTTATATTCTTGTACATAGGGGAGCAGTATTATAGTAGTTATATTCTTGAATATAGGAGCAGTATTATAGTAGTTATATTCTTGTACATAGGGGGCAGTATTATAGTAGTTATATTCTTGTATATAGGGGGCAGTATTATAGTAGTTATATTCTTGTCCATAGGGGGCAGTATTATAGTAGTTATATTCTTGTACATAGGGGAGCAGTATTATAGTAGTTATATTCTTGAATATAGGAGCAGTATTATAGTAGTTATATTCCTGTATATAGGGGGCAGTATTACAGTAGTTATATTCTTGTACATAGGGGGCAGTATTATAGTAGTTATATTCTTGTACATAGGGGGCAGTATTATAGTAGTTATATTCTTGTACATAGGGGGCAGTATTATAGTAGTTATATTCTTGTACATAGGGGGCAGTATTATAGTAGTTATATTCTTGTACATAGGGGGCAGTATTATAGTAGTTATATTCTTGTACATAGGGGGCAGTATTATAGAAGTTAAATTTTTGCCCATGACAGAGTGTGACTAAATCTCATAACTGCTACAATACAGTAAGCTGGTGCACATGAACACAACAGGTCTCTTAAGTATGCGAAACCCCTTGGCACATATCATTGGCCAATCTAAAGCGCATGGATGGCGTCCCTTTGCGCTGTATAACCGCACACAGTACGAATGTATTGGTGACCAGGTTATAATAGGACACTAAAGAGTGTCTGGTAGAATTATATCTGAAAGTAGAAAAACAGTGGATGACATGAAATCAGGAGGCAGTCTGGGCAGCGCCAGCTCTGGGTGCGCCTCATTACATGGCCAGAAAATACAGGATCTCATTAACCTGCATCCTGGATAAACAATGTAAACTGTGAGAACATAGAGCCAAGTACAGGCAGCAATTATCAGCTCAACCCCGTCCTGCAGCGTCCAGCGCAACAAGAACCACATTACAAACACTGACAGGAAGGAGGAGCTGGCCAACATCAATATCACATATTACCGGCAGGAGGCAGCATGGATATTTCATTACTCCACCAGCAGAATAGTGAGTGCAGCTCTGGAGTATAATACAGGATATAACTCAGGATCAGTACAGGATAAGTAATGTATGTACACGGTGACTCCATCAGCAGAATAGTGAGTGCAGCTCTGGAGTATAATACAGGATATAACTCAGGATCAGTACGGGATAAGTAATGTATGTACACAGTGACTCCACCAGCAGAATAGTGAGTGCAGCTCTGCAGTATAATACAGGATGTAACTCAGGATCAGTACGGGATAAGTAATGTATGTACACAGTGACTCCACCAGCAGAATAGTGAGTGCAGCTCTGGAGTATAATACAGGATGTAACTCAGGATCAGTACAGGATAAGTAACGTATGTACACAGTGACCCCACCAGCAGAATAGTGAGTGCAGCTCTGGATATAATACAGGATGTAACTCAGGATCAGTACAGGATAAGTAATGTATGCACACAGTGACTCCACCAGCAGAATAGTGAGTGCAGCTCTGGAGTAGAATAGAGAATAAAGTCTCTAAATTTGTGGAGCTCGTTGCGACTCCGTCTCCCATATGCCAAGACCTTTTTCTGCTGTCTACACTGAAAGCAGCGGTCAGACACAATGTGTATAGAGCGTTAGACATACGCAGATGCTACAAACTCACCATAAGATAGTTGTTCACCCCAATGTTCTTCATGGCTTCATGGAACGCATTGACATCTTCACTGGTGCTTTTGGGATGATTTAATAGGATCTCAGTTCCTAATCTCCAAATGATCTGTAAAAAAAACAATTAAAAAAAGTCAGTATATAAAGAGTTAACAAACAGAGTTTACATTTCTTCCAACAGACAAGTAACTTTCTGGATATTTAAAGGGGTTGTCCAACATGGGCAAGTTATCCCGTGCCAACAGGGTGGGTGCTAACTTGTTGATTGATGGGGGTCTGACCGCTGTATTCTGAGAATGGGGGTAGGGTGTGCCCGGAAAGACTGGAGCGACGGGCACACACGGGCACTCCATTCATCTCAATGGGACCATCTCTGGTGGTCCAACTGGACTGAACGGCACATGTGTGACCCCAGCTTCCGTCATCCACAGGAGCGTCCCAGCAGTCGGACCACCAGCATATCCTGGGACAAGAGGGAACAAGTAGTCCGTCACCTCGGGGGCTTCTCTGTATATGGCGGTGTTTCGCGTCACAAGCATCTGCAAATAGCTGATGAGGAATTCCGCCGCCCTTTCCCAGCGATTCTCCCGCATGGCCCGGTGGATGAGCCGGAGACACCGGTTGGCGGTCATATAACAGTTCTTTGTGTGTCTTCCCAACGTTTCTGGAGATAGAAGGAAGCAAAAAGCGCTTGTTACAAAGTGGAAGAGACGCGGAGGCCGCCGACTCCTCTTTCACGCATCAAGCGGCGCCCATCCTTGGAGGCGCCCATCACTGCGGATGTGAGGCAGGGATCATGGCGCCAAAGAATTGTCTGTCTTTGTACCGAGGCGCACTGGGGTTTGTTCACACGGCGGAATGTGATGCGTTTTTTTTCCGTGTGGATTCCGCCTATGAAATCCATGAATTTCTGCTGCGGCTCCTCACACATATCCGTGCGCGCAAATTCCGACGCAATCCTGTGCGGATCTGCGTTAAGAAATGACACTCCTTAACACGGATCCGCGTAAGTTCCACAGGCAGATTTTGCCCGTTCACATGGCAATATCCGCGGCAAAACACACAGCAGAAGTTCACAGGTGCCTTTAAAGGGGTTGTCCCGCGCCGAAACGTTTTTTTTTTTTTTTTTAAACCCCCCCCCCCCCCTGTTCGGCGCGAGACAACCCCGATGCAGGGGTTAAAAAAACAACCCGCACAGCGCTTACCTGAATCCCGGCGGTCCGGCGTCTTCATACTTACCTGCTGAAGATGGCCGCCGGGATCCTCTTCCTCCGTGGACCGCAGGGCTTCTGTGCGGTCCATTGCCGATTCCAGCCTCCTGATTGGCTGGAATCGGCACGTGACGGGGCGGAGCTACACGGAGCCTGCATTCTGCACGAGCGGCCCCATAGAAGACTGCAGAAGACCCGGACTGCGCAAGCGCGGCTAATTTAGCCATCGGAGGGCGAAAATTAGTCGGCTCCATGGGAACGAGGACGCCAGCAACGGAGCAGGTAAGTATAAAACTTTTTATAACTTCTGTATGGCTCATAATTAATGCACAATGTATATTACAAAGTGCGTTATTATGGCCATGCAGAAGTGTATAGACCCACTTGCTGCCGCGGGACAACCCCTTTAAGGCGGAATCCATGCTAAAAAAAAAAATCCATGTCAGATTGCACCGTGTGAACGTAGCCTTAGGATTCTTTCACACAGACGACACAGAGATCGCCGTGAGAAAATCGCAGATGTGTTCCCGCGATTTCTGTACGATATTGCTGCATTTTCTCACGCCGATATCGAGACTTTGCAGGGGGTTGGGGTGGTTGGATGGGGAACTTGAAATATAAGCCCTTCCCCAAAAATAAGCCCTAGCTGCATTTCAAAACACAATTCATTATCTAACAGGCGCGGTGCGCTCCACCACATTTCTTCCCCCAAAGCACCGTTGCACTTGTTTGCCGTCTTCAGCTGCTACTTCCTGGTCAGAAGGGTTCATAAATCCCGCCTCCAGAAGCGCTGGCTCTGACTGGTTTTTGAGCGCCACGGCTCAGCCAATCACTGTAGCGCTCGATGAACCAATCACTGCCATTACATGCTTAGGGTGACTACCCACGGGCTTCACATTCATGTGATTCGTAGCGCTGCCGCATCGTGGGAAAAATCGCATTATTCATCCGCAGAGTGAACATGTTAAGAAACAATATAAGTGCAATACCAGAACTGCACCTTATTGTCGCCCCGTCTCCAGGAAGAAAAAAAACATTTTATAAAGTCATAATTACACCAAAATGGTACCTGGAGAAACTACAGCCCGTCCCGTAAAAAACAAGCCCTCATACAGTGACAGAAAAAAACAAGACAAAAACGAAAAAAACAAAAAAACTTAGGTCAGAAAAAGCATTTTTTAATGATAGAACTCAAAAAAAAAAAACAATCGAAAAATGTGGCATCGTCGTGATCGCACCGATCATAAAATAAAGTCAGCGCGACATTTTTGCCATCTATGCCGGAAAAAAACAAGACCGTCCACACCCCCCTCCAAAAATAAAAAACAAATGCTACCACTGCCTCTTTCTTTCCATTTTTCATTCCCCCACTTAGGTTTTCATAAGTTCTTAAGCTCATTATAGGGTTAAAGCGACACTGAACAATACAACCCGCTGATGGTTCTCCATCAGGGCCGATATCTAAAACCGCCGAGCGCTACAATCACTCAGAGCTAGTAAATCGCAGCGATTCCTGGCCGGTGCCGACAGAGCTTTACCGTTCCTCTCCCCACTGTGACACCGGCTCGACACACCCAACATACCGAGAGCGCGCCATTCTCTACGGGACTTACCCCCAGGTCCCATGGGAAGAGTGATGCCGAACTCCTCCTCCTCTTCCTCAGCCGGTACATCCATTGCCTCTGCCGCTACATCCATTGCCTCTGCCGCTACATCCATTTCCACTGACGGTACTGCCGCTACATCCATTTCCACTGACGGTACTGCCGCTACAGCCGGTACATCCATTTCCACTGACGGTACTGACGGTAGTACTTCCACTGACGGTACTTCCATTTCCACTGACGGTAGTGACGGTAGTACTTCCACTGACGGTAGTACTTCCACTGACGGTACTGACGGTAGTACTTCCACTGACGGTACTGACGGTAGTACTTCCACTGACGGTAGTGACGGTAGTACTTCCACTGACGGTAGTACTTCCACTGACGGTACTGACGGTAGTACTTCCACTGACGGTACTGACGGTAGTACTTCCACTGACGGTACTGACGGTAGTACTTCCACTGACGGTACTGACGGTAGTACTTCCACTGACGGTACTGACGGTAGTACTTCCACTGACGGTACTGACGGTAGTACTTCCACTGACGGTGGTACTTCCACTGCCGGTACTGACGGTGGTACTTCCACTGCCGGTACTGCCGGTGGTACTTCCACTGCCGGTACTGCCGGTAGTACTTCCACTGCCGGTACTGCCGGTACTGACGGTAGTACTTCCACTGCCGGTGGTACTTCCACTGCCGGTACTGACGGTGGTACTTCCACTGCCGGTGGTACTTCCACTGCCGGTGGTACTTCCACTGCCGGTGGTACTTCCACTGCCGGTGGTACTTCCACTGCCGGTGGTGCCGGTACTTCCACTGCCGGTACTTCCACTGCCGGTACTGCCACTGCCTCTGCTAAATCAATAACAAAAAAGGATTGTTAATCGGCCCGATGCATTTAGTAGTCAGAAGTCGCGATGAGAAATCTACCGTTTTGCGTGTTCATCTCCTACACAGAACTACGGCAATCTAAGCCGGTGTAGTCTGACTCCTCCGATCCTATTTATAGCTCATAAGGAAGTAGTATGGGAGGGGAGGGGACATACTTAATCTTTTTTTACCTCTGGGCCATTACAAATGCAGCGATGCTTCATACGTGATTTTTTATTTCCGCACAGTAAGAGGAGGGTCTGAAGTATTTTTTTTTAATTTTCCCGGTATTTTATCATTTTTTTATAATAGACTACAATATATCAGTATTGCAGTGTATTATAAAGCCTATAAAGTTCAGACAGAGGCTGAGCCTCACAGGCCGCCATAGAGGCAGACTTGGAAGCTATAGCCAAGCCTCAGGGTGCAATAGCAACCCATCAGGACCTCACAATCACATCCGGGGGCTCTGATGGGTTAGAGAGGGAGCCCCCTCCCTCTGTCAGCCTTTTACATGTCGTGGTCACACTGACTGAGGTGTGTGAAGGGTTAAACACCAGGGATCTGAGGGCTCTTCAGTCCCCGGTGGTAGAACAGATTCCGGGTGTCATCAGGACAGCCGAGCACCCACTCCCCCCCCCAACACGAGAGACCCACGCCGGACTTCTCATGCAGCCGCCATCAAAAGATGGTAGTGCAAAGAAGAAAGGAAAGCCCCTTAACGGGAAAAAAAAATTATGGGCAGTCGTTAAGGGGTTAATCTAAAGAAATAAACATTTGCACGGAGCGAGATCAGGTGACTATGGAGGGCGAGGCGAGGGCGTCAGGCCGTTTCTCATCAAAAATTGCTAAAGGGTGGCTTCACATGGGCGTAGGGGCGCGACGTATTTGTGCTACGAACGAGACTGGTTCGCGTCCTTGTTGGCGCATTTCAATGTACTTTGTGCGCACGCAGGCGCGCAGAACACACCCTCGTCTTCAGGTGAACTGCGCAGCGCGTTATGCATTTGCGCACCTCTAGGGGGACCCCTGGGGCACAGGGACAGAGCAGCAAACCTATTGAGGTCAGTGGGTCCTACTCTCTGCATATCGTGCACAAATACACCCGTGTGAAGCCACCATAACACTCGCCGGACGCGACTTTCCCAAACGACATTGGGCGGCGCACCGCCTCAGGGGGGTCTGCAGACCCTCGCCAGCAGCAGAAGCCATTACTGGTAACCCCTCGCTCGCCAGAGTCCTGTCCCATCTGGAATAATATATACTATATACCATTACACTGCAGTATATCCTCCCTCTCCTGGCCCCAGCAGCCGCCATGCCCGCGCACTAACAGCCTCTGAGCTTCCCTCCATCACACACGTCTCACCCATGCTGTTCAGCTGCTTGCAGACTCCAGCACCACGCTACTTCCGGTCTACGGCGCCATCTTGTGGTTGGCAGGAAACAGGAAGTGGGAATCACATTGACGATCTTCGATCTGAAGCCGGCTGCCGCGCGCGAGTGACGTACTTCCGCCCTGCTGAGTCCTGCTGCAGAAAGGCATCCTGGGAATTGGAGTTTTCTCACCTCCTACTAGTATAGCGTCTGGTAATTCTCTGTCCTCCATACTGACCAATCACATCTCTGCTTCTAATTCCAAAAGAGTATTACAGAATAAAAGCCGGGATGTGATTGGTTGACAGCGGCAACAAAATCACATTTGTCTGTTTAAGGCTAATTTCACAGTGCGATATCGGGCCGTACAATTGCGCTGACAGTGCGATATCCCCGGAGATACGAGGCGTTTTATATTAAAACCGCCTTGCATCATTTCGGGGAAGTAGCGATTCTCTGTGGCAGTAAATGGGTGCAGTCAATGTAAAATCTGGCATCGCACTCGTGTGCGCCGCGTATGGCGTGCGATGCAGGACAAAACCGCTCGTGTCTGACCCCGTTCAAACGAATGGGGTTATATTTATGCGAGATTTGTGCGTCTCGCAACACACAAGCCTTGCGCAATTTTCTGAACCTCAGCCCTACATCAGTTAGTGCAAACTGCCTTTAACCCCTTAATAAGCGCCTTTTCCCCCCTTTTTTGTTTTTTTCCTCCTCACTTTCACGGAATCCTCCCTTTGTTGCTCCTCCTTGTTCTCGGCGGGACGTCCCGCTCGGCTGCTATGATGGTGGAGTTCTTAGGACTTTTTGATTGCTTTTTTCACATTTTTTTCTTGGAGTCAGTGTGAACAAAAATGCGCAATTCTGTCGTTGTTTTTTTTTCTTTTCTGATGCCGTTCACCGCGCTGGATGAATCATGTTGTGGCTTTGATAGATCGGCCCTTTATGGGCGCAGCGATACTAAACACGCTTTTTAAAAAATTATTAATATGGAATACAAGGCGCGGGGGGCGGAGCTAAACTTTTACTTCCTTTTACTTCCTCTTGAGTCTATGAATATGTGCCATATATTATAACTTCGATTTTTGAAAACTTCTTAAGTCGCTCTCACATCTGCGTCGGGGGTTCAGTCTTCCATCTCCATTCAGGGAGTAGGAGAGGGGAATCCCCTGGCCGAACGGACCCCAACATGCTCTGTCACTAACGCTTGGGGCTGACAGGCATGCTGGGACTTGTAGTTCTACTAGACTTGATAAGAGCCATCATTATAGATGAAGGTCCAGCATAGTCTGCTGGTTACTACTACGGTAGCAACAAGAGCTGATGGGCATGCTGGGACTTTAAAGGCTCATGCCCACGGACAAAGCGGGATATCCCGCCGCAGGAATCCCGCGGGAATAAACAAAAAAGTCCCCACTTGCGATCGCGGAAAAATGTGCTTTTTCCCGCGGTCTCCATTAATACTATATTTACGGAGGCCTCCCGCTGCGGAAAAACGCGGTAAAATAGAACATGCCACGATTATTTTCCCGCAGAATCCCGCATGTGAGGACTGAGCTGTTAGGTACAATAGAACCTAATAGCTGCGTTATTCCACCGCGGGGAACGCGGCATAAATCCGTCCGTGGGCATTTGCCCTTAGTTCCACTAGTAGGGCATGCTGGCACTTTTAGTTCCACTAGCAGAGCATGCTGCGACTTCTAGTTCCAGTAGCAGGGCATGCTGAGACTTCTAGCACCATCAGCAGGGCATGCTGTGACTTCCAGTTCCACTAGTAGGGCATGCTGTGACTTCCAGTTCCACTAGTAGGGCATGCTGGGACTTCCAGTTCCACTAGCAGGGCATGCTGGGATTTCTAGTTCCACTAGCAGGGCATGCTGAGACTTCTGGTACCACTAGCAGGGCATACTGAGACTTCTAGTTCCACCAGCAGGGCATGCTGGGACGTTTAGTTCCACTAGTAGAGCATGCTGGGACGTCTAGTTCCACTAGTAGAGTATGCTGGAACTTTTAGTTCCACTAGCAGGGCATGCTGAGACCTCTAGTTCCACTAGTAGAGCATGCTGGGACTTGTAGTTCCACAGTATAGATGAGGCTCCTGTAGTTGTGCGCCAGCTCCTGCCCTCTCCTGCAGTCTCCTCCTCCCGCTCCTTGCTGTGCTGTCTCCTGCTGACGTGTCTGCCTCTCTCTGCTCATGCTCTCTCCTCCTTCCCTCCATGCACAGGACACTGCCACCCCGCTGCTGACATGGCTGCAGCCCCCATCTACCTCCTGCTCCTGCTATGGCAGCCCCTTCCCAGCAGCAGCAGCAGCGCCGAGGACAGGAGGTTCTCTGACAGCAAGCGCTGCGCCGACCCTGAATGTAGCAGTGAGTAGCAGGGTGTTGTTACAATGTATCTCTCTTAGTGGGAGGAGGGGGGTCATGGGGTCTTGAGGGGTGTGGAGAGGGTTCCTTACACCCACCACCTCCCAAACCCCCCCTGATGGCGCCTGACACTTGTTGGAGTTGTTGCGTTGCACTTTTATGTGTTTACTGCTGCAGATAACCCTCCGCCACACTTAGATAACGCTGGATGCATCGCCACTTATTTACCTTGGCGCTGCTCAATCAAGGTTCTCATGTTTTTGGAGCGCTTCTCCTTTAATTGGGTCTGATGATAACGACTCGCGCCGACAAAATCAGCATCATCGGAATATATAGTGTTTGTAAAAAAACAATGGCGCCCCCAGAAGTAATTATTTTCTTGTAAAACTCGTCCTGCGGTTCCATCTCATGGAGATCTGTACATGATGGGAGTTGTGGTGATTAGATGGACGGTCTTGTCACCGGAGGCCCTAAAAGTGGTTCCCCCCTTGGCCTATAAAAGGCTTCGGGGGCTCCTTGTGTGTGGTGACCTCTTCTTCCACTTGTAGAGTTGTTGACCACTGCAGGACATCCTGCAGCCATGTGTGTTCCTGTCATGGCCAACTTCACCAGCCTCCTAGTTTGTACGATCTAGAGGTTCAGTTACAGTAAATGTTGAGTGGTATGCTGCAGAATACCATACAGAACCTGTATACCGCCATCCCCACCCGTATCACATCTTGTATCTAAGCTAGAGGCGGTACAACAGGGTACTAGAGCCTGTATACCCACCGTATCACATCTTGTACCCAAGCTAGAGGCGATACAACAGGGTACTAGAGCCTCCATGCCCACCTGTTTCACATCTTGTATCCAAGCTAGAGGCGGTACAACAGGGTACTAGAGCCTCCATGCCCGCCTGTATCACATCTTGTATCCAAGCTAGAGGTGGTACAACAGGGTACTAGAGCCTCCATGCCCACCTGTATCACATCTTGTATCCAACCTAGAGGTGGTACAGCAGGGTATTAGAGCCTCCATGCCCGCCTGTATCACATCTTGTATCCAAGCTAGAGGTGGTACAGCAGGGTACTAGAGCCTCCATGCCCGCCTGTATCACATCTTGTATCCAAGCTAGAGGCGGTACAACAGGGTACTAGAGCCTCCATGCCCGCCTGTATCACATCTTGTATCCAAGCTAGAGGTGGTACAACAGGGTACTAGAGCCTCCATGCCCGCCTGTATCACATCTTGTATCCAAGCTAGAGGCGGTACAACAGGGTACTAGAGCCTCCATGCCCTCCCCTATCACATCTTGTATCCAAGCTAGAGGTGGTACAGCAGGGTATTAGAGCCTCCCTACAAGGGGTTGGTTCTCCTTTTGCTCTGATATTGGAATCCCTTCTATCAGCGTTACAATAACGGAGAAAGTTCCGTCTGACGACTTCTAGGGGATAATCGGTAATCTCCGATCTGTTACCCTCCAATCAGGAGAATAGTCAGTTGTTGTACTTTCCGTACCATCTAGGTTTCTGGCTGTTGGGTCTTGTTCACATCTGCATTCAGGGGTTCTGTTATCCTCCTCCATTTGGGAATTCAGAATAAGGGTACCCCGTAGCCGAACCGATCCGTCTTCTGATTACACCGAATGGACCCCATTGACAGTATTGGGGGGTCCATTTGACTTCTGTTTGACCGTCCAGCATTTTATGTCTTGCATACAGAACTTTTTCGGCCGGCATTTCATGCTGGATCTGCGTTAGAGTCAGTACAGGGGGGGGGGGGGGGTAGGCGAGGGTCCTGTGAAGGTCCTGCGGGGGTCCTGCTTGTTGCTTATTTGTCCTTGGAAGGAGCTAAAGTGTTTCTGGTATTCAAAGCACAATTTCCATGATCAGGAGGATCAGCGGCTTCCCATTCTTACAGAAATTAGTAGTGCCCATAGATTGTGTGTACAGGGGTGACTGCACGTCCGAGATAAGCGGCATCTCCTCTGCTTATCCCTTGTGTGCATAAAGTTGGCTCAACACTGGTCAACTATCGTCATTTGTTAGACTGAATGTAAGCGACAGCCGTCTGTAAATACAGCCAGCAACCCGGGGATGAGCGAGAATTCATTCACTAGGCGATTCGCATCAGCTCACCTAAAAATAGTCCCTGGTTGATAATTATCATCTGCTGTAAACAGATAATTATTGTCTTTCAACAACTTGCCAACTATTTTTTCTGGGAGGTGTGCGCTTTTGCCACCGAATGCTGACCGGCTTTCACCTTTTTTTTAACATTTTGTCCTCTTTTGTCCGACAGCTATTTCTCCTGAATCCCCCCAAAACTCACAAACGTTTTGTTCGGCTGAGCGATCGCGTGTTTGTGGAGAAAGTCGCAGCCGGACAGTTCTGGCAATGACTTATCTCCAGTGGGAACCAAAGGGTTGGACATCGAACTTCAACATCCTGCTTTCATCCAACATCGTGTGTCGGAGAAAATTGCGCAGCTGCCATGTACATACAGCAGTCATCTTCAGTATGTGCAGGCAGGAAACTAAATGACGGATCGGCTGTGTAAAAAGGCAGACGTTCGCTTATGTACAACTGCCTGTTCACTGTGAATGGAGGCAGGCGGAATATTCCCCGATTCGCTTAACCCTCATCCACAAGAACGACCATTGATGGGACTATCTGTGGGAGATCTGAGCCCAACAGGCCGTCCCGTGTAAGAGGGCCCTTAGGAAGTCAGAAAAAATGGCAGTCGTACATCTGCATGTACATCTATAGCCAGCATGGTGACACTATGACATCTCAGGTACAGGTGTGTGTGTGTGTGTGTGTGTGTGTGTGTGTGTGTGTGTGTGTGTGTGTGTATGTATGTATGTATGTATGTATGTGTGTATATATATATATATATATATATATACACACACACACACACACCTCATAGTATGTAAGGCCGAATAAAGACATATGTCCGTCTAGTTCAGCCTATTAACCCCCAATGTCGATCCAGAGAAAGGCAGAAAACACCTAATGGGGTAGAAGCCATTTTTTTTACATATATATAATGTGTATATACTGTGCATGTGTAGGTATAAATGCTAACATGTCAGCCATGGTATCTCTCTCTCCCCAGAGCTGATGGGCCGCGGTAAGGCCATAGAAGATTTCACGGGGCCGGACTGCCGTTTTGTGAATTTTAAGAAGGATGAGTTGATCTACGTCTACCACAAGTTGGCCGGCCGATCGTCGGACCTCTGGGCAGGAAGTGTAAGTGACTATTTATTATCCCACCAGGGAGCTCCTTTGGCTGCCTAGTGGTTTCCATGGAAACGAGGCCTAGTCAGGACATGAAACCTATTTGGGCCTCTCTTGGAAAGACTTGTGTGACTGATGTGCCCGCCATGCTGAGCATGAAGTGAATGTGACCGAGGACTGACTGGGGAGACGTGAAATGAGTGCCGGCAGATTGTGGCCTAATTCCATCAGAACGTGTTTATGCAGGCCCATGTATTAGTAATGGGGTTATGGTTTAGGGTCAGTCTCAGCTTAGGGGGTCTAACATCTTTGTCGTGAAGTGATGCCGGTAATTGTCGCCCATCCTTCCGTGTCTATCTGCCGCCCGTCTGGTCTGGGGAAAGTTGAGTTGACGTAGAGAGATGGTTAAGGTTCCCTTTAGACGAGCCGATTATCGTTTGAACGGACAAGCGAGTGACGCCGCCGTCCGCTCTCGTGCGGCCGGTTTATACAGGCGGATACATTGTTGGTCTTTCACATTCGCCGTACGAGTGAGAACGACTACCCAAGCGCTGTTTAAACAAAACAATAAGCGAACGCGCCAACGGGGATTTTTTATGCCTGCATATAATGAACGAAGAGAGAAAAGCGAACAATTATCATTAGCTGCTGGCGCACATTTAGACGATCATCTTTGCTTTTCTCATTTGAAGGATAATAGTCATTCAGTCTAAAAGCACCTTAAAGGGCCATTTACACGGGTCGATTATCGCTCAAAAGTCGTTCAAACGGATGAAAATGAGCCATAATCGTCCCGTGTAAATGCAAAAAAATAGTTTACTATTTGTTCACTTTTTGTTATTTCTGACTTAGCATAAAACTCATTGCTGGGTCGCAGGATTCTCGCTGCGTGTAAACGCTCCACGCTCAGCGCTTGACATAGATGGGGAAGCACTGAGCGAGGAGTCCACGAAACAGAGATGATCTCTGCCTGTCTAACCGCTCTGCACGAGCGCTAACGACCTTAGTGGTGACATCAGCGCTAATGTAGTCGTTTAGACGAATCTCGTCCCGTCTATGTGGGACATTAGTGTCCCATTAGAGCTCATCAGTACGCCTTCCACTGCCGCTCACCCCAGCACTCAAGGGGGGTCTTTGATGTCACTTGCTTTTTCCGTGCCAGCAGGATAAGGCCTGCACATTAGTAAAGGCCCGTTTAGACACACAGATGATCACTCAGAAGATGGCTTTTGAGTATCATTTTGCATAATCTGCTAATTGGTACTAATGCCTATTAGTAGCCTGTGAGCCGCCCAGAGCTGGATTTTTTTCAGGGCACCACTCGCTGTACCCTGAATAACTTCTCTTTGTTCAGCTGCTGGGGCTGACAGCTGAGAACAGCTGATACAATGTTACCAGCTGTAATCAGCTCTACCCGGGCAGAGCACAGCGTGCGGTCCTGCTTATCAGCTGTTCTGCTGAACGACTGTTTTCAAGCCGAACTGAGGACAGTCGTTCGGCAGAAAACTGAAAGATGGACACATTTACACACAATGATTATTGCTTAAAAGATGGCTTTTGAGTGAATTTTGAGCGATAATCATTGTGTCTAAATGGGCCTGAACATGATGACCGTCGGCTAAACGACCAGATGAGCGCTGACCTCACCAATAAGGTTGTTAGCGCTCATGCGGAGTGTTTAGACAGGCAGAGAATACCGTTGGAGCGCAGATTTCTCGCTCGTAGCGGGGTGTGTTTACACTGAGCGAGAATCCCGCAATGTTTTTTAGCTACCAATAACGAGAAATGAGGGAAAAGTAAATAATAATAATGGGGATTTTGCATCATCTGAAGGTCCCAGCAGTTATGTTTACTGAACCGTGAGTGTACCGCGGACCCAGTGCATTTACTCCTGTCACTGCGCGCCCCCTACCCTGAACCAGCAACATCACTGCGGTGAAGAAGAGGCCCCTGCAGTGACAGGAGAGCGGGACATGGATATCCCGTCCTTCAAATTGGTGGGGGTCTAGTTTCAAGTTATCTTGAAATCTTGGTACAACCTGGCAGGAGCCACGGGGGCCCTCACATTTCTGCTGTGGATCTGCATTTGGATTGCTGTAGCGCAGTACAACGGTGGATCCCTTGGCCGTCCATGACCCGTTTTCTCCTAATTTAGGGCGGCTTCAGATTGGCGCATTCGCAAACGCAATCGCCACTATAGAGAGTATTAGCCCATGAACCAGTGTTTTGGGTTTTTTTGACTACTTAAACTTCGCTCTATTGTGCACGAGTTTGAAAAATAAAGCAGGAAGATCCTGCCCTATCTTTAGTATAATGTGCGAGAATCCCGCTTGTGAAATCAATGGTTTTGTCCCGTTTGCGGGCGTGATTTTCACAGTTGCTAAATAGGACAATACCGTGGTCATCTGTTTGAGTCCTTAAAGCCATCACAATTCTTGCATGTAGATGAAATTAGTTAGGCTCTGTACAGTTATATCTGGCGCAAGGGTCTATCTGTATACATAAAGATGAAAGCACTCACTCACTCACTCACTCACTCACTGACTCGCCACTAATTCTCCAACTTCCCGATGTCGTAAAAACATGAAATTTGGCACAAGCATAGATTATGTCCAAAATGCGAAAAGTTAATGGGTCCTAACTTGATAATTCAATTCTAGCGCAAAATAATTAGCATCGAAATTTTACGTACGTAATCTAATTCTCTCACTTCCCGATGTCATAGAAACATGAAACTTGGCATGAGCATTGATTATGTCATAAGTAGGAAAAGTTTAGAGGTACCAACTCGATTATTGAATTCTGAGCGCAAAAGAATTAACGTCCAAATTTTACGTACGGAATCTAATTCTCTCACTTCCCGGTGTCATAGAAACTTGAAATTTGGCACGAGCATTGATTATGTCATAAACAGGAAAAGTTAATAGGTACCAACTCGATTATTCAATTCTAAGCACAAAAGAATTAGCGTCCAAAATTTACCTACGGAATCTAATTCTCTCACTTCCTGATGTCATTTTATATAAAGGAATTGTCGCATGGTTACCTCCACATGGTGTTTCCTGGGTAATGCAAAGAACCATACAAAATGGTGAACATATTTTTTTCCCGGTATCACTAAAGTAACCACGACTTCATAAGATTTTCCGTGCGAACACCAGATAAACACCAGTACCAAATTTACTTGGGTGAAGCCGGGTATATCAGCTAGTTAAATATATATACGTACCGGCGTTGGCCTTCTTTCTAACCCCAGGAAAGGATAAAAGTCAATTTTGAAATGCAATACTCGTGCCAAGAAGCTTTTGTTTGCTGAGTATTTGGAGCGTCTCTGCTGCCCTTTTACATTGTGCTTGCGTCATACAGATGCAAATAACGAAGACGAGAAATGACCGCCGCGCCCGTAGATAGGTATCTGACGGTTCTGTGCTTCATACTCCCGTAAAAAAAAAATTAGGAGCATCAGAACAAACTTTTTGGGATCTAGAAGTTATTTTGGTTGGAGGCCTAGCCGAGGTCAGACCCGACGGTAGACAGCTGGGTGATCTCAGGAGCGCAGCACACATCCGCTGGATAGGCATTTGGGGTATATTGGGGAGCAAAGTGTTACCTGAGCTTCACCTTAATGCCAGGGTGGACCGTTCTGCGGGCAACGACCTTGGTGCTTGGTCATCCCAAGACTTGGTTTAGGATATTAAGTTGGATATGCTACGTTTATGGCCTTTGTTCCCTGGTGTGATCTTAGTATGGCCGGAGAGTGTTGCTTGCTTGTATTGGTGCTACGGTCGTTCTGTGGATAGGCTTAACAAGGCAAGACGGAAGGTGAACCAAGAAGTCTCCAGATCTGTCGCTTATAATGGGGGTGTTGCACTTCATCACAAGCACCTTGAGGTTCCTCATACAGGGCATTTAAAGGGGGTTCCCAGAATTTCAAGTTATCTCTTATCCACAGGATATCCCCAGATACGGAATAACTTGCTGATCAGTGGGGGATGTCTCACCTCTGAGACCCATGCTGGTCTCAAGAACGGGGGTCCTGTGTCCTCCCTCCTCCTCACCAGTGAGGAGAGACTGAATGAAGTGCCGGTTTCTCAAGCACACCAGCGCTCCACTCACTTTCAAAGGGACTAACAAGATACCAGAGCGGCACCATTGAAATGAATGAAGTGCTGACAACCAGCGCACCCTACAGAGTGACATCATTTTGGACCCCGCAGTGACAGTAAACGGGAGGCACAGGGATTTCTTTTGATAATGAGTGTAGATCACTTTATAAAGATTAGTTTTCCCATTGGTAAAACATATTTAAGGAGACCCTTCAAACCAAGATGGCTAACCGGCTTCTCTGACGCACACTGTGCATTGGTAGTCTAAGCCTTTACACACTGCTCTGATTGGCCAGCGCTGTTGGGACCACTGTAGAGTATGCATCCGGTAGTCCGAGATGGGATGTGGCCATTTTTGTTGGTCGGGGATCGGAGGGTCGCTTTAAATCCAGTTGATGTTGGGACTTCTTTCTCCACGTGTCGGGTAACATGAAGGTCATCTGTGATGTGTAAGGTGCCGATCACGGGGTCTACGGTGCAGACCGCCATTATTAGTCAGAGATGTAATGCGATGGTTTGTGGCAGAGCCGTTTCCTGTCTCATCGGAGGACTTTATGATGTACTTTGAAGGTTCTCCGGAGAGGCTTATATTTAGCCCTTACTTTTTTTGGCACGTTCTTACCGTGTCGTACATGCCAGCTTTTGACTCTGTTTACTTGGGTATCAAATGCCCATGTATGAAAGCTGCTGCCAAAGGGTTAAGTCTGCTTAGCAAAATTCCTTTAATCTGGAATTCTGGGACTTAATAGGTTCTGGATTACGAAACGGTCATAGAAAAGTATGTGACGTTTAATCAAGCGAATTGTCTGCCTCCTGCTTCTGGCCTGGTAAATAAATAAATCTTGGTATTTGTATAGCGCCAACTTATTCTGCAGCGCTTTCAGGTAATTATTACTTATTACCCCCCAACCAAGCTGGGTTCTCTTTTTACCGACCTCGGAAGGATGGAAGGCTGAGTCAACCTCGAGCCAGCTACCTGAATTACACAGGGATTGAACTTGCAACCTTCAGGTCGTAGGCGAGAGCTTACACTCTGCACCACACAAGGCTCTATGTCTGCATTAGGCCGCTTTCAAACGGCCGAGAAAGTTGCGCAAGATTTGTGTGATGGGGTCATATATACATGAGAGGTTTTTTTTCCTGCATCCCACCACAGTGTGGGGCAAAAACTGCAATATGTCCTATCTTTGGGCGTTCCCTCGGAACGCCTCGTCCATTGTTTTCAATAGGGCTGGAAAACACATCACACGTCGTGCGAGACGCACGTGAATGCGATGCCATGTTTCCCATTGAAAACTACGGAAAACACTTGGCGATCTCCGGGCGCTGCTGCAAACATGGCAGCAGTACTGAAGTGATGGGAGGCGGGTTTTAACACAAAAACGCCTCGCATCCGTGAGGACATGGCACGTTCCCGAACGTGATATCAGGCCGAGTTTCACGACCCAATGTCGCGTAAAATTAGCCTTAGGTTGTGTTTTATATCACGTCCGGGACATCACTTCAGCATACGAGCATAAGAGCTTGACCTATGTAAGTGTATACACTAGCGTGGCATATATACTGAATGGCCACTTCGTTAGCCTGGGCAGAATTTCACTGCCAGCCGCATGGGGTTTTCTCATATAGCGGTGTGGTGTATACGGAGAATTGCGCGATTGTGGAAAAACATCCAGCAAAAGGAGATCCTGTTGGTGAGAAGAAATTGGCATCGAAAGGGGTCAGAGGAGGATGTCAGGAATTGCTTTGACCAACAGGCGCTGCACACTCAGGAGCTGCTGAATACAACGCTGGTGGTCCAACTAACATGTCCGAACGCACAACACGCTGCTCCATAGCACGGATGGGCTATAACAGCAGGCGACCAGCTCCAGCGCCATTGTGTCTAAGAGAAACAGAAAGGCGAGACTCCATGGGATCACTGAGCAACGGAAAAATATTCGCCGGTCAGATGGATCCAGATTTGTGTCACACTGTGCTGATGGGAGGTCAGAATTTGGTGCAAGCAGCATGAATTGATGAACCAATGATGGATGAATCTACTTTCGGTAAAGCTAGGTCGCAGCTAGTCTGGCCACCGTCAAGGTCCCATTGGGGAGGTGTGTGTGGGGGGTGTTTCCTTTTCTAATTTGTTCTCGGCACCAAAATCTGTCCGGTGAGCTCAGTGCTTGTTCCAGTGATTACCGCTCCGACCCCCTTGACGAGCGCAGATTGTTTGTGAAGGCCTAATTCATAAATCTATGAAAATCATCTTGGCTCTGGCAGCCAATGCTAGAAAGGGCAACAATGACTCACGATGTCCTTGTGTGCATCGGCCCTCCCTGCAACCCTGCAGTAGTTTTCCATCATCCTACTGCTGAAGTCAATGGGAGCTGCTAAGCAATACCAACCTGGACTGCTGCAAAATGCTTCGCCTCGGTACACCCTGACAGCGGCCGATGAACAGGTGATCATCCAGGAGCCTGAATGGTGGACTCCCCTCCGCCCCCATCAGCTATGGATGACCTATCCTGAGGGAATCTCGTTGATCAGCGCACCTTAGATGGCTCACATGCAGCTACCTAATAGAGCTTTTAGGGGATGCTTAAATGGCGGAATTTGCCATGGATTTTTCCAAACCGAAAGCCACATCAAAATCTGCGGCTTTTTGCAGCGTTTTGGGGCACGGATCTGCACGAGGATTATGCCGTGTCAATGGGCCGAATTCCGATGCAAAAATGAACATTTACGTATCAAAAATTCACTTCTTGCCGCGTAAATGCAACTTTCTGCATTGGAATTACGCACTTCGATTCCATGTGCAGATTCACACCACGGGCCTCGGTCTGGTGCGGACGGTGCCGCCGCTCGGGCCGCGGTCTGGTGCGGACGGTGCCGCCGCTCGGGCCGCGGTCTGGTGCGGACGGTGCCACCGCTCGGGCCGCGGTCTGGTGCCGACGGTGCCGCCGCTCGGGCCGCGGTCTGGTGCCGACGGTGCCGCCGCTCGGGCCGCGGTCTGGTGCCGACGGTGCCGCCGCTCGGGCCGCGGTCTGGTGCCGACGGTGCCGCCGCTCGGGCCGCGGTCTGGTGCCGACGGTGCTGCCGCTCAGTCTCTGATTCAGCACAAACGCTATCGCCCATCAGATTTTCTTTATTTTACATGTAGTAATGCTGATTTTTAATTTGGTGCACGACCAGATCTAACTCTAATTTATACGGCAGCGTTCCCCTGTCTGGTCATGCTGGGAGTTGTAGTTTTGTAAAAGTTGTTTAGCTGCAGCTTGGAGATGGTTACTGTTATAGAGCTGGACTGTTGTTGTTGATAAACCAGGGCTGCTGGGAAAGGCAGTTTTAGACGTGACGCCAGTGACCGAAAAAGTGGCAAATCTTCTTTTGCCTCGTCTGCTTGAGTGTGAATGGAAATCAGTATAACTGTGAAGAGAAGAAAGATGCATCATGGGATTTTTACAAAAATGTGGTAAGCTGAAAAGTCGGTCAAAGGTCTGGAAATAGTTTTTACTACGATGCTGCAGTTTACGGTACATCGCATTATGGTTCAGCACGCTCATGCCGTTCTCTTCTGTGTTGCAGGTGGGCACGTACTTCGGATATTTCCCAAAGGACCTTATAGATATGAAACAAGCCTACACCGAGGATGAGCTGGAGCTGCCCACGGATGTAAGTTCTTGTGCGCCGATTGTTGGATTACTAAATAGAAGAAAACGGGTGAATCAGTAACGCGGGGGGGGGGGGGGGGGGGTGCGGTTTACAAAAACAGCACACGGGAAAAGTGGTGCATTTACTCCGCGCAACCAATCAGCTTTTTAGAAAGGCTTGTTGGCAAATGAAAGATGCGACCTGCTTTAACCCTTTCCGATCCACTCTCTGATCTCTGAAGACATTATGATTTAAGGCTGTACAGCTCCGATGTTGGAAGACATCCGTTGGGGTTCCCTTACTGTATATTGCCAGCCTCTCTGCTGTCGGAGCCTATCCAACGTGTCACCTCATGCAGTACTGGCTTTAGCCAGCAGATAGCGCCGTTGTATAATTGCAGAAAAAGAGTAAGCCTACTAGGAAAACCGGGATACAAATTGGATTGGAAAGGGTTAAGAATTTTTTTCAATTAAATTTATTTTTCCTTTTTTCTTTGGTCCCACCACTAGAGGACTTGAACCTATGGTTGTCTGATGGCAGTACAGTATACTGCATTAGTTCATGGGGCTTTGGTAGCCCCCCCCCCCCCCATATCAAACTAGCTACATTAATGCTGCGGACAGTATTGACTTTGGCTCCTAAGCAGTGAAATGGCCGTGATCGGAGCCAGCTCTGATTGCGAACATTGCCAGTAGCTGCCAGCTGTGTGAAATGGCTAATAGCTGGTGCTATGGAGCAGGTTCAACTCCTGATCCCACCCCAAAGCCCCCAACCCATGACAGATATATCCGTTATGTGTCATTAATGGGCTGTCTGCACTGCCCATTGGGGGACGCTCAGGAGGTCACTGCATGCTATTTTAGGGCTAGTCCACATGGGTTTCAGTCGCAGAAATATGCTACGTATTTAGGGTGGCCTCACACGGGTGTAAGCGCATATACATTCGCTATCCCGAGATGTATACGCGCTATGCAGGGCGAACGATCACGGGCTATTGGTCCCATAGCGGCGCATTTTACTTTACTGTGCTACAGGGACTGCTGGTCTCAGCAGCGCCATGTTAGAGTAGGCAGGGCAGCCTACTTAGTATGCGGGTCAGTTGACTCAGTAGGCGGGCCAGCTGATTTTGTAGGCCCAGGTGTTCTTGTTTAACCCCGCAAAATCGCGCAGTACGCTGCACAATTTCGGGCAGACGGGTGCCTTTCGTGCACAGTTGCGCACCAAAATGGAGCATGTCGCTTTTTTTTTTCCCGCGCTCGGAATGCGTGCGGATAAAAAGCCCACGTGAAGGAACTCATTTAATTCAATGAGTTCTATTTGCTGTACATTCGGTGCTCAGATTCTGCAGCCGCAAACACCCCCCCCCCCCAAAAAAAAAAAACGCGAAAGGGCCTATTGATTTGTGATGCAAATACGCAATGAATATGCGGGTTTCCTGCGTATTTACGCTAGTTCATTCATTTCAATGTCCTTTTTCGGAGCGTCATATGCGCCAAAATAGGTCATGCTGCTTTTTTTTTCACGCGACTGATCCTCGCGTAAAAAAATAGGAACACATTGAAATCAATGGGCTCTATTCACTGCGCCCTATCTGCAATGTCAATTGTGGACAGGCCAAGGGTCGGATGGCTTCCATTGACTTCAATGGAAGCCGTCCGTGGGAATTCGCACAAGAATAGAGCCTGCTGCGATTTTATTGCTGTCCCCTCATGTTAACTCTATTCTTGTTAATGGATGCGGAAAACCGCGGACCGTCCGTGCGTGTGACGATCGTGGATTCCGCAATCCAAATCCGGTCGTGTAAGACCGGCCTTAGGTGGTGATAAACACCCCCATATCTACTCTGCTGTCTGAGCGTCCTTATTCTAGGGTCTCTATAATCGCCCTGATTGCCCTGTTCTGATATATAGATTCACACTGTAACATTGCTTAGAATCAATTTTTTTTCTATTTGTGGCATAATTATATATATTTTTCTTTGTTTTCAGGAAACGGATTTTGTTTGTTTTGAGGATGGAAAAGATAATTTCGATACTTATGATGTTAATGAACTTTTAAAAAAACAAAAGGGAAGCACAACTAGTCGTGAAACATCACCAGAGGGATCACCGTCCCCAGAGATGGAAACGCCACCTACGGAGGTATCTTCTTCTGTCTCTGAATCGCCTTTAGAAGACGAGCCTGGTACAGAGGAGGAGCCTAAGAGAGCAGAAGGTGAGCCATCTCCTTCCGCATCTGCAGACTTGCCCACTTCTGAACCCCAAGAAAAGAATGAAGAACCTCCAGAAAAAGACACCCTTGAGTTGAGCAAGCAGAAAGAGACGGATCCATCTGATGAAAATCTACATATTCACATTGTAAATAGTCAATCCAAAAATTCTCAGGAAGACCGTGTTGCACACGATATGTTAATCGCAAAAAGAGAATCACAAGTGCCAGGTAGTGAAAAAGCCAAATATGACAGCATTTCTCAGGGAGACACTAATGAATCTGAAGAAAAGAGAAAGAACTTTGATTCCTATACCCTTGTAGATAAGGAACGGAGTCAGAAACTGAAGACCGAAATTGGGTCAACCGCTGATGCGACTGTGTCTGATGATGAGGAGACCAGAAGTGTTACTTCCGGTGATAAATATCTTGATGAAGTCAAGGGCAAAATGGATGAGCCCTACGAAGCAGAATTTAAAGAAGACCTTTTGAAAGAGTCCTTGGAACCTCCTTTGTTGTCCTTCAAAAAATCCGATGTTAAATCATTTGATCAGGTGACTTCTAAAAATGACTCTACCTCTAGCACCCCAACAGAGGCAAAAACGCAACCTCCGGAAGATGAGGTTAATGAATCTGAAGAAAAGAATAAAAACTTTGATTCTTATACTCTTTTAGACGAGGAACTGAGACAAAAACTGAAGACAGAAATTGGCTCAACAGGCGATGCGACGGTGTCCGATGATGAGGAGACCAGAAGTGTTACTTTCAATGAAAAATACCTTGAGGAAGTCAAGAACAGAAAGGATGAGCCCTATGAAGCAGAATTTGAAGAGGACATTTTGGAAGAGTCCTTGGAACCTCCTTTGTTGACCTTTGAAGATTATGATGTTAAATCCCTTGATCAGGCAACCTTTGAAAATGATTCTACCTCTAGCACTGCACCAGAGACAAAAATGCCACCCCCAGAAGATGAGGTAAAGGTTTCTGTAGATGTAGGTCATGCAACACCGCTAAAACAAGAAAAAAACATACTGACCACATGGGGAGACACCTTCTTTGCTATTGTTAGTGGTGGAGAACACACACGGGATGTCACTGATCCAGACGGAACCGATACTGAGGAGGAAGACGAGGAAGAACCAGTTGAAGAGTTGGACGAAGACAACAACTTATACTTACTTGGTATGGAGAAAAACAGTGTAAGGCATACAAACTCTGAGCCACCTTTTGATGATGATCTATATATTTTAGAAGAAGAACTGGTAGAGGAAACGTTGTCTACAGTTGAGGGTGATCAAGCTTTTCAAATTGAACCAAAGATCAATATTACTTCTAACAGCTCAGCTGAAAATGAAGTTACTTTGTCTTCCAGTGATGAAACTCCTCCTGAACTTGACACAGATCCGAAATCAGTAAGTGAAGAGCCAGAAGTTAAGGATCAAGCTAGTAATGTAGATATGGAAGAAACAAAAGAATTGCAAACTGAAAAACAAGAAAATGAAAACAATAATGCTGATATTGAATCAGTAACTAAAGAGTCAGACGTTAAGGATCAAGCCAGTAACATAGATTTGGAAGGAACACAAGAATCTCAAACTGAGACTCAAGAAACTGCTTCGAAAGATGCCTCACTACCATCTAATGATAAGGTAGTTACACAGGGGATGGCCAAGCCAGTGGAGGATGCTGAAGCAGAAGATCCTGTAGATAAAGGAACATCTGAAGATCCAAGGGAAGATCTTAAAGAAAACAAAGAGACGAAGATTGTGGACACAAAAAATGAGATTCCAGATCAAGCAGTTACAGAAGATAATGACGCTATGAAAGAGAATCTTCCATTGTCAGAGGAGTCCAAGCTTGAAACACCCCAAACCAATGAGGGCCATGCTGGAGAAGTAAAATCAAATGAAACTGATCCAGAGTCATTGGATAAAGTGGACTTGGAAGATGCCAAACCTGCAAGTGATTCAGGCTCAGTTGAATCACAAAAAGAAGAAAAAGACACGCCACAAACTATTCAAGTACCACCGTACAATGGAAATGAAGACCAAAGATCGGAAACAACAGAAGATTCTGCAGATAAAGGAGCAATGGGTGATGGTAAAGCTGATAGCACCTTACAAGATGTTCCAGAGAAAGATGAGCATGAAGAAAAGACCTCATCAGAAGTAGATAAAGAAGAGGCAGATGAAGAAAACCAGGATGGACTGTTAGAAGATGAAAATGCTGTCAATGCCGCAAAATCTAAGCAACTGGAAACCGATAGCAATAGTACTGAACATCTAGATATGTTGGACTCTAACAACACAGTGTCTGGAGAAAAGGAGATTGTCCAAGAAACCACATCTCAAAATGAAGAAGTCACCCAGGAGAAACAGGCTTTCAGTGTAGAAAACGTTGAGGAGCAAAATACTAATAAAGAGGAAATGGCAGCAGCAAAAGATGAGGAAATAATCAATGTTGATAATTTAATAAAGAACATGGTTGACGTATCTCAAGAGGAAACCTCAGCAGAAGCAGAGGAAATCTCCAAGGAAGACCTTCTCAAGAAAGTTGACTCCACCAATGACCAGACGGCTAATGTAGAAGACCATGAAAGAGTAGCTGAGGAATCCAATGAGGACTCCATGTATTCGATGAATGATGGATTAGAGGAGGCATCTTATCTTGAAAGCATTACCAATCTTTCTATCCTGAGGGAGTTTCTGGATGAGGCCCGCATTGCACAGTTCACAAAGTACCTCGGTCTTGACAACCTTATGAGACTGGAAGCCATGTTTCACGACATGGACTCGGAGTTGAAACTCTCCCGAAAAGACAACGTCCGCCTGGATCATATTGATAAAGCTCTGGACCAGATCTTAGAAGCATCTGAAAGCAATATACTTGACTTTGTTGAGAGTGTCTTGGATTCCAGACAGGCGGACAACGGTCAGATCCTTGCAACAGGGAAGGAAATGTTTGACGAAGAGGCGGCTCTGCTGGATGACGTCCAAGAGATCTCCTACAGGCTCCGACAGAAGCATTCAACGCTCAGTGACAACTCTGTGCTTACGCCAGGAGCCCAGGACCCAGATGTGATGGGAGAAGGAGGTAAGCATTGCTTCCTTCCGTAGTACGGGTGTGTTCTTACTCTTCATTATAATGGAGCTGTATATGAATCTGTCTAATCTTAGAACCGTTTCTACCGACCTATTATGTAGTCCAATAAAATGTTTCGTCATCAGGGTGTCTTCACACAGGTGCACTTTACAGCCCTGAAAATTCAGACCGATTTTTCGTGCAATTTTTTTTTTTTCTTTATGCGTTTCAGCGATTTTTCGTTCAATTCTTACATGCTAAAAAAAACAACAAAAACCTGCTGGGCTCTGCAAACTTCCCAGTTCTTCATATGTTTTTTTTTTTTTTTCTATCACATGCGATAAAAATGGATTACAATCATATGAAACGAGTGCAAGCCTTTCTGTTAAACACACCCATAGACTTAAATGGGTGATTTTCATAGGAAAATAATAACAAAATAGAAAATATTGGGGTTTTTTCTTGAATGATTTTTTTTTTTTTAAATTTTTTTTTTTCTCGGACTGTTCCCCCGATTTAAAAAAAATTGCATGTATAAATATATGAATATAACAATTTAAAATAATATGCTTTATTTCCATCTGATTTCGGTCTTATTTTTAGAATATCATCTGGAAACATCATTCCTGTGAATATACCCCAAGGCTGGGTTCACACGGGACGGAATTGCTGCGGAATTTACGTGTGGCTATTCCCCCCACGCCTTCTAATCCTTTGATTAGCCAGCCATGTGTATGAGATTTTGCAAAAATCTGGTCCACACGGGGCGGCCAATCCGTCACAGCAAAAGCGGGTGGAACCGGAGATGCGGTGCGGAATTGACAGCCGCAGCATGTCAATTCTTTTTTTTTTTTTCCCCGCTGTGGCCTCACTCCTCTCTATGTGGAGAGAAAGCCGCAACAGAATTCCGGCGGCCGAACCGCTCCAAAACCCGCAGCGAAATGACACAGGTTTTGAAGCTGCGGCTCTCCCGCGGAAATCTTGCGGTTTTTCGTGGCGGCCAAGCCACGAGATTTCTGCAGGATTTCCGTTTCTTACTCTTTGACCAAGAACCTGTGGGTGTGAAACGCGTAAGCTTGCGCTGCTTCTGTAACCATGCATCATGGACTTTAAATGGTGTTGCAATAAAGAAGTGATTCTATCTCTACAGAAGTGCTGGAATACCTCTGAAGTATTGCAGTATATTATATAAGAGATCCAACTATCGCAAGTTCAAGTCCCGCCGTGGGACTTATAAAAAGAAGGAAAAATTAGTCAAAGGTTTTAAAATTATTATAGCAAAAATATTTAAAAGTGAAACTCCCCCCCCCCCCCCCCCCATCTTTTTCCTTTTATTTAACATTAAAAAATCGAAACTAAAAAACCCATTTGGTATTCGTGTCTCCATAAAAGTCCAGTCTATAAAATGACGGATTATTTATCCCGCATAGTGAACGAAAATACCCTATGACAGAATTTCTCTCCCCCCCCCCCCCCTCCTCTTTGGTTACCCCGTCTCCAGGAAAAAAATGTAATAAAAAGCAATCCAGAAGTTGTGTCCGGAATGGTATAAAGGAAGATTACAGAGTATCTTTCAGAAAACAAAGATAAACTTTTGCACCCGGGCCCATGAGCCTTTATCTACGCCCTGCCCGGGATTATGTCGCTGGAAAAAATAAAAAAGATTTTTTTGACAGCGTGGGCGGAGGGGGAGATAAAACAAAAAAATGGCCGTGTCTCCAAGCCGGAGCCATCTGACTGTATTTTCCTGTCCCTGGGCAAGAAATCCACTTTGTGCTCCATGATAGAGAGAACCATAGTGCTGACAATGTTTGTAGGGTAGCGTAGTCAGATCGGTCACCGCACGCCTGTCTTCAGGGTTGGGGCAGTTACAAACTACTGCTTCCCGCTACGCCTCATGGAGGTAAATCCATCACGGATGTAGGGTCAGCAGCTGGCGCATAGCTGTCCGATGTTACATAGTTTGATGATATGGCGAAATGATAGAATTGTTTGTATTTTTGATGGTTGACTTTGCTTTTCACAGACAGGACAGTGAAGAGAGAGGAGACAGCAGATGCCGAACGGAAAACGGTGGAGGACGTTGTGGCGCCAGAACCACAAGTGGATGAGATCTCAGAACCAATGAGAAAGGAGGAACCCACAATACGAGAGCCACGGGTGGAGGAGACCTCAGTGCAACCAGAGGTCCACAGAGAGGAGCCAGAACTTGTCTCTTCCTCCGAAGACCCGGTGGATTCCGGCACACTTCACCCAGATGTAGACGTGTCCCATAACGAGGAGAGACCCGAACCAGGTGAGAAACACGAGCTGTAATGTATCACATTAGGCCACTATACTGTTCTCACTACTATATAAATATATGTTTGTCTAGGTTGTGGGAGCATGAGCTATACGCTGACTGGCCCCTTTATTAGAGCCCGGCCCTCTCATGATTGACACTTCTCTGTATGGTAATTCTCCCCGTGACCCCGGAGGGCGGGATGAAATTACGTGACAAGATTCCGTAGATTAGTTTCGGTGTGAATCCATATTAAATGGAAAATCTAGCGATCGGAGCGACTTCCAACGAGGCCGGTTATCAGTGCTGGACTAGACAGGGTCTCACTGCCAATCGCGGGGGGTTTTCTAGTGTAAGAGTGTGAGGAGTATACAAAAAATGGTGTGATCGAGGAAAACATGCAGCAAAAGGGGATCTTATGGGCGGAAATGACTCATGGCTGAAAGGAGTCAGAGGAGGATGTCAGGAATTTTTCTGACCAATGTAATAGCTAAGAGCAGCTGAACACACCGCCGTTGCTCCAACTGATGTGTTAAAACGCACATCTCACCGTTCCTTAGTACGGACGGGCTATAACAGCAGACAACCAGTTCCAGCGCCATTGTATCTTCGAAAAATAGAAAATCGAGACTGCAGGGAGCAAAAGAGCGCAAAAATAGTAACACAGCAGCAGAAAATCGCTTGGTCAGACGAATTCTGATTTCTGTTGCTCCGTGCTAATGAGGGGGTGGGGTCAGAATTTGGCACAAGCAGAATGAATCGATGACCCCTTTCTGTCAGTTGGTCACAACATGTTGGCACCTCCATCTAATCTGCGGTAACTACAAGAAGCTTTCTGTACGCAGGGGCCGATATTCCTACAGAACGATTTATTCACCTGGAGAAATCTACAGCATGATGAATTGTTGTGATTCTGAAGGCCAAAGGATGTCCAACTCGCTATAAGATGGGGTCTCTAGTAAAGTGGCCATTTAGTGTATACCATCTTATGGCTGCTTGTCATGCCCGATGGCATCCCCTGCCTTCTCCTGACATCAGTCATGGACAGCATTGTGCCCCTTGTGTTCTCTGCAGCAAACGCCACATCTTCCTGGACACCATAGGGTGCACACGTGTCTGGACCAGCTCTTAAAGGGCCACTGCATGCATCCAGCTTTCCCATCCTCAGCCAATCTGGACCAGTCTCTGGGTATTTTAGGCACCTCCCCAACTAGCGGGTAGCTGAGCGTTTAGTCTAGTTTAGTATGTACTTGTTCTGACTGACTCCTGGTTGATCCTCGCTTGTTCTACCCAGCTTTCCCTTCTTCTCCTCTCCTGACCTTGACCTGTTATATCGTTACACAGGAATGCCGTCTGTCCTGACTTCAGCTCTGTTCTAGGACCACCTTTCTGCCTGCTCTTCTGGTACAGCAATACGGTTACCTTAACCAGTTTGTGTCAGGCACCACCATATTGAGACTACTCCTGGGGTAACGGTCTGGAGGTCCCTACAGGGAAGACCAGATCCTGACTGGTGGGGTTAAATGGTGAACCCCAGGGAACCACAGTTCTGGCCTCAAAATTAGCCAAACCCAAATTGGTCTGTGGCACAGCGGGTCCACATCCACAATCTTGACAACTGCCTGCGTATAATAGACCATCTATGACTCTCTCTTCCTTCCTTGCAGTCGCTGCTATCGATGAAGGTGGAGTCGAGAAAGGCGATGCAGAATTTGTCTCGCTGACATCCGTGCTTTCCTCAATGCAAAGTGCGCTCCTTGAAGCCAAGAAAAAATTTGCCCCAGTTGCCAGCCAGGTAAGTCCTACACATGGAACCAGTTGCCATTGCTGCGGTCATCCACAGTGTCATTGCGGTGGTCCCAACTGGATAACCCCCTCTACAAACAAAAGCCACCCCT